>NC_141419.1:3276718-3577054 GCF_034619465.1 Leptosomus discolor
TCACAGGGTTTGAGAGCACCTCTTGTTGATGCTGAGAGAACATCCATGTAGCCACAAAACTTCATTTTACCCGAATATTGTTATTTTTTTGAATTCTCTAATTTAGCTTTGGACTGGCGGATCTTTGTGTCTGTAGGTGGCAGCTTTTGGAAGCTGTGAGTGATTGAAGTCAGTGGATTATAATAGAAATTTTGCACAGCTTTCAGTGGAGCTGGCATGTTAATGACACTGTCAGCAGCATGGGGTGATGATTTGTAGGTGGAGAGCTCGTTTGTCTCTCTGTGATTGCAAATTATGCTTTCATTTGCGGCAGTTTGGAGCTGCTTGGGTGACACATCTCCGTTTCAGTTTCTTTATCAGGTGAATGGGATTATTAGTCTTGATGTCAGAAGGATGCAGGAGCTGGGTCTGCCCTTGTCAGCCAGCCCTGGTGAAAGAACAGAAATAGTTTTGATGAAAAGCAGCAGAAAATGTGTGGCGTAATAGGGGCATCTTTTGAGTACCCCATCCCCCTGCGCTTCCTTGCAGATGCTGCGGTCTTGAACAACGTTGCCACACGTTTGGCCTGTGGACACCGTCAAGAAGGTTCTGGACAACAGGAAAAACCAGACGGAGCAAGGAGAGGAGCAGTTTCTTTACACACTGGCAGGTACAGTCAGTGCCTAGTACGGCTTCTCCTCCTGTTGCTGCTCTGGGGGAACCAATGTGACTTTCCATCGGCACAACCCGGGGAATTTCCCCTCTCCCTCGCCTCGCAGTCGCCTGGGCATTCACAGCCCAAAAGCTGTGCCCTTTGCTGCAGCAGGGTGCTGGGGGCGCGAGCCCCATCCCGTCGGCGTTAGGCAACAGGCGCCGCTAGCCAAGAGCTGTGCTGCAGGCGTCGGAGCCGCAGGCAGGGCCCTGCTGTGCCCCAGCTACTGAGCTTCTCTGGGGGCAGGGTGCTGAGTTGTCTGCTTGGCTTGGCGTGGAGCTATCGGGTGTCTTGCACGGCTTCGCCTGAGCCGAAGCCAATAACCTGACCTGGATTCCCAGAGCCGCCTGCTGGATGTGTCTCTCCCTCCTCACCGTGTCCTGTAGGACCTGTTCTTATCTGGGATGTCCCAGTCCCCCGCTGCCCTGGATAAATGCGATCACTGGCCACTTGTGACTTCCAGGCTTCACACAGACAAGGGGCGAGGAGGTGTTTCATCGACCCAGGCAGTCCTGCTCCCTGTCCCCGTACAGCTGCTTGCCCTCCGGGGGAGGGGACCCAGCCAAGCTCAGCCAAAAGTTCCTCCTGCCCAGGAGGAGGGGTTGTCCACTCTCCCTTGTAGGTGGGTCTAGCTTGAGGGGCAGAAATACCCGTCTTCTCATCAGCGGGAAGATAATGGAAGTAGCAAATTGGTGCAGAGCACTGCCTGTTCTTAGCCGGGCGCTGAGCGGGTGCAGGATGTTGACCAGGTCTATGTGGGTGGCAGGAGAAACTTGCCTTTTCCTTCAGCGCGGTTTGATCCGGAGGGAAATGCTAAGCTCACGCTCCACGGGGTGGTTGGGAGACCCCCCTGTCACAAACACGGAGCGTCGTGGTCGGTCGTGGAGCCCGCGAGCCCCCAGGAGCCCCCGCAGCGTGCTGGCCCCAGCCCACCGCCCCGCTGAGCCCTTCTCTTTGCAGACCTGGAGCGCAGCTGGAAGAGCAGAAGAAACTCGCCAAGGACCAGAAGGCGAAGTCCCAAACCATCCAGAACGTGGTGCTGATGCCCGTCAGCGCTCCCAAGCCCCCCCAAGAGACCCCGCCTGCAGCGCCCGGCCTCGGCCACCGTCCTCAGCCCCTCCACCCCCATCCAGCAGCCGCAGTTCACGGTCATCTCGCCCATCGCTATCGCGCCCGTCGGACAACAGTTCTCCGTGGGCAACATCCCGGTGGCAACCATTAGCCAAGGCTCCAGCCCGGTGACTGTTCATACCTTGCCGTCTGGCTCCCAGCTCTTCCGATACGCCACCGTGGTGTCCCTCCTCCAAGACCAGCTCCTCCGGACACGGTCACCCTCCACCCGTCCTCCAGCCTGGCGCTGCTGAGCTCGGCGGCCATGCAGGACAGCGGCGCGCTGGCCAACGTGGCGGCCGTGGTCAACCCGGTGGAACTGGTGGCCATGGAGTCCGGCCTGACTTCCACCATCCAAGCCGTGGAGGGCACCTCGGACGACGGGCAGGACCATCATAGAGATCGACCCGGCGCCGGATCCCGAAGCGGACACGGACGAGTCGGAGGCAAAGCTGTGATCCTGGAGACGGAGCTGAGGACTGAGGAGAAAGTGGTGGGAGACGTGGAGGACCACCAGCACCAGGTCCATAACGTGGGAGATTGTGGTCTTGGAGGACTAGCGGAAAAGCGAGCGTCAGTTTGGGAAGAGTTGGGAATTTTGTTTTATTTTGGGCTTTTTTTCCATGGATATTTTTCATTGTACTGTATATAATATATATATATAATTTTTTTTTTTTTTTTAAAAAAAAAAAAAACAAAAAAGCTGGAGAAACACGTGAGACCTGGAAAAGCTCCGTCTCCGTGGAGCACTGAACAATACCGCCTGTTTGCAGGGGCAAGGAGAGACTGGATCTCTGCTGAACAACCCAACTGGGAGGAACTGGACAAGGGCTCCCGGCGCCGAGAGCGCGCCGTGGCCCAGCCGTGCCCGTGGTGCTTCTGCTCCGGGCTGCCCTGGCCCCAAATATTTTATTTCAGAGAGACAATAACCAGTGGCTGGAGCATTGATGGGACTGTGGGAGGGGGGTGATGGCTTGGGGTGGAACAGGTACCTCATTTGTATTTTCATTTTCCCCCAGGAAGGGAATTCTGTGGGACTCTTCACTGTCACCTCAACTGAGATTTTTTAATTATTATTATTATTATTATTATTCTTGCGTTGGGGAAGACGACAGTAACCCTGCCTTTACTGTCCATATTCTCCTCCTCCACCCAAGTTGGTTTTATATCTATATTTTTTTGGTATTTGTTTGCTCTCACCCTTCCCTTGTCCAGATTGCCCAGCTGCAAAACCCCGAGACCTCCTCCCACCGGTCTCGGGGGGGTCCCCGTACCCCAAACCCACCTCTTCCCATAGCACTTTTCCCCCATCCCTTTCCCTGCCTGGGCCAGGCTCGGTGCTGCAGACGCCGCTCAAAGACTCCGAGATCACTTCAACCTTTTCCATAAAGGCAACAACAACAACAACAACAACAACAACAACAGAACAATCGACTCGAGCTTCAAACCACAACCTCCCCTTCGCCGCTCAGCGCTGCAGGGACCTTTCGGGGTGTACAGAGCATGTTGTGCCGTTGCTTTCCGGAGAGCTGGACTCCGGATCGGGGCAGCTTCTGTTTACACTGTGTGCTGGGGGCTGCTCCGTGCTTGTCGCTACTTGTTTGGTGGTTTTATTTTTGTATTATTTGGGGGGTGTTTTTTTGTTCTTTCTTCCTATAATCTCTTGGCAGGATTAGAACCGGCACGTTGCTGAAATAATGGGGCGCCTTGCTGTTTTCCCTCTTATTTTTGGGGGGGCTGGGGGTCCCTTTGGGCTCCGCTGCGGGAGGGGGAAGAGGGGGGGAGTGCCGGGTGCTGAGAGAGCTGCGGAGGTTTGGGGAGGGCTGGGGGGGGGGGGGGGAAGCTGCTTGGCTGGAAATATAAAGCAAAACAACATCAAAGGAGACACACCTGGGGAAGGCGGGTGGGGAGGGGGAAGGCAGTGTTTGGCAATATTTTATTTTTTTTTTTGCATTAAAAGGAAAAAAAAAAACCCACCCCAAAACCCAACCCCAAAATGGCATTACGCTTGGCTGGTTTCTCCTGGTGGGGAGGGGGAAGGAGGTGGCTCCGTCGCACCCACCTCGCCCAGGGGCTTGGGGGGCAGCTGTGGGAGCCAGATCCCGCGGATTTTGGAGCCACGACCCCTCCACCAGCTCCAGCCCCTCCTCCGCTTGTGTCCCCCCCCTCGGCTGGGGAGCGACGGGCTCCTTTTAGGAGGGGACTACCCCCCCCCCTCGCCTCCAGTCCGGCCTTACGGCAGCTCCATCCCTGCCCGCGCTGCTCCCCTGGGCCGGGGGGACCTGCAGCCGGGCCTCGGGTTGGCCCTTTTTTGGCTGGAAAGCGCCGCCTAGGCAATGGGGGCGCCTGGCCCCTTTAAGAGCGCCCCCCCCCCCCCGCCTGCGCTGCCGCGCACCGTCCGCGCGGGGGCGCTAATCCCGCCGGTCCTCCGCCGGCCCGTCATGCACCGCGCCCCCCCCCCCCCCCCCCCCCCCCCCCCCGCCGCACACACACACCACCACCCACTCCCCCCCCCCCCCCCCCCCCCCCCGCCATTGTGCCTGGGAGCGCGGCGCGCGCGCGTGCCGCGTGACGCCCCGGGAGCGCGTGTGGGCGCGAGGCGGCGGGCCTGGGCCATAGACGCGGGCCGGAAGGAGAGAGGCGAGGGGGTGGCTAGAGCGTCGCCCCAGCCAGGCAGCCGCCGCGGGCGAGTCGGAGTCCGCCAGGCAGCCGCGCCGCCGCCCGCTCCCGGACAAAGCCGCCGCCGCCGCCCGCTGCCCCCGCCCCACCCCGCCCCGCCAGCAGCCCCGCCGCGGAGCCATGTCGGCCAGCAGCCTCCTAGAGCAGGTAGGAGCCCCGTTGCCACCGCCCGGCCTTCCCCCCTGGCGGCGCCGGGCCTGGCCCGCTAGGCGAGGCCGAGGCTTGGGGCCTAGCGGCGGGGGCGCGGAGCGGGCCGGGCGGCGGCCGCGGCCTTCCCCCCGCCTCAGGGCCGCGCCTCCATTGTGCTGCGGGTGCGGCCGGGCCTCCCTTCCGCCAGGCCGGGCCGGGCCTGCGCCTCGCCGGGCTCCCCGCCCGCGCCGGGGCCGCTTCGCCCCCCTGACTCACCGCTCTCCTTCTCTCTTTTCCATGCCGCGCCGCCGCGCCAGAGACCCAAGGGCCAAGGCAACAAAGGTGAGAGCCCGGGGGGCGGCGGGGAGGGCCGGGAAACGGGGGGGGGGATCCTGCGGGGGAAGCTGCGCTTTTGGGGAGCGTGCCCGCGGGGGAGGGACGGGGAGAATCTCCTCCGAAATTTGCTGGGTATGGCCTCGGGTCTCCGCGCCTTGACGCCGCGGAGTGGCTGGGCGACAAACAAACCATGGGCTGCGAAGCCCGGCGGCGTTTCTGGGGCTGGAGAAAGTTTGGAGTTCACGAGTGTTTGTGCGGTGGTGGAGTGTCTTTCCGCTCTCTGTTGGGCTGAGCGTGGTGTATTGTGGCTCATGAGGGGTTAGCTGTGTTAGAAGTTTTGGCTTTGTAAGTCAGCAAGTGTTGGGAGTTTATCGGCAGGGTTCTTTCTAACGCTCTGCATCTCTCCCTCAGTGCAAAACGGATCCGTGCATCAGAAGGATGGGTTAAATGATGACGACTTTGAACCCTACTTGAGTCCCCAGGCCCGGCCGGTGAGTAAGAGAACCTGCTAAACGCCCCGGGGACTTCCCGCTGCTCTCTAGTGAAGGCGAACTTGGCCTCCTCTCTCTCGTTTCCCCATCTCCCCTGATTGATGCTTGCCAGCTTTCTTACCCTGATCCGCTGTTTTATATGTGCGTTTCTCCAGGCAGAAAACACTGAATGCCCTTAAACTCTGGTGGGTGAGATATAAAGGGTTTAGCCACTTTTCGAGGGCGTCAGGACTTCCTACAGTTGGGGTTCAGCTCCTTTTTTTTCAACGTGACTGCCTCGAAGTTGCCATTTCTGCTCTTTCAGTTTTACTGTTATGAAGCTGTTTCCGTGTTGGCCTCTGGCTCTTCACCCCGTACGAGGAGACGCACGACATCGCGTTGTGAAACCGCTTCACGCGATGCAGTTGCGCTCCCAGGGCTCTCAGAGGAGACTATCATCGTTGTTATCTCTCCAGCAAGCAAACTGGAAATGCGTATCATGGGCTTTTCTCTATCTTATGCCAAAAAAAAACCACAAAAAACCCAGAGCACACGTGATAGAGGCTGTTCAGGCTTTCGGAGAACTTCAGATAGAAGGCGAGCTGGAGAGCTTGTGATCAGCTCCTGAAAGTCAGACTTCCAGATACTTTTCCTCGAAACTTTCTGGTTCAGAGTAGCTCCACTGTTACCTGGGGTTTTGTTTGTTTTTTCTTAATGAGCTGTAGGAAGGTGACACATCGCAGCTGAGCTCAGCTGTGAGGTGGTACGAGCAGGCGTTATAGATACACATCTGTAGTAGCGCTGGAGCAGTTAGTTCCTTCTCTTGGCTTCTCTCTCCCCTCCAGTTCTGGTTAGTAAAAATAAGCTGTTCTGGTTTTCCCTTTGTTTTTTCATTGTTTTTACTAGTCAGTATATTTTTTCACGTGATGACCATGCATGTTTTATTGGAACACAAGCGCGGGTTTCTGTCTCAGTTAAAATTTTCAACAAGTATTTTCCTAGTTTGTGCTAAAGATTTGAGGTTAAATGTTCTTTAAGGCCCTGCCAGCTGTTCATAATCTTCAGAATTCAGCCTGTCCGTTGAGATAACTTACTGCCTTCAGCTCCCTGAAAAGCTCCAAGCCTAAATTCAACCTGCATGGGCTGAGAGACTGTGATCTCTTTCTCAAGTCTTGAATAAAACCAGCTACTTTCCTCGTAACTGTCATTTAATGATGATTTTTTTCTATCCCAGAGATCAACATCACCCATTTCCAGCTTCCTCCTGAATGTGGACGTATTTCCTGCAAAGGGTAGTTTTATTTAAATCTCCTGAAAAGGGTGAATGTTAATGGTAGAAGCAACATGATATTTTACACGTTTGATGAAGAACTTCGGAATGCTTTGTTTCTTTTTGTGTGTGTCACACTGGTGAAAATACCTCTTAAAGATAAGGGATTGGAGCGTCCCCGGGAGGTGGAGCAGAGCCATCGCTCTGGGAATTCGGCAGGAGTGAGGGAAAACCGCCCTGGTGACGTTGAACAAAGCTTGAGGGTGACTTTATCTCAGCGTCTCGCCAGGCTGTGTGGCTTCTCAGCTCTCAACCATGGTTTGATGCTCAATACAATCGAAAACAACCCCCTTGGGCTCAGTCTGGAGAGGACCCTGGCTCTGCTGAGCCATACTGAGTGCACGCCTCTCTTCTGGAGACGGAAAGGGAGTTACAGAGAGGGCTCTGAAAAAGGAATTCGGGGCAGCCCGCTGCTGCAGTCACACTGGTGGCTTCTGAAATTGCTTTCTGAGCTGTCCACACAAGTGTGAGGTGGAGTTGCGTGGCTCTTCATTCAGGAGCTGCTGTTTCAGGTGTGACTGTTACGAGCCTGTCAGCCTGGTAAAAGGTTGCTGTGTGTTAAGTGATTCTTCAGCAGTTTGAAAAACAAAAGCCCAACAGCAGCAATAAGTAAGCTTAAACCCTGGGTCTGGTCTGAGGTGAAGAGGAAACGGTGAATTAGAGGAAATAACTGTACAAAAAGTCTTAGTCCTTGGAGAGAAAGAAAAGCTGGTGCAGTTTGGGCTCGGGTTTTGGGTAAGGGCTGGCACATTTATGTTCCATTGAAGTGAATTTCCAGGAGAATATATTGTTACTCTAAGAGCTGAGGGGGGATTATCTTTTGAAGAGACTTGGCTGGTTCAAAATAATAATTTTTTTTTTTTAAGTTCCTTCATTTGCCTTACAAATTAGTGTCAATGTTCGTGCTGCTGGACAGACTGTTTGTTGGTTTGGGTTTAGCAGGAGTGGGTTGCTCTGTTAGTAACACCGTGCCCTGGGTGAGAGTTAGTTTTGTTACGAATTTGCTTTTGGGAGCCCTTGTTTGGGAAAACAGAAAGGCTGGAGAGGGTGACTCTTTGAGTTTTCATGTGTTCATGCCATGAAGTACCACAGAAAGCTTTTTAGTCTTTTATACAACGAAGCAAAACGTCATCTGTGCACGTGTTAGTTAAAAAATTCCTGTTCGTTTTTGTCAAGTTGGGGCTGGATCAGCCCCAAACCTGTTGCTTTCCTTTAACTCCCTGGAAGGTGGAGAGGCAAACCAGCTCGTTCTGGAGGGTGCCAGAGCCATCTTGAGAGCCTCCCTAGATTTCAGTAGGCCATGAAGTCCTTCGGGAGCTGCGCTTGGCACGTGAAAGCAACGATTCAACGAAAAAAAATGGGAGTAGAGCCTGCTGCAAGCCAGGCTTTTTAAATGGGAAGGGAACCTGACTTTCATCTCCTCTGCACTGGGGTGGCTGTGTGGCGTGAGGCTGGCTGCACACAGGTTCAAATTACTGGGTGATAATGTCCATTAGCCATGACTTTAACCGCTCCCCGGAGGGGGCGTTGGTTTGAATGTAAAATGACAGATGTTTTTCCTGTGAGCCAATCTGGGTGATGTCGGAGAGTTCCCTAATTGTAAAATGAGGCATTTCTTTTCATAACCTGAAGGCTACTTGGATGGTAAAAAAGGAGACCAAGGTATGGAGCAGCTTTTTCCCCCCCCTCTCTGAATTGGAAGCCTGCTTTCTTGTGCTGCTGCTGTCGCTGTGCTCTAAAGGGCCCCTATTGAAACCCTGTTGGCCACTCCCCGTTCTCAGGTATTTTTTTAGTATGTGCCTGCAAGCGCTGGAGCAGTTTGTGCTTTGAGGATGAGGCTTTAAATCCCTGTTTGTTTGCAGGTTCTTGGAATATTAAGAGTCTGAACCTTTAAATTGCGGGGGATATAGCTGCTTTCAGGGGTAATAAGTTTAAGGCAGGCAACTAAGGACATTCATGATTTTTGGCAGTGCGCTTCCAGGGGACCTTTTTCCTCCATATTCCACTTCTCTCTGCATCCTTCTCCCAAAGCCTCCCTCAAACCCAGAATAAGGGCTGATAAGTAGGTTACCTGGGCAAGAAAAGCCCTCTTTGGCAGTAGCCACAAAATGTAGAAGATCATACGTGGGTGTTAGGTACGATATCGATTTTATAGACTGCCCCAGAGCTCCTGCTCAGGCTGGTGTCCAGTCACCCAGCGTATGTCAGGAGCACAGTGCGCTCCGGTCTCGGCACGGGAAGCTTGCTGAGCTTTTGTGTTTAATCTTTCTGGCAATAAAACAGTTTTTAGAGCACTTCTAACAAAGGAGGTGTTTCAAGGCCGGGCCTGTTTATCTGCCCAGCCCTAAGGTAGGGAGGGGTGGGGCATGGGAAGTCTAAGATGGCTTTTATTTCTGGTCCCTTGAAGTGTGTTCAACTCCTTCTAGCTATTCAGTGCTTATTTTTTGTTTGGATTTTTTTTTTTTTTCCAGAATAATGCATACACTGCGATGTCTGATTCCTACTTACCCAACTACTACAGTCCCTCCATTGGATTCTCCTACTCCTTAGGCGAAGCTGCCTGGTCTACGGGAGGTGACCCACCCATGCCCTACCTAACCTCTTACGGACAGCTGAGCAACGGGGAGCCTCACTTCCTCCCAGATGCCATGTTCGGGCAGCCAGGGGCCCTTGGCAGCACTCCATTTCTCGGGCAGCACGGCTTTAACTTCTTTCCAAGCGGGATTGACTTTTCGGCTTGGGGGAATAACAGTTCTCAGGGACAATCCACTCAAAGCTCCGGCTACAGCAGCAATTACGCCTATGCCCCTAGCTCGCTGGGTGGAGCCATGATTGACGGGCAATCCGCCTTCGCTAACGAGACTCTGAACAAGGCTCCTGGCATGAACACCATCGACCAAGGGATGGCAGCTCTCAAGCTGGGCAGCACGGACGTTGCCAGCAGCATCCCCAAAGTCGTCGGTTCGGCCGTCGGCAGCGGATCCATCACCAGTAACATCGTGGCGTCCAACAGTTTGCCTCCGGCTACTATCGCCCCTCCGAAGCCGACCTCCTGGGCTGACATCGCTAGCAAACCCGCTAAGCAGCAGCCCAAGCTGAAGACCAAGAATGGCATCGCAGGGTCGAGTCTTCCCCCGCCTCCCATAAAACACAACATGGATATTGGAACTTGGGATAACAAGGGGCCGGTGGCGAAAGCCCCGTCGCAGGCTTTAGTTCCGAATCTCGGGCAGCAGCAGCCAGCCCAGGTGTCCCCCCAGCCCGTGGGCCAGCAGATCAATAACAGCCCACCGGTGGCCCAGGCTTCGAGCGGGCAGCAGCCCCAGCCGCTGCCCCCGCCGCCGCCGCAGCCGGCCCAGCTGGCCGTGCCGCAGCAGGCGGCTCAGCCCACCCGCTGGGTCGCCCCTCGGAATCGCGGCAACGGGTTCGGTCAGAACGGAGGGGACGGGAACGGAGTGGGACAGTCTCAGGCCAGTTCTGGTTCTGCTCCCGCGGAGCCGCACCCGGTCTTGGAGAAGTTGAGATCCATCAACAACTACAACCCCAAGGATTTTGACTGGAACCCAAAACACGGCCGGGTTTTCATCATTAAGAGTTACTCTGAGGACGATATCCACCGTTCCATTAAATACAACATCTGGTGCAGCACAGAGCACGGCAACAAGAGACTGGATGCCGCCTATCGCTCCATGAACGGGAAGGGCCCCGTTTACTTACTGTTCAGCGTCAACGGTAGCGGTCACTTCTGCGGAGTAGCAGAAATGAAATCTGCTGTGGACTATAACACGTGTGCGGGTGTGTGGTCCCAGGACAAGTGGAAGGGACGTTTTGATGTCAGGTGGATTTTTGTGAAGGACGTTCCCAACAGCCAGCTGCGGCACATCCGCCTAGAGAACAACGAGAATAAACCAGTGACCAACTCCAGGGACACTCAGGAGGTGCCTCTGGAAAAGGCTAAGCAGGTGTTGAAAATCATTGCCACCTACAAGCACACCACCTCCATCTTTGATGACTTCTCACACTATGAGAAACGCCAAGAGGAGGAGGAAAATGTTAAAAAGGTAACGCGTTCGTCTGTCTCGGCAAAATCCCGCGGGGCAGGAGATGGAGGAGGAGGGCTGCCTGGTGCCGGACTAAATCCGGGGCCTGAAGGCTTGGGCTCGCGGGCAAGCTTGGTGGGCATCCACCTGCCTTTTGGCTAGCTGCTTGCTCACACGGGGAACCCGCTCCCTAAATGGCAGCCCCTGTTTGGGGTGGAAGTGGGTGCCGGCACCCCGGCGCGAGGAGCGCTTGCCCAGGCCCTGCCTGCAATCAACTGCCCTTCGGTTGCTCTAAATCCCAGCCTTCCCAGCGTGCTGTATCCTAAACAAAATTTATGTCGGTGCTGTTGTCAGCTCCTGGAATCGGAACGGTTGAAAGTAGGAGATCAGCGGGGGGGTTTGGGGAGTTGTTAGAAAACAGAGCTGGGTCTTTGAACGGCCGCCTAATCCACCCCCTACCCAAAGTGGGGTCAGCGTGACAGATGTTTCCCACCGCTCGTAAAACCTTGAGGACCAGCAGTTCCTGTCCCTCCCTGGGCAATCTATTCCTGCGCTTAATTATCCTTCCTGTTGGAAGGCTTTGTCTAATGCCCAGCCTCAATCTCCCTCGCTGCAATTTCAGTCCGTGGCGACTTGTCCTCTCTCCGGTGGACGCGGAGCGAGTCATTCCGTTCCTCTCGGCTGCGTTCGAAGCCAGTGGGCTGCCGCCTGCGTGGGCATTGCCCAGCGGTGTGGCACGTGAGCTTGGCTCCCTCAGCTCGGAGCCTGCTGTCATCATCGATTCGTTAACGGGAGGATTGCTAATTGACCATTCTGCCCGAAATTCGGTGACCAGCGGGCCTTGAATCTTACTTGGGTACAGCTGTGTTGAAGTCACCTGTGGCTGACCTTCCCCACAGTAGGGGGTCTTGCTTGTATTTGATCAAAACAGTAATTACAAAGGAGCGTTAGCACAGCTTTCTGGTAGTTTGCCAAGTTTTCTGACAATCTCTTTAGTTTCAGCAATGGGGAATTTTCCACCCGAGAGTTGAAGAACAGAATCAGGAGCTGCTCACCATGATAGTGAATTAGTTTTTAAATTTTTTTTTATATATGTATATATATTTTTTACTTGGAGCATTGTCTGTATAAATAGCATCACCCATACACAAAGCTGGTCACGTTTTGCAACAGATATCCTAGCACTTAGAGCGCTTGAAGAAAAATCTGTCAGGGAGGAATCCATTGCGAGGTGTGGAGGTGTAAACTCGGGTTTTGTGAGAACCTGAATATTTTGTGTGACTTCACATCCTAAAATTGTTCCGCTTGGTATCCAGCCTGTCCCGAAGTGGTGCTTTCTCTGTTACTAACGGAGGTTTTGAATGCGAGCCGAAATCTAGGACGGCTTAAGAAGTGGGACTTCTCGTGGGTGCTCCAGATCCAGCTTTAGGGAGCAACAGTTTGCAGAGTGCGAGGGGCAGATCTTGGCACAGTGGGAGAATTTGAGGAGGGGGGATGGGGGGTGGGGGGAATGTTGCTGGAGGGCAGGTGGGGGATGGCTGGGTGAGAAGAGTCAAGGCTGGGTGAACGTAAGCAGGCAGCGAGCAGCAGGAAGAGCCACAGGGTGGGGAAGGCTGGGGGAAAAGCGGACAGACCGATGGTCTCTTCTGCTGGAAAGCGGCTGTGTTTGCAACGCCTGAAAATCAGCCAGATGTTTGGCCATTTTCTTAAATCTCTGAACAGTTTTTACTGAGTTTTCCCATTGCATTTTGAAGCCTCCTCCCCTGCTCGCATCGATTCCGTTGGGACCTGGTCGCGCTTGGCGGGCGGGGGGGGGGGGGATCAGGAGCAGAAACGGCGGCTGACGGACGCCGAGCCCGCCGGCGCCTCCTTCCTCGGTGCCGTTCGAGTGGATTCAGCGTCAGCTCCGGCGCGGGAGCGGTTGATGTGGAAAACATTGATTCTTTGCAAGGGAACTTAGTCATGTGGCGGTGGAATTCCTCGGCGAGGAGGGAGTCTCGCGGATGGACGGCTGGCGTTCGCTTTTCACCCTTGACTCACCCTTTGTTGCGCGCTCAGGCCCCTGCCCTGCGACATCCGGCTCGGAGGAAGTGACTTGGTCTTTCTTTTCGGCAGCAGTTTGACCTCCTCGATGGCTCGCTGACGCAGCCTTGAAGAGGGTTGAGGTTTCTGTAACTGCCCTTTCATGGTTTCATCGAGAAGCGGTCGTTGTTGCTCAAGGAGGGTTGTTTGAATGCTGAGGGTTACCCCGGGGCTGTGGGCAGCGAGGAAAAACCCCAAGCCGTGCTACGTCTGCCTTGCAGCACCTCGGGTAATCACCTGGATTCAAAATAAATTAAAAAAAAAAGTACATCAGAAACCAGAGTTGAGGCACTGGAAAGTTAAAGTGCTGCTCTGGCAGCAGCTGGTGGTGCAGCTCCCCGCCTGCGGTCTGGTGTCCGGGAAATCCCGTTGCTACCAGCTCTTTGTCTCTCTCTGCCACCAGGCTTTGGATGGCGGCGATGTGTTTCTGCGTTCCTGTTCCTTGAAGCTGAAATGTCTCAAGGTTTGGCTTGTTTTGGACTTGGAGCAAGCTGCAATTGTTTCGCTTGGCTTCCAGCTCGCCTGGACCTTTGTCTGGTTGGCGGTTTGATTCCTGCTTGCTGCCCAAGCAGATGGACAAGCTCTTGTGAAAGTCTGGGAACTCCTGAATATTCCTTTGTGCTTCTCGCTGCTAGAGTCACTTCTTCAAAATTCCCTCAAATAGTTCAAAGAAATCATATGAAAAATGCTTTGCTTAGTGTTTGTGGTATTCCCGTTGACCGGTGAAAGGAGATGAACGGTTCAGTGTTGAAAACACCGAAATCATCCTCTTGCTTGGCCTTTTCTGGTGCCTGTGCCCATCGTGTCCTCAGAGACTAACCTCCATTTCTTCCGAGTGTCTCGCTTTGCTCTGCTAATCCAGCTTTTTAAAAGGTTTGGGTGTTCTCCTGACCCAAAATGATGAAGCTGACTCCCAGTGCGATCCTACCTGAAGCAGTTTAGGACTTTGTGAAACCCCTAACAGCCGCTTTTGTGGTAGAGTGTGTCACCAACTGCTTCCCCGTAAGAATTGTTTTATCTTTATTTTGAAAGAAACCAACCAAAACCAAAAAAAATCCCTAGCCTGCAGTAATACACTTGCATTTCTAGGAATATTGCAGTGACCTCAGGGTGAAGACCTTGGTGGTCTGCTTGCACGTGTGAGGTTAACAGCTCATGCTCTCTGGAAAACCAGTGGGTGTCAACTTGAAGGGAAATTTATTTTGGTATTTTCTCCTGTTGCCTTCTCCAGGGTTGGGGTGCTTGGCTACTGACAGGTTTCAGGGATTTTGAGAAGGATATCCTGTGAAAACCAGTCCTGTCCTGTCCCTTCCCAGGACAGAGTGCTCAGTTGTCAGGTTTTCAGTTGATAAGAGGGACTTTGGGTGTTGAGTCAGGATGAGCTGTGCAGGATGGGGTGGGTTTTTCGTGGTTTTTTTTCATGCTGAGGTATACCAGCCTCGAAACAGAAAAGTGTCATTCGCCAGATTGGAGCTATTGTTTCCAGAAATGTGCTGCTTTGTGTCTTCGCTGATGCTGTCTGCTGATTAAAGGGGTATTAATAGTGGCAAGTGTCACTGCCCCCCCCTTAGATGGTATGATTTAAGGGGAAACTAAGTGGTGGTATATGAGCCTGTTTGAAACTGGCAGTTGCTGTACAAAAGGAATGCTTTTGCAAAGCTCTTTTTTTTTTTTTTTTTTTTTTTCTTCCTAATTTGTAATCTTGGAGGCGAGGAGAGAGCGCGTTTCCGATGGGGTGGGCTAGTGCTGTTGTCCCACTGTGACAGTCGTCCTGGCTCGTACCACCTTTGATTTGGCTTTGCCACATCCAACAGGACGGCGTTTCTGACTCTTGAGATTCGGTTCCTGGATATTGCGTGCCCAGGCGAAGCCAACTCTTTCCTGTGACCGCAAGGGAACACGGCTTGGCCTCACACCGTTCCTTTCGGTCCGTGATCCCGAGGCGATTTGCTCTTTCTGCTCCAAATCCTGGCCGTAGTGAAGTCAGCTGATTGATGCACCAGGACAGAATTTCCCTTGCTGCAAAGACCCTCTGCTGTTCGGCAGCGCTCACAGCTTCTCTCCGTTTATTTCCAGACCTTCTAAATCCCGTGTGTGTGTGTCCGTGCTCATATTTGCCCAGTAAGAGAGGAAACAGAAACCATACCGCTTATTCTACTGGTTTGGTACTGGCTGTTGGACATAAGGAGTGCCCTGTTCTTCTAGCTTTAAGCCAGCACCGCAAAGCACTTGAGGCGCTCTCGCATATTTTTGGTTGTGTTCTAGCTTTCTTGAAAGGCAGGAGAAAATTGGAGGGGAAGACTTAGCTCTAGCTGGTGCTTCAGCCCTTGTTTTCCACTGCAAGACAGGGGAGTTTGTTTCCTCACCTGTAAAACGGGAGCAGCTGGGAGCCATTGCACTGCAGGTACAGTGGAAGCTGGGTGGTGGAGGTCGCCCTGGCCTCAGAGCGCTGCCTCTCCTGTTAATATCTTGTTAGCAGTCTTTAAAATAACATTTTAATACAACATTTTGCTAATATGGTAATAAAATACAGTGTTTGAAGTTGACGTGTTGAAGTTGGTTTAAGGAGCTGTCGAGGTGCGCTGTTGAAAATTGGTTTTCGAGGACTGGTCCTGGGTTTTGGAGCTGTTCTTCTCTAGTCACTGGGCCAGGCGCAGCGCGGGAGGTTTCGCACCTCTTACAGGGATGGGCCTGAGCAGGGGGAGTTTATTTCGCATCCTGTTCTTGTTCTGAACTGGTTCCCAGCTCACTTGTTGCCCAGTTGGTGTGGGGACAGCTTCATGCCTCCTTCCATGCAGGTTGTCTTCACCTTGGCTGGGTGGTTTCAGCTCCGAGTTGCAGAATACTCTGAACTGATCATTCTTATAAACTAACGTGAATTTTGTTCATTGTGAACATGCTGGTGACTTCAAATGAATGTTTTAGATTAAAGAGGAAAAAGATTGTTCTTCCTTCAGCAGTTGAGTTGAAATCACGTGTGTGTCTCACAAATTCCCTAGAAACAACGTGGAAGGTTTGGTATGTGAGAAGGGAGTAAGGTGTCAGCAGTGGGGGCTTCTTTTTTTTTTCCAAGCGTTCCAGGTAACTTGCTGATGCTGGGGTTAATAGCTACTGACACAGACACTGTGTTCTGGGTTATTCTATTAACAGCTACTTCTCCAGAAAAAGTAGTTTTCCTTAGAAGGTGAGTATTTGCAGCCATTTGGTTCAGTGAAAGCAACAGGGCACGGTCCCGTTCAGCTCCCTGGATTTTCTGTCGGGTGCAGAAGTGCAGTGGGTCACAAGACGATGTGAAAGCTGATTAGGATCCCAAGAAAAGTGTTGAAGTACGCTGACGAGTGAGCCTTGTGTACCTGCAGTACATGAAGAACGGCTTCATGCACAGTGTTCCTCACTCATTAATGAAAATGTGATCCTGCAGCAGTTTTTTGTGTCGGAAAGAAGTCGCTTTCTTCTTTCCTGTCTCCTGTAAAGTGTTCTGTGGCAGGTATTCATTTGGGAAGCTTCTTGTTCTGTGCTGCGTGATCATTTGTGCAGCAATTATTAGAGTAGTCCTCTCGTTTTCCTGGATGTTCGTGTTTGTCCCTGCTAGTAACTGTGCTATCTTACGGCTTTGTGAGTTCATAAACCAGTTCCTTAGTGGTGTGAAACGCTGGGCACGTGCCAGCCAGAGCAGGGCCGCCCCGCTCTTACTGCAGCAAAGTCACCCAGGGAGGCCCGTTAACAAGGGTTGTCATTCTCCAAGCTGGTGACCGGGACAGAGCGTTGACTGTAGCTCCTTCCCGTGACTAGTGCCCAGGGTGAGGCTTTTTAATTGATGTGTAAGTCGTTTGAGCAGTTCGTAATAAAGCGTGTGGGTTTTGGACGCCCTTCTTCAGGCAGAGCTTGGAAATGAAGACTGCATTTCTGGTCCCATCACATTAAAACTTTTTTTAATTAGAAGGACAATGCTGGGCTTTTTTTTTTTTTCTCCTGTGGTTAACTGCAGAGCTGTTTCTTGTAATGTAATACAAGTTTAGAAGACTTTGATAAAATCTATCTAAAACTCTGTCTTTTGTTTCTAATCTGGGGGGGAGGGAAAGAAACCACACTGTTTTAGTTTCCTTCCCCTGTGTATCTGTACGTGCGGGGCAGGCTCTGCTCTCTCGGCTCTGTTATTGGTAACGCGGTGCCATCTCCTGTGAAATGACTTCAGAGAGTTTCCCATCGTCATCTGCAAACTTTTAAGGAATTAGACAGTCCTGATCACCAGCCTTTCGGCTGTTGCAAGCCAGCCTCATTTGGGGCTCAGCTGATTCGAGTGCTGCTGTCTTGATATATTTAAAGGAGGGGGGAAAAAAAAAAGTTGTAATACAGAACTGCGTTCCGGTGAGTCCTGCTTTGTGTTGCCTTTCAAGTGGCGATAAAATGAGGGTGCGCCCAAACGGCTATAGGGAGGCTTGGCTCTTTTCCTTCAGCGTGTGAGTTCAGCTCTTCACGGTTGGCAGAAGTAGGCAGATAGATCCCCTCGTGTCCTTTCGGAATGCGGAATCTTGTGGTGTGTTTTTTCTTGTAGCGTGAAGTATTTCTTCTGCCTTACTTGCGGTGGAGGTGGTATTTTAGCCTCAAACACGAGAACAACTGCAGTGGGTCAGACCTTAAGTCTTAGAAACGTTGCACCTCTTGTGGCTGCAAGGTCTGCTGGACGTGCAGAGAGACATTGCTCGAGCATCCTTGCTCGCTCTTTCCGAGTAACAAGCTCTGTGTGCAGCCAACAGTGACGTGGTCAAGAGCAAATGCCCGTAAGGACGGTACAAGCGCACATTTATCCATCTCTTGGTTTTCCTTGCCCTTAACAGTTGGTGGCTCAGGAATTTCTTTGACCCAGAGGATGTATCTTTGTCTTTCAATAGCTCAGGGTTTCTCTTCTTATCCAAGATTTTGATGCATTCCTTGAGCATCCTCTGGATCCTGCATCGGCAAGTTCTTCAGCTTAATGACGTGTTGTGTAAAGAAACGTGGCCTTTTGGTTTGCTTTGAGTCTGCCTCGCGATGCTCCCAAGTTCTGGGGCTGGAAGAGGTGCTGAGCAGTTTCAGTGTCCTCTGTCTGCTTGCTCTGCTTGCTCTTCCAGGCTCGAGAGCTAAAGCACGGTGGCTCTGCAGATGAAACCCTCTGTCCTCTGCTCATCCCTGTTGTTCTTCTCTGACCCTTTCCCAGGTTCTTCTGCATGCCTGTAGAGCTGGAGAGGAGCAGGGCTGCACGCTGCTCAGGGCAGAGGTGCCACTGGGGTTTGTATAAAGGCATAGTGATGGGATCTGTTCCCAGGGATGTTCACTTCTCTTGATGCTCGGCATTCTCCTGGAGCTGGAGGTGGTAACCCTGAGCTCCTGTTTCCGATTGTTAATGGTCGGTTTGGAGCCTGTCATCTTGGGGTTAGGACAGTGATTTTCCCCACGTGTGTCGTTTGATTTACCTAAACCAGGTAGACCACATCCACTGTAACGTTCAGCTGCTTTTTCTTCACAAAGTCCTTCATTTCTTCATGGTTGGCTGCTGGTTTTATTACCCTGAATAGCTTCGTATCATCAGTGAACTTTATCACTTTATTGCTCGCCCCTCTTTCTAGATTTTTAGGAATATATAGAACCACAAATTCCAGTGAAGCTCCACAGGTTTTCTCTGCACAAGATCATTCAGTCCTTGGCATTACGCTTGCACAGGGTGACAGAGGACAGTGCAAAGGCTTTATTAACTCTGCAGCAGTGAAGATTTTGAAATGTTAAAGTTGGAGGTCCTTCTTTTTTCTAAAGAATCACGTGGCACTCTCTTTCTGGTGCTAATACTTGCTGCACGAGCTATGATTGAAGGTAACTGAAGTCATGGAACGCATTTCATGTGAACCCAGATGAAAAGGAACGCTAGCCTGTTTAAAAGCCATACAGCAGATACAGTGAGGTAGGTCGAAACGCGGCGTGATCCTCAGAGTGAGCCTCTGCTAAATGCTGTCAGCAGTTCAGTGCTATTTGCTTAAACTTTCCCAGTAATAATTCCCATTATTTTTGTCCATACTATTAACTTTCTTCCCTGCTTTGTGAGGATTTCGGTGTGGACCGATAGGTGAAAGCCAAGTGCCCTGCTCCGTAGCGGGGAGGTGGCGCTGCCCAAATGGGGAGTGTTGGCAAACTGCAAAAAGAAACACAGCAAACTCCTCATCCCTTGTAGTGACAAGGAGGGACAAAGACTCCCTGGTTTAAGACAAGGAAGATTTTATTTTCCTTCCTAATGACTTGAAAGGACTTGTGTCATCGTTATTTGGCTTGTGCTCCAAAGCCAGCAAGTCCAGATCCAGTCCCTAATGGGAGCCCAGTCGACCTCGTGTGGAATGCTGCTGGGAGTCCTCCCAGGCTGCTCCGAATTGCTCTTTGCTTTAGATATTCATGGACATTCTCAGCTTTTCAACTGTTTCCTGCACGAGTTTCGCCCTGTGGGACGAGGCTCTCTATGGGAGGATAATTATACACGTTGGGGGGGAATCGGGCTGCTTTATTCGTGCAGTCAAGTGTGGTGTTGGAGCACGAGGAGGTTCATGCTTTGTGATGAGTCGCATCAGTTTTAAAGGTGCCTTGAAAGATGCTGGGAACAGCGGCGTGCCTGCCGGGACCCCCCTGCTTGGATAAACCCCACTGCAGGGGAAAGCTCCCGGCACTCGTCGTGTCCTTCTTCCCGCCCTGGCCCCAAGCTGACGTGAAAAATCCAACGTCTCACGTAAAGCACGTGGTCGCTGTGGTGGTTGGCGTTCCCGGATGTTAAGGCACGTTTTGCCTGACAGCTGTACCTGAAGAATTGTTCCTTGTTTCTCCCCCGTGGCTTCGTCTCCGTCTGACTGAACGGTGAGGTGACCGGCGTGTAGCAGCGCCGCGGTGCGCTCGGGTTTTGAGAGGAAACCAGAAACTTCCTAACTGCCGGGCCCTGCACGCTCAGTGCGGTGGCAGGGGACTCTCTGGTGCTTCCTTCTGCGTTTTGGGGGGCAAAGCCTGAGCTGCAGGGACTGAGCAGGCACAGTTGCCTTGGCTCCTGTTCTTTTTCAGCGATGCGAGTTTGCCTGGATTGGGGTTGCGTGGCTGTTTGGGTTTGCTGCGTTAGGTTTTTGATCTGTAAAACCAAAAGTCTTACCAGCTCTGACAAAAAGTCACTTTTATTTGCGTATATCCTGGCTTTGTTCTGGGTGGGTGCGCTCTGTTACCTGAATGGGAGGTAGGATGAACACGTCTGACTGAAACCAGATCACTATCGGACTTTTATCCCCTTTCCTAGGTGAGGCAGACTAGGTAGGGTGTAGCTTTTCTGTGTAACCGATGGCTTTCTAATGCTGACAACAGGAAAAACCTCGTGTTGGGTTCAGTTTTAGGCCTCGAGGCTGTCTGTGGAGTGATGTGTTGTCCATCACTTGTGCTGCCTGCATCCGTGCCTTGAGCTGATCCTGCTGGGAAGGCTGTACTGGGCACACTGGGGGCAACGGCCTGCTGTAGCTCCCGTTTTCTGAGTCAGAGGGAGACACATCTGATGGGGGGGGGGGGGGGGTGTGTCTTAAGGCCAGTGTTTGGTCGCTGGGTGTCTCAGCGCTCTGGGGAACGATGCCGTTAGCACAGGCCTCTGATGAAGCGATCTCCCGCTGTTCCCTTCTGGGCAAGTGGTGCCTTTCGCTTGTAGGACCTTCCCAGTTTGAAACTGGGGCCGCGTCCTGGCCTGCCTTCAGGCTGCCGCGCTGCGCTCCACGTCAGACGGGTCCAAGCACGCGGTGGGCTGTGTGCTGCCCACCTGGGAGCCGTGCTCTTGGTTCTTCTCCAGGCCCTCCCTTGGATGATGGTCTTGTTTCCCCGTCTGTAGTGTGGCAATAATATCCTTACCTGTGCCTGAGGAGTTCGGAGGTTGGATGTTGGTTGTTAATCAAGGTGAGAGCCTCTGAACAAATGTGCAGTTATCCCCCATCGTCATCGTTTGTCCCTACAAACTCTTGAGCCTTTTGTTGTTGTTGGCTCCCCGCGGTGTGAGGAGATAAAGTCATCTCTCATCACCACCCCCCCCCCTCAGTTGCTGTTATCAGGCCCTGGCTTGTGACATTGCTGCAGCCCCCCGGGGACAGCGGTGATGGGACTGAAGGGGCTTGAGCAGGACGATGACAGAGGGCCCCTGCTTACACCCGCTTGCCTCGGCTGAGCTTGGGGCCTCGAAGCAGGCTCGCGGCGACGCGTGGGTGTCCGCGCTCGGTTTGAGCAGTGGCACGTGCCTTCCTCGCCACCGGCGCGTCGCTTGGCGCTTCAGCCGTTGCGGTGCCGCCGTGCTCCTGCCTCGCCGGTTGCTGAGGGGTTTGACAGATGGAGAGGAGAGCCTGAGCTGGTGGCTTTGTCTCGCTCCTCCCACGCGGATCGATAGGACGTGGCCCAGGTCTAATGAAAGTGCAGCCGAAGAGAATAAAACACTTCAACGCTTTCTGATGGAATCTCTGTGCTCTCCAGGGACTAGACGCCAGAGCAAAGCCCAGCGTGTGCGTCCAGGTGCTGCTCTGCCTTCTCCTGGCTGTCCCGTAGCTGGGTGGGCTGTGGCTGACACCACCCCCGTGCCCAGGATTTTGGAGGAGGATGAGCCAGGGTGAATGCTTGCCACACCTTTGCTGTGTGTTCTGGTAGATCTGTTTTGCTGCTCGGCTGTGATTTGGGTGCTCGCCTGTTACACCACAGCACCCCGAGGACCAAGATGTGTTTGTGGGTTCAATTGCAGTGGGGCTGGCAGATTAGAGGGTGTAAAAATCCTTCAGGCCCTGGCTACCCCCGTGCCTTTCCCAGGAACAGACAACAAAAGAGGGGCTGTGAATCTCCCAGAGAAGAGCAAGGAAAGCAATATTGAATCGAGCGGAGAGTAGAGACCTGTTCCTTCCCCACCACCGAGCCCTGGCAGCAGTGCCCTCGGCGGGGCAGAGCTCTTGGCTGCCTGCCTCGGCGTCTCCTGATTTCGGCTGTGCCTAAAGCCCTGCTCTTCGTGGAGGGCAGGGCAGGATGGTCCGAGGTAGGGGTTGAAGTCAGCCCCTCGGGAGCCCGCAGCAGGTAGGGTTAGATGTCAGGCTGCGTGTTTCTGTGGCGAGCTCCTTGGGTTAGCGTTGGCAGCGCTGGTGGAAGGGAGCCGTAGCTCTGCACCCGTATTCCGAGGTTGAACAGAAGGAGGTTTTAAACAGAAGACTGGGTTGAGAAAAATCAGGCTGTAATCCACCCTGAAATGAAGATGTTCACTTCAGGCATGTCTCTGGACCCTTCTCTAGCTTGGTGACGTGGGGACATCTGCTCTAGCCTCTCTGGAAGGTGGTGCCTTCTGTTCTGGCACACGGGGGGGTTTGAGAGTGGAGGGGGGGGGGGGAGGATCACTTTTGCCATGAGGCTGGGTCCTTGTTCCCCGCTCCCTGGGTTAACCACACACGGGCAGCTTCGCAGCGGGGATCGCTAATCAGGGGTCCATCTGGTCAGCTAACGGGGTGACCCGCTCAGTGGGACCCTCAGCCACCGTCTGGAGCCGATCCAGGACACTGGCCCTGGCTGCCGATGGAGAAGGGAGGCGATGGAACCTGGCAGCCGGCTTATCCCGGGCCTGCGTTTGGGCAGAGGGAGGCATGAGCTCAGGCGGTGGCAGCTCCTTCCCGAAGGAGCGCGTCGCGCTGCCATCTGTCCTTGTTCCGTGTGACGTGCTGGCAGCAGAGAAGGAACAGGGCTTGGCACCTTCCTTTCGGTTCGTGCCTTTCCCTGCAGCGCTTGTTTTACTTCATGTTCGAGACTGGCTTCGCTTTCCACCGGGGCAGGTTTATTTTGCTGTTGTGCAGTGGCATTTTTTAGCAGCAAATAGCTCCTGCGACAGATTTGGGCAGACTTGCTGGAGAACAGGAGAATTAAGTCGACTTACGTGGGGGCAAATATTCTTGAAGAGAACGTGTACCTTCGTCTAATCCCTCTCCCCAGAAGGCAATCTGTGCCACGGTATCACACAGGCCTTGCTTTGTTGTCCGGCTCGCGCAGAGGAGTTGGAGCTGAAGCCTCCTTGGGTCACCGTGTGGCTGAGGGGCTGCCAAAGCCTGGGGTGGTGTTTGGGAGCTGGAGGCAAGGCCTGCCTTTTTGGGAAGGTTTCTCAGAATAGATGGCTATACTTGCCGTTAGCCCGGGATCGAAGCGGCGTGGAGACGAGCTCTCCCCACCTTTAGCAGCGGTGGCAGAGGACGTTGTTTCTTCGAGCAGCCTGCGTGCTTCTGGGCGAGGGTGCGTGCTCCCCCTGCCAGCGAGCTGCCCGGGGGGCGAGGGAAGGTGCTCAACCTGACACGGCGGGGGGGCAGGGGGAAGCGGGCAGGCAGCTCTGCCGCTGGGGGACGTAGCCCTGGGCAGAGCTGGAGGGAAACATCCTGAGCTGAAACAACCAGGTATCGGCTTCGGAGCCCCGCCAGCGTCCCTGCTCTCTTGAGGTAACTCAAGGGAGAGGCCCCACGGGCCCCGCCAGCGGGCGCCTGCTGCCGGTGTTGCTGTGCTCTGGAGGTGGGATGGACTTGGTGCCTCTCGGGACCGGCTTAGGTGGCGCCTAACCCGCTCCACCGCTCAACGTGGGAGCCAGAGCCAAAACGCCGTCGTACCCTTCGCGCAGGAGACTGCGGGCACCTGCCTGTGCGCCGAGAAGACGCGGTGAAGAGGCAGGGAGGAGCGTCAGCCAAGAGCCCTTTAGCTGTTGGCAGGCTTTGTTTTTGAGGTGGGGTTTGAACGTGGGCTGGGCAGCAGCTCTTAACCTTTTTGGGATCGTCCAGACCCACGTCGGTGCAAAGCTGCTGGGTTTTGAGTTTAACGGAGAAGAGGCTGTGGCACGTGGTGCTCAGCGCACAGAGGATATAGTTCCCCCTTCATGCCTGGGTGTATTTGGTGCTAATGTTTGTCTGGACGTTCCTTCAGTGCTAGAGGAGAGATGTGGATGAACACCAAGGGCGTGGTAGCGTCTTGTCGGTGGGAAACCCCTGTGGACCTGTTGGGTTTTGTGTGAAACGCCATCAGTAGGTTTCAGAGTTATTGGTGAGGTGTTCTCTTGGTAGCTGTGGGCTGTTTCAGTCCCTGCAGGCTGAGGCAGAGGTCAATACTCCCGAGGTCTGAGCTGGCAGCCTGCTGGGATGTGCCCACGTGTGAGCTGAGGTGAAGCCACAGGTCGGTGCCCCGGGGAGCCGGGCTGCCCGGCTCCGGCAGCAGCTGGACGCGGGCAGGGCCGTGCTCCGGGCCCCACCGTTCCCTCCTGCCTTCCTCTCCCTGCTCCCCGATGTGGGGGCTCTCCTGCTCCCCCCAGCAGCGCTCCCTGCTCCCAAAACTGCCCCAGCCTTCTCCAGCCCCACGCCTCGCACCGGTGCCGGTTTCCAGCCTGGCGATGGCCCAGCTCTCCTGTGGCCGGGGCGGCTCCGTGCCCAGGGGTGAGGAGCTTTGTCACCCCCCGGCACCTGTCACCTGCAGGCTTCAGACCTCGACTCACTTATTTTTTTTTTTCACCAATTCTTCCTTGGTTTGTCCTTGGTGTGAGGTTGGGTTGGGGGGTTTTTTTTTTGGCTCCTCTTCGTGCCGTTAAACCCCCAGCGCGGAGCAGCCTGGGGAGAGCCCGTGACTCCGCCGAAGGACGCTGCCACGAGCAAGGAGAGAGGAAGAGGAGCGGAGCTGTGGTAGCGACATCCCTCGGGGCGAGGAATCGGCGATGAGCTGGGAGGCACCTCCTTGGCCCACAGAAATGCTCTTGGACGTGGCTCGGGGGCCTCCACCCGCGTGGAAACGCTGGCGCGGGAAAGCGGCGATGGAAGCTGCTCTCGGCTAACGTGTTCTTCTCTCTCTCTCTCTCTCTCCCTGCAGGAACGCCAAGGCCGTGTCAAGTAAAAGGCCATTCCTCCCACAGAGACTGCAGCAGAGGTTGCATCCCAGCTACCTTTCAGAGAGAGAAAGAAAGAGCAAAAAAAAAAAAAAAAATCCCAGAGAGAATTAGGACTTTTTTTTTTTTCTTAATTTCATTGACTTCAAAAAGACTCTGACAAACTTGCAGTTTAAAAAAAAAAAAAAA
Source organism: Leptosomus discolor (assembly GCF_034619465.1). Classification (NCBI taxonomy): domain Eukaryota; kingdom Metazoa; phylum Chordata; class Aves; order Leptosomiformes; family Leptosomidae; genus Leptosomus; species Leptosomus discolor. The sequence continues at coordinate 3,301,671 of NC_141419.1, forward strand.
AAGAAAAAACGTATTGGAATTTCACAAGACATAGGACTTAAAAAAAGAAAAACAACAAAAAAAAAAAATCCCTTCTAGGTAGGCTATAGGTAAAAACTGTCCCCTTTCTTTTGGCTTTGGTTGTGATTTCAGAGCATACGCTTTGTTTTTTGTCTTTTTACTATGTTTTTTTTTTTTTTCGGATTTTAAAGTCCGTAAGTGGCATATGCCTTTTTTTTTTTTTTCCTCTAATTTTTAAACCCTGCCGCTTCCTTCCACCCCCTCGCGCCTCCTTCCCCTGGTTTTGACATTTGCACTTGGAACATCGAGTTGTAACATCCACCATGGAAAGTGGAGTAACTTTTTTGGTTTTCCTTCCCCCTCCTGGCCTGGAAGAGGAGGAATTCTACAAGGAAGTCGGGGTTTTGGCCTAAGAAGAATTGAACGGAAATTGTCCACGAGGTTGTGTCTTAAAGGTGGTTCATTTTTCTCTGACCCTTTGTTACTCAAAAGTCAAGTACTAGGAGTCCTAAGAAATGTTCTGTTCTTGTGCATTATACGGATTTGCAGATTAAGTCTGGATTAATTTGATTTTTGGAAGCTGAGAACAGTGGTAAAAACTTGTTTTGTTTACAGGAAAATGAATTTTGGACAAAAAAAAAAAAAAAGAAATCTTGTAAAATGTGCAGTGAAATATGTTTCTTCAGTTTCTTGTTAAGCCAATGAGGAATGGGCGTTGCCTTTCTTTTCACCATTAATCACTTCTCAATAATAAACGTGAGATCCTGTTGAGCATCACTGGTCTGCCGCTCCCTTTTCGGCGCTGCCCGCTCCCTGCCGCAGCCAGGGCACCCGCCTCCCCCTCCCTCCCTGCGCGCCGGCGCCGGCCTTTGCTGCTCTATCCCTACCTTGACATCCCCAGCGGTGCCTGGTTTTGAAGCGGGGCGCTGTCACCCCTCTCCAGCCCTCCCCAGCTCCAGCCCCAGGGCTTTTTCCCCAGCCTGGTGGGACTGGTTTGGCTCCAGACATGGGAAGGTGTCCGGTGGCGTGGGCTGGCACCCGGCAGAGCCCCTGCCTGCCCCCAGCCAGCGCTCCCCAGGGCGAGAGGGGCAGGGCCCGCCCGCCCTCGCTGTTCGCTCCCATTTCATGGGTAAGTTGGGGATTGTCCCGCTCCTTCTGGGGGTGTGGGACATGCAGACACCCGCTCGCATCCCAGTTCTTCCCTGGGAAAGCTGCTCGGGGTCAAGAAATGAGAAAATCCTGGTTTCCTGGGATTCAGAGGGAAGGGAAGAGCCACCAGCGGCGCTTTGGTTGTCGATACTTAATGGGTTGTTGTCAAGGAAAATGGTGCTATTGAAAATATATTGAAAATATCTCAATTATTAAATGACAGTTAGGACAGAGCTGGCAGCAGCCCGCTGCTGGCTCGGCTCTTCTCACCTTGGGTGGAAAATCCGCCTGGGGAGCCTCGCTTTGCCACCGCAGGCAAATGCTCACACGCCCTGTACACGCACGGACCAAAACCGCTGCTGATTGGGGCTTTTTGATATTGTTTTGGACTAATTCTTGCTTCTGAAGAGCAAACAAACAAAACCCGGCACCTCACAGTCTTAGGTGAGGCCCTGGGCTGCTTCCTGGAGAAGGTGTCAAAAGCAGTTGTGTGGCCATTGGCGTTTTATTGGGGTATTCGACTCGTTTTCTCCGGCAGAATTTCTGTCCCCTTCATTCTTGGATAGCTTTGGCCTCTTTGTTTGCCTCCGAGCTGGCCGAACCCCCAAATTCCTTGCTCATGTCCTCATGCGTTTTCAGAGGGAGCGTTAAACCCGCGTTGTTTGCAGAGCTGGAGGAAATAAGGGCAGAAAGCTTTGGCTGGACGAAAGGCCCGAATTAAACAATTTGGCTTTTGAGGGAACCTGAGTTGTGAGTAACCAAAAAAAAACAGAAACGGGGTTTTCCTGCCGTGCCCGGCGGGTGTTGGTGTGCTCGGGGTCGCTGGTGGTCCCTCTGTCTCCCCTTCTGGTCTGCAAGCGATGACCTGAGAGGAACAGGAAGGTGTGATTGAAAACCACAGCGCTAGGGACGGGTGTAATACCTGTGATTATTTTTAAGTCAGAAAAAAAATATCTTTATTTGCAGGTCGTATCCTCTAACCTGGGATAGCCACGTGCCGGTGGTGCTGCTTACATTTCCCTTTGAGTTTAGCTGCCTGACAGCTAAAATACTCTCTTTTTATATATTTTTATATACTAAAATACTCTCTTTTTATATATTTTTTAATTTATTTTTTCCCCACCTCTTTCAAGGCAAAGCAGGGGAATTGCTGGGACATTGATGCCCCCGGGCTTTGTCCCGCGGTGCCTTCAACCTCGGCATCACTTCCATGAAAACCAGCTGCCTCCGGGGCTGGGCGTGAGGGCAGGAATCCGGCATGCCCAGGGACCCGAAACAGCCCAGTTTCACCCCAAACTGGAGAAGGGAGAGGAAAAAATAGCTGGTTGTACATCGCTGGCTGGCTGCGCTCCTCCTTTGCGGTTTGGGAGACCTGGAGGGGAACAGAAGGGATAATGCTCAAAATTGGGCTCGATATTAAATATTAGGAGGGTTTTTTTTTTAAAGGAAGAGGCCAAGTGAATGTCCTGGAAGGTAGAAACAGCCCTGGGGGAAAAGGAGCAGCTTGGATAGCGGGAAAAAAGTGGATATTTGATGTGTGACTTTGAGGTAGCTGCTTCTGCTGCCCCTGCTCGGGTGGCAGGACTAGCGGGGAGCGGCTTCAGGCTGGATCTGGTCCTGTTCTGGTCTAAACTGGGATAAAAATGGGAACTTCCTAGTGGATCTGAGGAGGCTTTCGCTGCAACGTGCCTGTGCACAGCAGGCGTCAGGATACGGGTACAAACCCGACCCATAATTATAACTGAAGACCCCGACAGCCCCCGACGCCGTCTCCCCGTGAGCGTGGCACAGGTAAGAGGCAACAAAAGGTATTTCTTGCTGCAATTTCTTTGCCAAAAAAGAAAACGAGAGGCAAAATGTCAATATTTTTGAGTTTTACCTGCTCTCCCCTGCCTAGAGGGAGGTTTAGAGGGAGGTGAATTCCCAATGCCCTCGCTCCTGGCTGCAGGGGCCGGGGTGCTTTGGGCCAGAGGGGGCTGGGAAGCCAAGGACAGGTGGGGGCGAAGGGCTGCGCTCACCGGGTCGTGTCCCCCCCCCCCCCAAAAAAAGAAGCCTCTTTGCTGCTCCAGTGCCTGGGGTTGCATAAACCTGGGCTTGGCTTTTGCACAAGGGATCCGTGCGGGGACTGGTTTGGGGGGTTCCAAACTGGTTGCCCGCCCCGCCAAGCCCCTGGAAGGAAAGAGCTCAGCCGGCAGGAGGATGCGGGCAGGGGTTGGGGGGGCAGGTTGCGGGGCTGTGGCTGAGCACCCCGGGCTGTCGGCCCCGGCCGCAGCCCTGCTCCTGCTCTCCTGGCCTGGAAAAACAGGGAATTCCCTGCTGTCCCCAGGAGCGGGGCCCGGGATCGCCGCGGGAGGGCTCCCGTGCTCCTCTGCCTGCTCTGCCTGCTCTCCTGCCTGCTCCCCTGCCTGCTCCCCTACCTGCTCCCCTACCTGCTCTGCCTGCTCCCCTGCCTGCTCCCCTGCCTGCTCTCCTGCCTGCTCCCCTGCCTGCTCCTCTGCCTGCTCTGCCTGCTCCTCTGCCTGCTCTGCCTGCTCTCCTGCCTGCTCTCCTGCCTGCTCTCCTGCCTGCTCCCCTGCCTGCTCCTCTGCCTGTTCTGCCTGCTCTGCCTGCTCCCCTGTCTGCTCCCCTGCCTCTCTGCCTGCTCCCCTGCCTGCTCTGCCTGCTCCCCTGCCTGCTCTCCTGCTCCCCTGCCTGCTCCCCTGCCTGCTCTGCCTGCTCCCCTGCCTGCACCGCTGTGCGTGGCTGTGCACCGCTGGGCAATGCTTGTGCAATGGTCGTGCACCGCTGTGCGTGGCTGTGCAATGAGTGTGCACTGCTCTGCACGGCTGTGCGCGGCTGTGCACCACTCTACGTGGTTGTGCAATGGGCGTGCGTGGCTCTGCGCTGCTGCATGCGACTGTGCAATGGGCGTGCACTGCCCTGCACCGCTGTGCGCGGCTGTGCACCGCTGCACGTGGCTGTGCGCTGCTCTGCGTGGTTGTGCAATGGGCGTGCACTGCTCTGCACCGCTGTGCGTGGCTGTGCACTGCTGGGCAATGCTTGTGCAACGGTTGTGCACCGCTGTGCGTGGCTGTGCAATGAGTGTGCGCTTCTCTGCACGGCTGTGCGCGGTTGTGCACCACTCTACGTGGTTGTGCAATGGGTGTGCGCGGCTCTGCGCCGCTGCATGTGGCTGTGCAATGGGCGTGCACTGCCCTGCACCGCTGTGCGCGGCTGTGCACCGCTGCACGTGGCTGTGCACTGCTCTGCGTGGTTGTGCAATGGGTGTGCACTGCTCTGCACCGCTGTGCACGGCTCTGCGCCACTGCATGCGGCTGTGCAATGGGCATGCACTGCCCTGCACCGCTGTGCGTGGCTGTGCACCGCTGCACGTGGCTGTGCGCTGCTCTGCGTGGTTGTGCAACGGGCGTGCACTGCTCTGCACCGCTGTGCGTGGCTGTGCACCACTGCACGTGGCTGTGCGCTGCTCTGCGTGGTTGTGCAACGGGCATGCACTGCCCTGCACTGCTGTGCGTGGCTGTGCACCGCTGCATGTGGCTGTGCAATGAGTGTGCGCTTCTCTGCACGGCTGTGCGCGGTTGTGCACCACTCTACGTGGTTGTGCAATGGGTGTGCGCGGCTCTGCGCCGCTGCATGCGGCTGTGCAATGGGCGTGCACTGCCCTGCACCGCTGTGCGTGGCTGTGCACCGCTGCACGTGGCTGTGCACTGCTCTGCGTGGTTGTGCAACGGGCATGCACTGCCCTGCACTGCTGTGCGTGGCTGTGCACCGCTGCACATGGCTGTGCGCTGCTCTGCGTGGTTGTGCAATGGGTGTGCACTGCTCTGCACCGCTGTGCACGGCTCTGCGCCACTGCATGCGGCTGTGCAATGGGCATGCACTGCCCTGCACCGCTGTGCATGGCTGTGCACTGCTGCATGTGGCTGTGCGCTGCTCTGCGTGGTTGTGCAATGGGCGTGCACTGCTCTGCACCGCTGTGCGTGGCTGTGCACCGCTGGGCAATGCTTGTGCAACGGTCGTGCACCGCTGTGCGTGGCTGTGCAATGAGTGTGCGCTTCTCTGCACCCCCCCTGCGATGCTCTCCGAGCCGTTTTGGGGGTGCAGAGCGTTGCAAGGCCTGGGAGGCAGCGGTGCTTGCAGGGAAGGACAAGACACTGTTAAATTAAGCATCTTGGATGGCACCGGGAGGCTGGGAGCCGTGCGGAGGAGCCGGCTGCGGTCGTGGCCTGGAGTCACTTGAGCGTGGTCCTGCAGGGACCCCGACATCTCTGCCCTGCCCGGCGTCCCTGGGGGGCGAGGGGAAGGTGGGGAGCGTCCGAGCATCCAGCTCCCGCTTGGGCGATGCCAAATCTGCGGCTGGGCTGGAGCCCGGCTCCTTCCCCCCCGCAGGAAGGTGGGTGCTGCACCCCCACTGCCAGAGCAGGGGCTGGAGCCTGGGGGGTGCAGGGACCCCTCCACGAGGCCGCTGGGGCTCTGTAGGGCTGGGTGCTGTGACAGTCCCCGTTGTGGGTAGCTCCTGGGGGACCTGCAGCAGCTCCTCTGGGGACCTTGGGAGCCGAGAGAGACCAGCCCGGGGGGGTGCGATGGGCTCAGCCCTGCTTCTGATCCACTGCACCCCTGCAGACGAGGGAGCCCCCGTGTCCTCGGGCCGCTGGAGATGAGCAGGGTGCAGGGGTGCTGAGAGCCCGGAGGAGTCAGTGTCACTCCCAGAGCCGGCTCAGGCCACGGCGTGTCCCCCCATGCCACAGCACCAGGGCTACGTGCATTTACGGGTGAGATCCTTCACTGATGAACCAGCCCCTTCCCCTCCCGGCCACCCCAGGACAGCCCCGGCCCCGTGGGTCACCTCCCACCCCAGGGGCTGTCCAGTGGGGAGCCAAGGAGCAAGTCCCCCAGCCAGAACCCCTTTTTGGGGCTTGCAGGGTGTTTGACGGCCTCCTTCATCCAAGCCTTGTTTTGGTGGCCAGGGAGGGGATGGAGCGTGACGCCTGGTCCTGCCCTCCCCGAGTTTTGGGATGGGAAGGTAAAGATCTGGGATGAGAAAGGAGCACGTTGCCTGCAAGAGCATCCATCCAGGGGGCTTGGCACTTCTATTGCCTTTGCTGCTCTCCAGAGGGCAGGGGATGCCCTGGACTCCCAGAGGGGGAGCGGGGCAGTTGGGGTGCAAAGGGCCTGTGGGGGGATGAGGATGCAGCGAACGTGGCTTCGTGCTGTTGAGGCGGGAAGTGGGTCCCAGGAGAGACGCAGCACCGAGCCAGGCTGGCTGGAGGGATGCTGGCAGCCACGAGCCTTGGGGGACAGCGGGGACACCACCAGCAGCAAATCTTCAGCGATGAGACATTATTAGTCCTGGGTGAATTTCTTGGTGGGGGAGAGCAGGACATAGGGAAAAGCAGAGTCTCCTTGTGCTCTGTGCAGGGAGAGCAGCAAAAAGCATCCTCGGAGGGAGGAAGACGTCAGCTCTGCTGCAGCCTTTGGTGATGAGCCGGTTCCTGGATTCCTCAGGGAGCTGTAATCCCGAGAGGCCAAAAGGCATCTTGCTGGGACAAACACAGGTAAACCTGGAGCCACGGGGAAGGCTGGCTGAGATGGGCCAGGGCAGCGATGCTCTCCTTCGCAGGAGCGATGTATCCAGCCCTTCTCCAGCGCCGAGGACGGCGGTGGGTGACACCTCCATCCGAAACGTGGCCCCCTGGAAGGTGGGGCATCAACAGCCGCTCCGGGCTTTGGCTGGAGGTCAGTGGGTTTATGTCAGAGGCGACTGGAAACACCAGAGAAACAGCAGCTCAGGGGAACACCGGGGCTGCGAGAGCATCTGGGCAAAGTTCGGCTGAAAGAAAACTCCAGAGCCGTCACCATCGAGCTGCGGGGAGCAGCCGGGCGGGAAGCCGGCAGCGCTGGGTGCAGAGGGGCTGGGGGGTGGGATGGGGGGGTGATACCTCCCCGCTGCTCCCCCTTCACCGGGAGAAGGGTGTTAAGGCAGCCCTGCGGCCGGGTTGCTCCTTGTTCTCCTCGTTCTCCTCTTCCCCCACTAACGAAGGCTCATTCAGGGCTTTCAGCTGCTCCCTTCCTCCAAAATTCCTCTGTCTGTGTTGCCCCTTCCCACCCCATCGGCTCCAGCGCCTCTGAAGGCAGCAGCACCCGCTCCTGGAGAGGGAAAATATGGGAAGGGTCCATGGTTGAGGCTCTGAGGGGTGGGGGTGGGGGATTTGGGGGTGCCCTGGGCTTGCATCCCCCCTCCTGTCCTTGGCGGGAGTCAGGGTGTGGGGGCAGCTCGGTGGCTTTGGTCTGCCCTGATGGTCTTGGCTGGGACTGGATGGGGGTAGCTGGGGAGTTTGGGGGTTAGGAGTGGAAATGGGGCTGCAGAGAGTCGGGATGGGGGAGATGGGGAGGCTGGAGGGGCTTGGAGGATGGGGGGGGGGGGGGGGGGGCAGGAGGGTTGGGGGTTCCAGCCCCCTCCCAGCCCTGGGGGTCCCGCAGCGCGTTCCCTTACCGGCCCATGGCGATGGGGTGCTGCTGCTGCTGCTGCTCGGGTTTTTTGGCATCTCCACGCTCCTCCTTTGGTGAGGGCGGCCCCCCCCCCCCCCCAGCCCCCCCCAGCCCAGGCCGGCCCCCCCCTTTGGCATTCACCGCGTGCCTTAATTGTGTGACATTAAATCAAGGTCCGCGGTGAACACGAAACGCTGGGGCCGATGGCTGGGGGCGTGCGGCGGCGTGGCAGGGGGTCCCAAACCCTCCTCACCACCCTCGGCCCCTGGGACCCCCATCGTCCCTGCCCCATGCTGGGACCAAGCTGTGCCCCAGCCCCCGGGGCTGGCACTGGGGGGGGGGGACACAAGGGTCATGGCAGATTGGGGCTGCCCCCACCCAAGTGCCTCCCTGCCCTCCCCCCCCGACCCCATCCCTATAGGGTTACCGTAGGACCCCTATATGATCCCTCTTTCTCCTCTGCATAGCCTCTCCCACAGACCCCCTGCCCCATAGCGCGTGGCCGTGGGGCTGGGGTGAGATGGGGAGGGGCTGAAGATACAGATGTGTTCCCCCCCCTGGATCCAGCTCCATCCCCCATCCTTCAGGCCCGGCTGGGCGGTGGCTCCGTCACCCTCCTGTGCAGGATCTGGCCCCCAGCACCGGGGCAGCTATTTTTGAAGGAGATAAAAAGCAAATCCCCCCCCTTGCAGCCCCCTTCCCCCCCCCCCCCCCCTCCGCCCCGGCTGTCCTCACCTCCCCCGGCTTTCGTCAAGCCATCCCCACCTCAGAGCCATGGAAACCCCGGGGGGGGCATCTTCCTACCGGCTTAAACTCCCCAGCAGATCAGTCCTGAGGGATTTGGGGACGGGGGACGGGGGGGGGAGCTGCTTGGGTGCAGGGGGACAGGGAGGTCCTGGAATATCAGCTCAAGTGAGGTGGATTTGGGTGCATTCAAGTGGGTTTTGGAACACTGGTCCTACAGGGATTGGGGGGGGGGGACGACTTAAAACCCAATAAAACCTCATTGCTCTGTTTCTAGAGGCGTTTAGCATCAGAATAGTCGAAATGGCTGAAATGGCCTCAAATTCCCATCCTATGGCCCAGCCTTCCTCCCCTCCTCCAGGCCAGGACTCGGTCCCAAACCGCAGCAGGTAAAGGCCAGTCGAGACCTCACAAACTCAGCGCAGGTAACGCCCCCCTCCCCACTGGGACCTGCCCCATCCATTCCTGGGCACTGGGATGGAACTGGGATGGAGCGATGCAGGGACGGACACACCCCCCACCCCCCCAGTTTCAGCCCTGTGTCCCCCTGCATCCCCCTGGAGCCATCCCCAGTGCACCCCAGTAAATGCCACTTTCCACCCGTTGGTTTTGGGGTTTTTTTGGGTGCAAATATTCCCAGGCTGGGGGGAGATTGGGGGGGGGGGGGGTGGGGCGTGTCTCCTTAGCGGGGTGCTCAGGCTATTCCTGAGGGGGGTGGGAATTCCTTGCGGGCCCTCAGCCCCCCCCACTTCGCCCCCTTCACCCCCCCCAGGCTGTCGCGGGGGGGGGGGACGGAGACACGGACACACAGACATCCCGCATCCCGCCGGGAGCACCGCACTGCGCTGCCCCCCCCCCCAACCCCAGGAGCATCACCGTGTGTGTCCCCCTCGTCCCCGGGAGCACCCATGGGGACGTGCCCCCCCCCCCCATCACCGTTACCTCGGTGCCCGCGGGGCTCCCCGGCAGGAGGAGGAGGAGGAGGAGGAGGAGGAGGAGGAGGAGGCTGAAGGGCACCCGCAGGGTGATGGCAGCGGCTGGGGACGGGCCCCGCCGTTGTCCCCTCCCCAGGCAGACCGAGGCCACAGCCGGGCTGAGGGGGGGTGGGGGGTGATGGGGGGGTGTGGGGTGTCGTGTGTGTCCCCCCCCCATGTGCGTGTGTGCAGGGTGTGCGTGTGGGGTTAACCCTTCCCTGCCCGGCCCCGGCACCCGCCTGCCCGGGGAGGGGGGGGGGGGGGGGAACAACATACCACGAACCCCTGGGAAAATACCGGTGCTTACCGCGCCGGGGGGGGGGCGGTTCTGGGTGAGCTTGAGGATGGACACGGTGTCCCCCGTCCCGTGTCCCTCCCCCGGGGTCGCCCCTTGTCCCCTGCCCGGGGCCAGGCCAGAGAGGTGGGATGGGGTGGGAGGGATGGGATCGGGAAGGGGGGGGGGGGGGGAGGGCAGAGGGACTCGGGGGGGGGGGGAGGGCAGAGGGGTCTACCCAGGGTCCGCAGGGACCCCCCGCATCGAGCTGTGTCACCTGCCCAGGCCACGGCTGAGCAGTGACCGGGTGGGATTCGGGGGGGGGCGGCTGCTTTTGGCATAGGCTCAGGTTGGGGTTAAACCCAGTGAATTTGGGGACAATTCCTCACGCGCAGGGGCAGGTGAGTGTCGGGGGGGGGGTGTCCTTATGGCCACCCCAAAGCGGGGACGGATTCAGATGTGGCTTTCCCGGGGCAGGGGGGGGGCTGGATCAGGCCCTGCCTTGCCCTTGGTGAGCCCTCGGGCATCACCGGGTGGAAACGAGGGGCTGGGACCCCCCCACCCCACCCCACCCCACCCCACCCCCCCTCAGCCTCGGGTGGAAACGAGGGGCTGGGACCTCCCCACCCCCTCAGGCCCCGGGGTGCTGCCCTGGGGACCAGGGTGGCTCTGGGGGTCCGGAGCCCCACTCCTGCGGGAGGCTTTTGGTGGGGTGAAGCGGGGGGGGGGGGCGAATTGGGGGGGCTGGGAGGGACCAGCACCAGGGTAAGGCTGGATCCGTCCCGGAGGGACCTTGGCCACCACCGGCCTCGTCTGCGTTAACGATTGACAACGGGGCGGGCGGACACGCGGGGGACTCTGCCCGTCCCGTGGGATCCCCCCCCCCGACCCCCCCCCAGTCACCCCTCGCCAAGGTCCATCGCCCCTGCCCCATCCTGCCCCTGGGACATGCACTAACACCCTCCCTGGGGGGGGGGGGGATTTTGTGCCCCCGTGTCCCTGTGACAAAGTGGGATCCCCACCGTGACCCCCAAAGTGACCCCGCTCCTGGGACCAGGCTCTGCCTCCTCCCAGCTCCCTCCCAGTGCTCCCAGTGCCTCTCCCAGCCCCCGCAGCTCTCTCCTCCCAGTCCGCAGGGGCAGCGGGGGCTCGGCGGGACGTCCCGTCCCTGGGGGGGTCATGCTGGGTGCCGGGGTGCTCCCCAACCCCGACGAGGCTCTGCCGGGGAGAGCCCAGAAGATGCCGGTGGCAGGTACCAGCAGGGGATCAGGCCTGGGCTGGGGGCGGCGGGGGGCTCCTTGGGGACAGGGAGGGGGGGTGACACCCTGCTGACCCTCCCCCTCCCCTCCCAGCACCCCTGTGTGGTTTTGGGGGGGATGTCAGTGGCCTTGTCCCAGAGCAAGGTGGCAGGGAAAGGTCCAGGGCAGGGTGCTGGCGTGGCCCCCATCGCTGGGGGTGTTCTGATCCCAGTGCCCCCCTTCGCCATCACCCAGACCTGTCTGGGGGTGCTGGGAGGGGCCTGGCTCCTCTGTCGTCCCCCCCCGTGTTCCCGTCCCCCCCCCCGGAATGCTGTAACCCCCTGGTTTGCTCACAGGGACCATCCGCACAGGGAACTTGGGGGGGGGGGGGGAACGGACACACAGAGGGGTCTGGGAGCCCCGAGAAGGAGGAGGATGAGGAGCACGGAGGGTGTTTGTGCTCCACAAGTGTCACGAGCGGCCTGGGTCTCAGCTCCCCTGTGCTGCTGGCTGAGGGGGGTGTCCGGGTGGCCGGGTGCCAGCCCTGGCATTGCCCTCCTTAAACTCCCCCGGGACACTCCGTGCTGGCATAGGAGGGGCTGGTGCCCGGGGGGGGGTGGGCATCATTCCCCCCACCCTGGGGGCCTGGGGAGGCAGCGGGGACCCCTCATCTGCCGTGGGGTGAAGATGAGGAGCAGGTTCCCCCCCCTCTCTGCTCCAGCCAGAGCATTCCTGGGGCAGGGGACATCTCCAGGGCAGGGGAGACCCCTGCAGGGGGGCAGGGCATGAGGTACCAGAGCACCCCTGGGGGGAAGGTGACAGCCCCGGGACCCCCCTCAGGGGCCGGGTTAGGGTCAGGGTGGCCGTGGGAGGACACAGGCCAGAAGCCAGGCGGGCTGAGGAGCTGGAGGGGATGGGGACAAGGTCAGTGACTCGTTTTGGGGGGGGGGGGGGGACACAAGGTAGAGATGGCTGCAGTCTGGGCGTCCTGACCCTGTGTCCCCCCTGCAGCCACCCCACGCCGTCCACGGGAATCCCACACTCCCACCGTTCCCAGCAGAGATGCAGATGGCGATTTTCGGTGAGTGGTTCCCCCCATGCCAGGGATAAAGGGGGGGTCCTAGCAGCCAAAGCTGCCCCTCAGACCCCCCCCCCACCCCCAGCTCACCCCCCCCCTCCCTTGAGCGAGGACAACCAGCTGCCCGCTCCCTGCCTGTCCCCCCGCAGGCATGGGGTGCTTCTGGGGAGCGGAGCGGCTCTTCTGGAAGATGCCGGGGGTCTTCTTCCACCCAGGTGGGCTACGCGGGAGGCTTCACCCCCAACCCCACCTACGAAGAAGTGCGCACAGGTAACGAGGGGCTTCTGTGACGGGGAGCCCCCAACGCCCCCTGCACCCGCAGCGGGGAGATGTCCCCATCTGGCATCGCAGGGTGTCCCACAGCCCCTGCCTTGCCTGCGCCTGGGCTCCTGTGGGATGCTCTCTGCCATCCCTTGGATGCTGACACCCCCCTTGCCCCCCCACCCCAGCCCCCCTAAACCCCCCCAGCCTGGACAGACGGCTGCCTGGCTTCACTAGGAGACATTTTGCAGCGGATTAGCCGCCTGCAGAAATATTATCCCGGCTGCTGCCTCCAGCCGGGGATTTATCCCAGCGCAGGGGGGAGCTTGGGCATCCCATCGCCACCAGGCAGCTGAGGAAAGGGGGTCCAGGGGGTCCGGGGGGGGGGGGGGTGTGGTGGGTAGGTGCTGCAGCCCCTCTGTATCCAGCTCACTTCTCCAGCCGTGCCGATTCTTGCTTCACACCAGTGTCACGAATTTGCCCGGTCTCAGCTCCCAGCAGGAGGGTGCATCAGCTGATGGCTCCCCCTCACCCCAGCGAGGTGGGAGGCTGGGGGGGGGGGCGGGGGGGGGCAGGAGACCACGGTGAGTGGGCTGCCCCTGGTAGCGCTGCAGGGGGCTGGCTCTCGCCACAGGGCTGACGGGGCACGCCGAGGTGGTGAGGGTCGTCTTCGACCCCCGGCAGATCAGCTACGAGGAGCTTCTCAAAGCCTTTTGGGAGAACCACGACCCCACACAAGGTAGGGACGAGCTGGCGGGGGGGGGGGGGGGGCGGGCAGCGGCTATGACTCCCACAGAACCCCAGTCAGGGGGAGGCTTAAACCCCAAACTGTCCCCAACGGGAGGTTCCTTGGCATCTCCACCCCTTGGTGCTGGGGGGGGGGGGGGGCTCGCAGAGATGTCCCTCACCGACCCCTTGAGCAGGACCCCCCACAACTGGCTCTGCAGCCATACCTTGCCCCCCCCATGCCTCAGTTTCCCCATCCATGGGTGAAAACAGCGCCCGCTGCACTGTGACCAGTGGAGCCGGGGGGGTGTGTGGGGTGTGTGTGGGGTGTGTGCCCCATAACCCCCTCTTGGGTGCTGCCCCCCCCCCCCCCCCCAAGGCATGCGGCAGCAGGAGGACGTGGGCACCCAGTACCGCTCCGTCATCTACACCCTGGGCCCCCAGCAGCAGGCAGCTGCCCTCCGCAGCAGGGCGGTGTACCAGCAGGTAGGTGGGGGGACACTGGGACGACCCCCCCCCCCGCTTGGGGACACCGGCCACCTCCCCCAGCCCCGGAGCATGGGGCAAACCCCTGCCCTGGCTACGCTATGCTGTGAGGCAGTGGGATGAAGGGGGGGGGGGGGGGGTGTCCATCCAGGCTGCCCCCCTCCTCCCCTACCATGGGGCTGTCCTAGGAGCTGAGCGAGCGGTGGCAGGGGGGACATCACCACCGCCATCGAGCCAGCTGGTGACTTCTTCTACGCCGAGGACCGCCACCAGCAGTACCTGCACAAGGTGCCCGGGGGCTCCTGCGGCCTGAAGGGCACCGGTGTCACCTGCCCCATCACACCCTGAGGGGCCACCTCGTGTCCCCTGGCTTGTCCCCATGTCCCTGGCACTGCAAGCAGGGTGGGGGCAGCAGCCAGCCCCCCCCGCTCCCCATTGTCCTGGGAGGATTAAAGCCGTGTGTGCCCCTCACCTTGTCCAGTCCAGTCCCATGGGTGCCGCTGGGTGGCCATGGGGGGGCTCTCTGGGCTGGGGGGGGGGGGATCGCTGGGATGGAGAGGGACCCCCATGGGACCTGCCTGGGGGTGACTGCGCCCATGGCTCTGCCTCAGGGTGGGGGGCTGGTGGGGCAGCGTGGCCGTGTCCATGGGGCTGGTGGTCCTTGGGGGGCCGGTCTGTGGGGCTGGTGGTCCTTGGGACTGTGTCCGTGGGGCTGGTGGTCCCGGGGGCCATGTCCATGGGGCTGGCGGTCCTTGGGAGGTGCCGTGGCCATGGGGCTGGTGGTCCTTGGGACCGTGGCCGTGGGGCTGGCGGTCCCGGGGGCCGTGTCCATGGGGCTGGTGGTCCTTGGGGGGCCGGTCTGTGGGGCTGGTGGTCCTTGGGACCGTGTCCGTGGGGCTGGCGGTCCCAGGGGCAGTGTCCGTGGGGCTGGTGGTCTTTGGGGGGGCCGTGTCCATGGGGCTGGTGGTCCTTGGGGGGGGCCGTGGCCGTGGAGCTGGTGGTCCCAGGGGCAGTGTCTGTGGGGCTGGCGGTCCTGGGGAGGCTGGTCCGTGGGGCTGGTGGTCCTTGGGGGGGGCCGTGTCCGTGGGGCTGGCGGTCCCAGGGGCAGTGTCCGTGGGGCTGGTGGTCCTTGGGGGGGCTATGTCCGTGGGGCTGGCGGTCCCAGGGGCAGTGTCCGTGGGGCTGGCTGTCGCTGGGGCCGCGGGTGGGCGATGGCTGCAGTCCCGCGCTCTCCCGCCAGGGGGCAGTGCCGGGCCGCGCCCGTTGCCGCCCGCCAGGGGGCAGCAGCGGCGCAGGCGGGTGCGCGCCTATACGGTACTTACGGTACGTGCGGCGCACGCGGGGGCGGGTGACACGCGGGGACAGAGGGCACGCGGCGGGCACGCGCAGGGCCACGCAGCACACGCGGGTCCCCACGGCACGCGCAGGTCCATCCGTCACGCGAGGGGACGCTCTGCGGGGGCTCCTGCTTTTGGGGGATGCCCTGGGCCCCCTCCCCTCCCCTGTCCCCAGGCCACACCCCGCCTGTCCCCAAACGTGTCCCCCTGGCGCGGACAGGAGGGGTCTGGGCAGCACGTGCCTCGCGTGTCCCCTCGCCCTGGCACTGCAGTGACAGCCGTGACGGAGGGGGGGGGGGGGAGGGGGGGGCTGGGTGTCCTGTGCTGGGTCCCAAAGGGTTAATGGCCCCGTGAGCCCAGTTAGAGCCCAACTGGTCCCAGGTGTGTGCTGGGGGCAGGGGGGGCAAGAGAGGGAGCAGCCAGGGGGTCCCCACTGGTGGCAGTGGAGGTGGCTGGGCAGGCAGGGCACAGGGTTGTGTCGCGTCTGCCGCGTCTGCGGGGGTCCCCGTCCTTGGGGTCCCCCTCCCAGCAGCAGTGCAGTCTCCACACCCCCACCCCCCCAATTCTCATGGGTGGGTGGGGGGTCCCAGTGGCCGTGTCCCACCTTGTCCTGGGCAGACTGGGTTTGGCAGGGGTGGTGGCAGAAAGCCCGGCTGCCCGCCCCCCCCCCCCCCCTTCCCAGTTTTCCCAGCAAACTCCCACCCCCCCAACACCAAACCCTGCCCCCTCCCAAACCCTCTGCTCCCCTTGAGGGGAGCGACCCCTCTGCCCAGGCACCCGGAGCCCCCCCCTCCCCAACCCTGGTGACAAGGACACCTGCGAGGCTCACCCATCCTTCCTCCTCCTGCCCTGGCTCCCCAGTGGCTCCTGGTGCCTTCGGGTCGGGGTACCCTCCTGGGTGGGGGTCCCAAGGCCACCCCCCACCCATCACCCAGGCAGCCCATGGGCCCCGCGCACCCATCCAGCACCCAGGAGCCTTGGGCTCGGTCCCGGTTGGGGACGCCTCAGGGAGGGTCTGTGGCTGGAAACCATCCCCCAGGGGATGTTTTGGGGGTGTCATGATGTCCCCACCCCGGGGGGGGGGCACGAGTCTCAGTGTCCCCAGCACCCCTCTTGCACAGGAGATTTGGGGACTGGATTTGGTGGATTTACAGTGAAATGCTGACAAAAAATGAAAATAAAGCTGAACCCCCCCCAAAAAGGTTGTCAAGGATGAGTGAAAGCAGAGAAGGAAGACGCAGCTTTCGGGGGGGGGGGGCAGGGAGGTGACAAGGCCCGGGGGTGTCCCTGGGTGCTGCAGGTGCCACATCATTCTGGGGACATCCCAACCCCACCTTGGCCAGCGCTGGCGTCCCAGTGGGGTGCTGGGTGTCCCCTCCCAATTCCAGGGCTGGGTTCTACCCTGTCCCCAGGGGTGTGAGCAAAGCCTGGCGTGGGGCTTGTCCCCAAATCCGTGGGGGACATTTATTTATTATTTTTTTTTTTAGAAAGTGAAGTTCTCCGGGTCAATGGAGAGTGAAAAAAATAAATAAAAGCAGAGAGAAAGCGAAGGCAGGTCGGCTTCCGGCACCTGGCCCCGCAGCTGCCACCCGCCCGGCTCTGGAGGGGTTAGAGGAGAGCGAAAGATGGGGACAGGGCCGGGGACAGGGGACCCTGGCCTTCAGCCTCGCACCCCGGCGTCCTCCTCGTCCTCTTCACCCTGCGGGAGGTCGTGGGCACCTTCAGCGGGCTTTCACGGGAGGGGGAGATGGCTGGGATGGGGGTGCCAAAATCTGAGGATTTGTGGGCGGGTTTGGGGTTTTTTATCTATAAATTCCCAGCTGCTGGAGTCAGGGGATGGGATCAGGAGAGGAGCCAAAGGCTGGGGAAGCGCAAGGAAACGTCCCTTGGGATGATGGGCCTCCCCCCTGCCACCGCTGCCCGGGGACAGGAGGTGACAGCCACATCTCCCCAGGGTTTATCACTGAGGTTCTGACGGGGCTGGGGCGTCCCAAGGGACGGATCCTGCCCCGGTGTCTCCAGCCACACTCGTACCCACCAGCGCTGCTTTGGCCCCCGCACCCCAGGGTCCACCATTAGGTCTCTCTCCATCACCCCCCCCCCAGATTTAACCCCCCATCCCCTGTCCCTCGGGGTGCAGGATGGGGTCAGGAGCGCCCACGGCGGGGGGGGCAGGGGACGTTGGATTCTCTGTCGTGTCCTGGGGGATGAGCGAGGTCTGGGCTGTGTCTTTGGGTGGGGCGGCAGGATCTGTCCCCAGGGTGCTGGGGGGGGGGGCACAGGGGGACCCATCCCTGCAATAGGGACAAGACCCTTTGGGTCAGGCTGGGTTTTGGGGGTGTGGGTGGGCTGGGTGGTGGTGGTGGGGCAGTTTGGGGGGCCATGGTGGGTATGTGGGGAGGGACGGGGGCTGTGCTGGGGGTGTGTCCCCCCAGGGATTGAGGGGCAGCATGGGGGGGACTCCCATGGGTTTGGAGGAGCACTGGGATGTACTGGGACCTGCAGGGGTGCAGCTTGAGGAGAGGAGATGGGGGGGCCCTCCCTTGTGTGTGTGTGTGTGTCCCCCCCACCCCTCACCTGGCACCTGCTCTGGGCGGATGGAAACTCTGTGTCAGAGGAAGCGGGGAGGGGGCAGCCGGGGCAGGGGGGACACCCAGCTGTCCCCTGTGTCCCCCACCCATCCCCTGTACCGAGGGGCTGAGCTGTCCCGTCCCCCCCAGCACACCTGGGATGAGTTGGGGCAGGTCTCAGCCCCATCCCCATGGGGGTGGGTTCCCAGCAGGGGGAGGGTACACCCCTCAAACCACCCCCCCCCCACTTTGTCCCCCAGCCCGACACATCTCTCACCTCCTGCGGTGAGACAATCCCAAGGTGTACCCCCTCCCCGGGGGTTGAATTGGGGCTTCCCATCCCCGAACCCCAGCTCTGACCCCATCCCTGCCTCAGTTTCCCCACTCAGGATCTGAAAAGCAGCTGCTTTCCCCCCCACGTTGGGGCTGCAAAGCCACAATCCAGGGCTGGAAAGATGTGGTTCAGCCCTAAAAATCCACCAGGGTCCGAATCCCACGGGGATGCTCGGATCCCATTCCGAGAAAGCAGGGCGGCGGGGGGCCGGATGAGCGAGGAGGTCGGGGAGGGGATGCTCACGGGTTTATTTATACCGGGGGGGGGGGGGGGGGGGAGGTATCTGCAGGGCTCTTCGCCGAGCGAACAAAATAACAATTCAGGCAGGTTTGAAAAGCGCCGAAACCACGACAGGAAACCCAAATTGTACAAATGCAGATGTGAGTGGAAAAAGCTCTTGAGCTGGTTGCTCTGGCTTTCACCTTCGCTAAAAATAAAGCTGCCTTATTAGGGGCCGATGAGGGCCGAGATAAAGCATCTTCCCTCCCCCCCCCCCCCCCCCGTGTTTTTCCGTGGGGGGGGGGGGGTTGTTCCACGCGATACCGTGGGACGTGGCTTTCCGGCTGTGCCGGGGGTGATGGGGATGGGTGGCTGGGCCTGGGGGCTTGTGTCGTGGTTTTTTGGGGAGGATCTGGGGGGGTTTTAGGGTGTTGGGTGAAGGGGTGTCGGGTTTTCTAGGGAGGGGGTTGCTGGGGATGGCGTGATTTTGGGGCTGGGCAGCGTGGGGTGGGGGGGTGCGATGAGTTGTAACGGTCTCTCTGGGTGTAACGAGGCAGCCTGGCAAAGCCACATCCTGCAGCGCGGCAGGACCCCGGGGCGGGGGGAGGAATATGGGGGGGGGGAGAGCTGAGAAAGGGAGGGATTTGCAGTGGGGGGAACAGCAAAACCCCTCCTGGGTCCTGCCCACCCCTGCAAAACCCAGGCTGGGCTTGCATTCCTCGTGCCTCAGTTTCCCCTTCTCCAGATTGTGGCCAGGCTGGAGCACCCCACCTTTGGGGGGGGGGGGGGGGGGGCTGCTGTGGGGAAGGCGTTGCTGGCTTTGGGTGCCTGTTGCTCCCCCCCCCCGCCACCGCACCCTGGCCCCAGGAGGATACCGTGGGAGGGGGGAGGCGCTTCGCTTGCCACCCCGGAGCTGGTGGTGGCAGCAGGGCCCGGGCTCCTCTGAGTCACCAGTGTCCCCACACCCACCGTGGCGGGGGGCTGCGGGTTGGGATGCTCACACCTGTGGCCTTCGTACCGCCCTCCCCCCCCCAGCCCCATCCTCCTCTTCCTCCTCGTTTTGCAGGGGATGCAAGGGAGGGGTGTCAATCAAAGGGGTGGGGGGTGAAGGGGGCGGGCTAAGCACCAAATTGTGGGTGCACCCGCAGCGGTGGCACAGCACCTCGGCGCCCACCCTGCTGGGGGCACCCTCATGTGCCCATGGACCCCTTTTGGGCCTGGGGGGGGGGGGGGGGTGTCACATGGCACAAGCCATCCTTACCCCATGGTCAGCCTTGGGGTAGCATGGGGGGGGGGGGGTAACGCTCCAGCCCCCCCCCCAGCACTGGAGGGGGGGGATAAGACCCCCCCTAGGGGTGCGGATGGGACATGGGGGGGCTGCTGCGGTGTCAGGCCTAGGGTGGGCATGGGGTGAGGGGAAGTGGGGGGCTCTGGCTGGCCTTGGGGGGAGGCCGTGAGAACGGTGGCCGGGGCTGGGGCGGGGGGGGGGGTGGGGAGGGGGGGCAGTGCAGGAAGCGCTGGGGGGGGGCGGCTGCTCCCCGGCTCCCCAGATGCGCCCGTGAGATAGGGCGGCAGGAAGCAGCTGCGGGGAATCCCGGCGCTGGGAACGGCCGCTGCCGCCCGCTTGACGCCCCTCAGGCCTGCGGGACCCCCGGCCCTGCTGCTTCCCCCCCCCTCCCCATGACCACGTACCACCTGGGAATGCTCCAAATCTCCCGGCCTCTCCTCTCCTGGGGGGCTGGGGGGTGCTCAGGGTTTGCCCTGGAGAAGGGGTTCTGCTTCCCGGAGGGAGCCGTGGTTCCCTCTGGTTCTGCGGGGGACGGAGATGGAGTCACGGCTCCGCTGCTGGCTGGGCTTTGGAAGGGAGAAGGGGGGGGTTGGGGAAACTGAGGCATGGCTGCTGGCTGTTGATCAGGCTGGGCAGCTGGCCGAGGAAACCTCTGGAGGGTTGTGTGTGCTCCTCTCCCTCCCCCCAGGTGCTCTGGAACAAGTTAATGCTTCCTTGTGTTCACTCTGACCCCTAATGATAACCACCCTTCAGCCTGCAGTGCTGAGCGCTGCCTGCAGCCTCAGGCAGGCCGGGCTCACCCTGAGCGGCTGCGGGACGGGAAGCTCAGTCCCCTGCTTCGGCATGGGGGCCAAGGGGGGTCCCTGGGGATAATCCCCTGCACAAACAGCTGCACATTCCCCAGGGCGGGATGCAGTCTCCTAGTGACAGGGCTGGGGGGGTGGGGGGTGGGCTTGCTGCCCCTTTTTGGGTGCCCACTCCCAGCAGTGCCGTTCCTTCCCCATAGTTTCCCCCCCCCATTTCCCTGCACCTCCAGCCCCGAGTACAGCACAGCCCGGAGCCTCCGGCACTGCCTGGCTCTCACAGCGGGTGAAGAGGTAAACTGAGGCACGGAGCAAGGCAGGCGGCTGGGGCCGGGCTCCTTCCCATGCCACCCTGCCCGCACGTGCTCCTGTCAGCCTCGTGTCACTGAGGTACGTCCATCCCAGCCCGGCCACTCCATAATCCCCATCGACCCCGAAACACCCCAAATCTGGGGACATCGTAGCCCCGGACGGGGCTGTCACCGCAGCCACGGGGACCTCAAGGGAGGCCGCGTTTGCCAAACCGTGCTGGGGCCTTTTGGCACAAATGCCCGTCCCTGCCCATCCCGGAGCCGATGTCCATCTGGGAGCACTTGGCCCCGGCATGAATTGGGGCGTAGGGAGAGCCGGCACCCCGGGGAGGAGCGCGGTTACCAAACCTCACCGCGCGGCACAGCCCGGCGTGGCACCGGGCTGCCTCCCCGTGCTGGATACGGCCCTGGGGACGCGGTGGGAAGGAGATTTCAGAACAGATTTCAGGAGCCAGAATCCCTTTTTTTTTTTTTTTTTTTTCCCCTTGAGCATCCATCCGGATTTCTTCTCCAGCATCGAAACTCCCTCGGATCGCTGCCGCGCCGTGCTGTGCCGTGCCGGGTGCCCAGGCTGGGTGGTTGGCTCGAATCATCTCCAAAAATCGATGAATTAAAGCAGTTGCTCTGAGCTCTCGCTCCCACGTTGTGCCGAACCGGAGCGTGGCCGGCCGGGTCCCCCAGCTTCCCTTACTCCCGAAGGATCCTGAGGGTCTCCAAAGATCCCAGGGAGACGGGATTTATACCCCAGCCCTCTCCCGAAAGCGAATCCAGATGACCCCTGGGGAAGAGCCCTTCCCTTTGTAGCTGCCTTGGGCGCTCTGCCACGGCTCTCCGTTCCTCCCCTCTCCCGTCCAAATCGCTTCCCTGCAGCCAGCACTTCCAGGCAGCCTCTGCCTTCCAAAACACAAGAAATTCCCCCCAAAACACCAACGATGTCCCCCCGGGAACCCCACGCTCGCCCTCTCTGCCCTGCAGCAGCCGGGCTGAATCCGGCCCTTTCCACGCCGCTTTACGTCCTTCACATCCTGCCACCTGTACCGACTTATTTAAGGAAAAAAAAATAAATATATCAAGCCAAACCCAAGCCCGAGGGGTGGATTTTTTAATTTTTTTTTTTTTTTTGGGGGGGGGGCTGCTTGTGAACCCCCCCGCGAGCGTGACGAGCCGTGGGCACCTCCGCAGCTATTTGCAGCGCGGGCAAATCGCACGGGATTAACGACCCGTCCCCGGGAAAGGGGGAAAGGTTGCGGGGAGCGGCGGGGGGGGGGACACACACACACATACGACATGACACAGTCACACACCGCCCACCCCCCCCCCCCCGGGGGAGATGGAGGGGGGGGGGGCTTTGCATCGTTTTGGGGGGGCTCGCTGAGCCGGGTAAAGCCCAGCTCCTGCTCCTTTTTTTTTTTTTTTCTTTTAATAAAACACCCAGTGTGGGCCTTTTTCACCATGAAATCATCGCACTCCCGAGCATTCGCGCTCCCTTCCTCCCCCCCCCCCCCCTTTTCCCTCCTCCGCGCCAAGAAATCCGCCCCCCCCCCCCGCGCCAGCAGCGGAGCGAGGACACCCCCAAACCCAGCGCTGACGGCGCGACGACACCCCCCCCCCCCACCCCCACCCCCCCTCCTTGAAAGCGTGCGACCCCCACTCGGAGCTCCCGCAAAACCGGGGCGCCATAAAAAACCCAAACACAAACAAAACACCCAAAAAACATCCCTGCACTACCAGCTCGCTCGCACGCTTCGGGGGGCTCCCCCCCCCCCAAAAAAAAAAAAAAAAAAAAGGCAAGGAACCCCTTCGAAATGTGGAAGGGGAGTTGAGCGGCGGTGTGGAGGAGGAGGAGGAGGGGGGGGGTGATGTGGGGATTGGGGAAAGGGGGGGGGGGGGGGGGGGGGGAGGTTGCCTTGGCCACGCATCGCTGTGTGAATGCATGACGTGCGCAGGGCTGGCGCCAGGCTGTCTGGGGCCGGGAGTTAGATCAACACAGCTGGAGGGCCCGGGCCACAGCTGGGCAAAGGCAGCGGGTCCCGCCGCCCAGGCAGGGCCTGTGGGAACCGCCGCCAACAAAACCCCCCTGCAAACAAAAGCTTCCCTCCCCTTCCCCAAGCAGCCTTTCACCCGGGCCCCCCCCCCCCCCCCCCTTTCCCTTCTCCTTGGGAAATGGGGGGGGGGGGGGTATGGGAAGAAAAGGGGAGTGTGGAGCGGTGCGCTGAGGTTTTGGGGGGGGTTTAGGTGGGTAAAAAGTAATTTTGGGGGGGTGGGTTGAAAGTGGTTTTAAATGGTTTTGATTGTTGGTTTTATTTTTTTATTTTTTTTTTTTTTAGGTTTTAAACAAAAATGATTCATTTTTGTAGTTGTTATTTTTTAATTGTTCGGTTTTTTTCTTCTCATCGTTTTAGGGGGGGGGGGGGGGGGGGGGGGGGGGGGTGTGTGTGTTACCGGAGCACGTTAACGAGGGTAATTACGCCACCCTTCCCACAGAGGCGATTTCCCATGAAATTCGGGAGGGGGGGGTAGAAGAGAAAACTCGACAAAACCCCATCCGACCCCCAAAATGGCTGGATGCTGCTTTGAAAGGGGGGGTTTGGGGGGCCATCGAGCGGCTCCTGGGCTAGGGAAGAAGTGGGGAGGGTGGGTGACACACCCCCCCCCCCCGCCACGGCCTGCGGCCCCCAGACACCTCCCCCCCCCCCCCCCCCCGGGGGAGGGGGGGGGGGGTGTGTGTTGCAAATGGGGGAAACAAACCCCAGCGCCATCGAACTGGGATTTGGGCAGATCTGGAATAAATTGCTGCTGTGGGCAGGCGTAATGTGGTCCAGGTGCCTCTGCGCCCCCCCGCCCCCCCCCCCTCCCCCGCCTTACACCCCCCATTAGCTGAGACCCCCCGGAGCCAAGCAGGGTCTCAGGGTGCCCCCCCTGCCCCCCTCCTGGCTGTAACATCCCCTTCCTGCACCCACCCCTTCCCCCATAACCAAAACCTGTGGAAATTCCCCAAAAATAAGGGGGGGGGGGGGTGTGCGTTGCCCCTTGATTTTCACAATTGACAATCAGGGTGTTGTGGGACTGTGTGTCCCCCCCTCCGGGACCCCCTCCATGTGCCACCACCATGTGCCACCCATGGGCACCCAGTTCGCTCCGGCTTCGGGCTTTTTGAGGCAGCGACGGTTTGGGGAGGGGGTTTGCCTTCACCGCCCCCTCCTCAATCACTTCTCCTGAAATAACCCCCCCGGCTTAGAAATCTCCTCTCCCCCCAAAAAAATACCCCAAACTCCCCTCAAACCAACTCCAGGCCTCTCGCAGTCGCTGACCTAAATCTGGTTTCTCCATCGTAACCTCGGTTTTACCGCAATTAATTTTTTTCTTTTCTTTTTTTTTTTCTTTTTTTTTCTTTTTTTTTTTTTTTTCTGCTGGTCACAAGATAATTCCTGACGCCAGAAAGTCTGGAGGTCAGATGAGAAGCGGATTGAGGAACAGGGCGGCACTAATTTCCTTACGAGATCGCCCGGTAAAACCGGGGGGGGGGGGGGCACAAACACACACCAACCACCCCATCGCCTAAAAAATTGGGAGGGGGGGGGGATTCACAGGCATTATGGGGGGCAGTTTGGGGGGCTGGGGTGCCCGTGGGGTCGAAGGCGGGGGGAATCCCCCCCGCCGAGGGGGTGGGTTTGGGGTCCGGCTATGGGGTGGGGAACCTGCGGGGTCGTGTCGTGTTCTCCCCCCCCCCGCGTGGGGCCACCCCGGCCACCAAGGGTCAGATTTTAGGGGGGGACACACGACTGTGGGGGTGTCTCTCGCTTCATTGAGATACAAGGGTGGGGTTTAAGGCTTCATTTACATAAAAGGGGGTGGTGCGCAGCCTCATTTGCATACAAGGGGCGGGGCCCCGCGGGGCTGCCTATATAAAGGGCGGCGCTGCGCTCGCACCTCCCCAGTCCGCCAGCGAGCTCCGAAGGGTTTGGGGGTACAAGGGGAGACGCTCCGAAGGGTTTGGGGGGGTCCAAGCTTCGGTGCTGCCGCTGCTCGGAGGTCCCAGCAGAGCCCCAGCCGTCGCGGCACGCCGCCTCCGCCTCCCCCTCGACGGGACCAGGCATCCCCCCCCCTTACCCCCTCCATCCCACCCGTCCCCCGCCCCCCCATCCTTCTCCCGCATCCCCAGCCCAGCGCTGCCCGCACCATGAAAGCCATCAGCCCGGTGCGATCCGTCCGGAGCTGCTACGAGGCCGTTTGTTGCCTTTCGGAGCAAAGTTTGGCCATCGCCCGGGGGAGCAACAACAAGAGCCCGGCTTTGGAGGAGCCCATGAACTTGCTTTATGATATGAACGACTGTTACTCCAAACTGCGGGAGCTGGTGCCTGGGATCCCGCAAGGTACCAAGGTGAGCCAGGTGGAGATCCTCCAGCATGTCATCGACTACATCTTCGACCTCCAGATCGTGTTGGAGGAGGGGGCCAAGGGCCGCGACCCCTCTTCCGAGGCCACCCTGCTCTCCCTTAAGGTAAGGGCTGCTTTGGGCTGGAGGGGTGTGTGTGTATACGTTGGGGTTTTTTTTGGGGGGTGGGGGTGGGTGTGGGTTGGGCTGGGCAGGGATGCATTTGGGGGTGTGTGTGCTGACGCGGGGGGGAAAGATGGGGATCCCCCCCGCCGCCGTGACCCTGAGCCCTGTCCCTCTGCAGGCAGCCGAACTCGCCTCTGAACTCTGCTCCAAAGACGAGAGAAGTTTGTGTCACTAATGGCCCCTCCATCAGGTGAGTGTGTGTGTCCCCCAATCCTCCCTCTCAATCCCCCCCCCCACCCCCAGCACCCCCAGGGGACCGATAACGGGCTCCGGCGCAACGCGCTCCCCCTTCTTCCAGCGCCCCCCAAATCCCCAGCTACCCCAACACTGAATAATAAATATTTTTTTTTTCTCTTCCCCTCCTCCCTTTTTTTTTTCTCTCTCCTCCCGGTGCCAATTAGCAAACAGGCAGCGGGTGTCGGTTCCTGGTTCGTTATCAGCCGGAGGTAAATAGCAGCTTCCTCCGTGGCGCCGGGCTGTCTGCGACCTCCCGGCCCGGGGAGCGGCTGGTCCCGACCCCCCCCTTCCACCGCCAGCACCCCCCCGTCACCCCCTCCGTGGGGAGCAGCATCCCGGCTTCAGCAGGACTTCGGACCCGAACCTTAAAACGAGCTACTTTTTTAATGATAAGACTGATGAAGAAGCGGTTGTCTGTATATTTTTGGATTATAGCAGCGAGTCCTTTTTTTTAAAGGTGTTTTAATGGGAGTTGGGGGCGGGGGAGGAGGGGATTTTAGGGGGTTTTGGGGAGGGGGGACACACACATATCCTCGAGTATGAACCAAACTCTCTGGGGCCGCGGCCTCGTGTATTGTGGAGCTCTATACTAGAGTATAACGTTTTGTACCTTTTGTGCAGGAAGGTGAATTTCTGCGAACATGCCTTGTACTTGCTTTATAAACTTTTTATAAAAGTTACCATTTTTACATAATAAAAAAAAAACCAACCAACCCAAAACAGGTCACTTTGAATGTTTTATTATTTTTTTTCCCCATCCCTGGGGTGGAGATATACCCAGGGGTAGGACAGTAGCACCCTGGGGTTGGGAGCCCCCAAACCCTCTCCCCGATTCTAACTTTCTAGGGTTACCGTAGGAATCTCATTAATTGTTTAATAGCTTTGAAATGTCAACTCAGGTATGGGAGGAATTAACCCTAGGCTGCTGTCTCCCGGCCGAGGTGTCTGCCAGCTATTTTGGGTGCTGCTCTGCTTATCTGATAAGGAAAGAGTGAAGACGCTGCTGAGCCCCGGGGACCATCTGGAGGTGTAGCTGGAGCCCCGGGAGGGGGGTAAAAAGATGGTTTTTCCAGGGTTTTCCACTCTGCCTTACAGAAAATGTCTGCCGGGTGCCCTGGGGCTGGATTTGAGCTTCTCTGGGGCTGGAAGGGTTGATGCTACTCCCCCCCCCCCCGGGGAGTTTCTGGGCTGCAGCTGCCCTGGCTCTAATTTGGGCTGTTGTGAACCTTGTAGTTCTTCCCCAGGTGCCATCCACACTGCACACCCCTGCCTGCCCTGGAACACCTTCCTGCCCCCCCCGGGGAAGCACCGGGAGCAGCACCCTGGGGAAAAGGGGGTGTTGGGAGCAGAAATACCTTTTCCTTCCCTTGGATTAATGCTGCGGTTTCCCTTTGGCCCCCGAGCAGATGTGACCCCCTGGGCAGCTCAGCTGTGGAGCCCCAAGGCTGCAGCACAGCTGGGCCGGATCCTGCTCCCTGGGGAAGGTGCTGGCCTGCTTGCAAGCAGGGTCGGGCCTGGCTGCTCTCCCTGGGGTTCAAATTCCCCCCACCTGTAGCACCATCTTCTCCATTCTCTCTGCCAGGCTCCAGCTTTGCTGTGGTGGGCTTGCCCAGTGGCATCGGGGTGTCCCCAGGGTGCTGCAGCCTCCAGGTGAGTTGGGTCAGGGCCTGCAAGAGAGGAGGAGGAGGAGGAAGGCAGGAGGAGTCTTGGGGTACAGGGTGATGCAAACCTTCCCCCACATGCACCGACTTCAGCCCCCTTCCCTGTGATGGCCAACATGAGCTCGGGGTGCAGCCGGCACCCACCAAGCATCCCCTTGTCCAGGGGCATTTCCACAGGGGAAAAGCAGCGCGTGGGGCATCCGAAAACCAAGAGCTGGTCCAACGGGATCATGAACCCCTGGGAATATCCCCCCCATCCTCCCAGCTTGATGAACCCAGGCTTCCCAAGGGCAGGTTCCCCTCTGGCACCCCGTGGCTGGGGCGAGACGGGGTGACACGGGGCTGTTCGGCGCAGGTGAGGGTGTCCCGGGTGGAAACCACCACTTCTGGGAAGGGAGCTGCTGTTACGCTAAATGGCTAAAAATAGGCTTTTGCCATCTTTTACCTCGGTGTTGTGGCTAAAAATAGGCTTTTGCCCCGGTGTTGTGGTCCTCCAAAGGTGCCAAAGGGATTTATTGGGATGGGTGGAAAAAGCACCCCAGGAATAAGCCAGGGGAAGGGGATGGGTTTTGGTAGCTACAAAATGCAGCTCCCCGCAGTGTTAGCACCCCAGTTTACAGTGGGTCCCCCCAGCTGGGATGATGGTGGTGGAGATCCTGGACCCGTTGGAGCAGTTAATGAGCCCAGTTTGGGGCTGGGGTTACTGGGAGAAGTGGGGACAGACGCTGGTGGGGTGGGAGAAACCAGTCCTGCTGGGGTTTGGGGGCTGGAAATGGCATCAGGGAGGGGAGAAGGACGCCCAGGCCAGGGGAGCAGAGGTGGCCCCATGTCCCCGTCCCCTCGCCGCGGGAGGGGGGGGGGGGGGGGTTCAGGGCAGGGGATTCCCTCAGCTAAGGCTGGGGGCCACGGCTCCCCGGGGGCGCCGGGGTTTGGCAGGGCGAGGATTTGGCACCGGCTCCTGGGAAGCCTCCCAGGGCCATCACCGCCTCCCCCGGGGCAGCCGGAGCCCGGTGCCTTTCCTGGAACAGCCGCCCCGCCGTTCCCAGGCCCCAGGGGTAGCCAGGGCAGGGGGGGGGGGGGGGGTACAAGCCTTGCCTGGACCCCCAGCCTGCGCTGGGGCGGGATGCCGATGCTTTCCTGGGGTAAAAAAAAAAAAAAAAAAAAAGGGAAAAACTCAGACAACTAAAATCCTGGGGTAAAAAAAAAAAAAAGGAAAAAAAAAGGAAAAAACCCACACAACTAAAATCCTGGGGTAAGAAAAAAGGAAAAAAACCACACAACTAAAATCCTGGGGTAAAAAAAAAAAGAAAAAAAAAAGGAAAAAACCCACAAAACTAAAATCCTGGGGTAAAAAAAAAAAAAGGGAAAAAAAAAGGAAAAAAACCACACAACTAAAATCCTGGGGTAAAAAAAAAAAGAAAAAAAAAAGGAAAAAACCCACACAACTAAAATCCTGGGGTAAAAAAAAAAAAAGGGAAAAAAAAAGGAAAAAACCCACACAACTAAAATCCTGGGATAAGAAAAAAAAAAAAAAAGGAAAAAACCACAACTAAAATCCTGGGGTTAAAGGATAAAAACACGCAACCAAAAATAGACGCCGCTGCCGCGCCGGGGGTGGGATTTACTTTGCGGGGTAGATTTAGTGTAACAAAAAAAAAATGCCCCCCCCCCCCCCGCCCATCGACCCAGCTTTTCCCTTCCCAGCCGCGCCGCGCGGGTGCCAAAAGAGGCTGAGGAGAGAAAAAAAAAAAACAACCCAAACCCAAAACCAACCCCCCCCCCCCCCCAAAAAAAAAAAAACCCCACCCGAGGGAGGTGAAGGCCAAGCGCTCCCCAGCCGCCGTGCCGGTGGCCAGCCCGGCCGGCTCGCTCGCCTCTTGGCAAGCGGCGGCGCCTGACGCAATCGCTGCCGGCGGCGGCGGCTCCCACCTGTACTCGCCATTGTGCGCCCGGAGCCGCGCGCAGGTGTCCGCTGGCGCCGCGCTGTCTGCGCCGCGCTTCCCGCCTCCGCCGCCGCCTCCTCCTCCTCCTCCTCCTCCTCCTCCCGCCGCCTGCCCCGGCCAAGGCCGGCCCCGCTCCCCGGCACCCCCCCCCCCCCCCTCCCCTCCCCGCGCCGCTCCTCGGCTCCCCGCCAGCGGCCGGGGCGGGGCAGCGGGGCCGGGCGGGGCCGCGGGCACGGCGGGGCGCGCTCCCGCGGTGGGGGGGGGGGGTGGGGGGGGCGCGCGCGCGCGCGGGCAGGCACGGCCGGGGGCGCTTGCGCACGCCCCCCTAGGGGCCCTGGCGCGCGCCTGTGCGCGCTTCCGCACGGCTGTGTGCGCGGACACACTCCTCTGTGCGCTGACACGCTCGTGTGTGCGCTTACACACTCCTACGTGCGGTTACACACGCCTCTGTGCTCTTACACGCGCCTACGTGCACTTACACACACCTACGTGCACTTACACTTCTGTGCTCTTACACACTCCTGTGTGC
Source organism: Leptosomus discolor (assembly GCF_034619465.1). Classification (NCBI taxonomy): domain Eukaryota; kingdom Metazoa; phylum Chordata; class Aves; order Leptosomiformes; family Leptosomidae; genus Leptosomus; species Leptosomus discolor. The sequence goes on from NC_141419.1 coordinate 3,330,883, forward strand.
ACTTACACACGCCTCTGTGCTCTTACACGCGCCTACGTGCACTTACACACACCTACGTGCACTTACACACACATACGTGCACTTACACTTCTGTGCTCTTACCCACTCCTTTGTGCACTTACACACGCCTCTGCTCTTACACACTCCTACATGCATTTACTCACTCCTGTGTGCTCTTACACATACTTCTGTGCTCTTACACACTCCTGTGTGTACTTACACACACCTACGTGTACTTACACTTCTGTGCTCTTACACACTCCTAGGTGCGCTTACACAGTCCTACGTGCTCTTACACACTCCTACATGCATTTACACACTCCTGTGTGCACTTACACAGACTTCTGTGCTCTCACACACTCCTGTGTGTGTTTACACACACCTACGTGCGCTTACACTTCTATGCTCTCACACACTCCTGTGTGTACTTACACACACGTACATGCACTTACACACACCTACGTGCACTTACACTTCTGTGCTCTCACACACTCCTGTGTGTATTTAAACACACCTACGTGCACTTACACTTCTGTGCTCTTACACACTCCTACATACGCTTACATGGTCCTACGTGCTCTTACACACTCCTACATGCATTTACACACTCCTGTGTTCTCTTACACACACCTCTGAGCTCTTGCACACTCCTATGTGCTCTTGCACATGCCTGTGTGCACTGACACACGCCTGTGTGCGCTTATACACACCTGTGTGCACTTACACATTCTTATGTGCACTTGCATGTGCCTGTGTGCACTTACACATGCCCATGTGCACTTGCACACACCTATGTGCCCTCACACATGCCTATTTGCGCTTACACATGCCTGTGGGCACTCGCACACTCCTGTGTGCATTTACACATGCTTATGTTCACTTACACACACGCCTACAGACACTTACACACGTGCCCTTGCACACTTACACACAAACACACGCATTGATGGACGCACGCATGCAGGCGTGCAGCCACCCGTACCCCAGTGAGGGTACGCACGTGTGCACACACGCACGCTCTGGCAGACACACGTGTGCACACCCCCCACACCCCCCCCACACCCCCCGCCAGGCACACGTGCTCCTCCAAGACGCGTGGGCGCGCACATATGGATGCACACGGGCTGCAAGCAGGGGTGCAACATGCACGTGCACCCCCTCAACAGGGACACACGCATGCACACGTGCACACGCATGCACACGTGCATGCACACGCACGTGCACACGCACGCACACACACATGCACACAGGTGCATGCACACACACACGCACACACACATGCACACCCCGACCCAGCCAACAGGGACACGCAGCCACACGCGTGCACACGCCCGGCGCCCCAAATCCAAGCCCGCAGCCCCCACCCAGCACCCTGGGCCCCCCACCCCGGGGTGCAGGGGGTTTGCCCCCAGCCCTGGAAGCCGCCCTCCCCCCGGGGGGACCCTGCGGCCCTTCCAGATGGGCCTGAGCCCGGCCTGGCTCCGTGGGTGGGAATGAGTCAGGGCCGCCGGGGTATTTTGGGCCCCATCCTGCCCTGCGCAGGGCGTTCCCCGCGCCCTCGACGCTCTTGCTCACGCCTCGCCCTGCTCTAGTTCCCACGCCAGCGCGGAGTGGGGAAACTGAGGCACGCTTGGGATTTCCACTGTGGGGAAGGGGCGAACAAAACCCCGGCCTCCCCCATCACCCTCCCAGAGGGCCCCGAATTTCCGCTGGCACCCTCCGTCCCAGAGGCTCCTAATTGCCAGGGAGGGCTCATCCTGCAAACGGAGCAGCGGCAGAGCTCAGCACCCCTTTGGCTGGAGCTCCTGGGGGTGTTATGGGAAGGGGGGGGGGGGGGCGGGGCTAACCCTGTTGTCCCGCCTCATTTTACAGGTGGGCAAAGCAAAGCCCCCTCCCCATTCCCCTGCAGACCACCCCGCATCCTAGCAGCCACCCCGTGTGCTCCTGCCAGCCCCTCGCCTTCCCTTTCCCACGGGTGACACTGGGGCTCTGTCCCATGGAGGGACCAGGGCTCCCTACGTGCCTGAACGTGGCCCCAAAATTCACCAGGACCAAGCCTGCAGGGAGGCAAAGGCTGGAGCGAAGGTAGGAAAGCTCGTTACTGCTGGGTTTTAATTAATGAGGGGATTTGGCGCCTGGAGCTTTGTCCTGGGCTTGATCCCCCAGAAAGACCTGAACGCCTGACACCCAGGGGGACACAGTCGTGGCACCGTGGGCTCTCCTGGGGGTGGCCCTGGCCGTGGGTGAGGATCATCCCAGTCATGGGGCTGAATCAGCAGAGAAACCTGGTTCTCCATCCACAGAAAAATGGGGTCTTTGTGTCCCCGAGCTCCCTCCGTGCCTCAGTTTCCCCATTGGTATAGACAGAAGCTGCTGCAGCTCCAGGAAGCAAACTGGGACAGAGTAGAGGCTCTGCTGGAATAACTGGGAAAGGCCATGGTGGTACTGGCCCAGCCTGGCTCTGGGAGCGCTGGCATGTGTCCCTTGTCCCACCACCGCCTGCCACTGCCCCTTCCCCCTCTCTCGCCTTTTCCCCAGCCCTTTTGCTGCCTCTGGGATGAGTCCATGAAACTCCACAACCCCCTTTGGCGGCAGAGAGATGCCCCAACGTGGCTCCTTCCCCGCCAGCTTGGGGAGGGGGTCACCGTGCTCACATCTGGGCAGCGAGCTCATCCCTACTAGCCACTGGAGAATCCACAAGCCTTTGTGGTTTACACCTGACGTAGGCCTGATGGGACAACCTCGGGTGGTTTCCTGGTGGCCCATCGCCACGTGTCCCTCGGTCCTGCCCTGGGGCCCGGCGGTGCTCTCACCTTCTCCTCTTCTCCTTCCAGTTCCAGTTTGGTGGAGCTGTCACAGACAGCACCGTGCTGGTGGCCCTGGTGGCCAAGGTCCTGCTCAACTGGCTCAGAGGTTTCTGGCTGTACTGAAAGGTGGGAGCTGTGGCGAGCCGGGCTGGAGGCCTTCAGCGTCGCTCCGTCCCCATGTCCCTGTGTTCCTCTGTCCCCGAGTCCCTCATCCCTCCATTTCTGTGTCTCCCTCCCTGCATCACTCGTTCCCTGCATCCACCTGTCCCTAAGTCCCTCCATCACTTCATCCCTCCATCTCTGCGTTCCTGTATCCCTGTATCCCTCCATCCCTGCATCCCTCCATCCCTGCATCTCTCCATCCCTCCATCCCTCTAACCCTCCATCCCTTCATCCCTCCATCCCTCTCTCCCTGTGTCCCCCCTCCATCCCTCTGTCCTTGTGCTCCAGTGTCCCTTCATCCCTGCATCCCAGCTTCCCGGGGTCCCTCCATCCCTCCTTCCCCGTGTCCATCCATCCCTGCGTCTCTCCATCCCGCGGTCCCTCACCGACTCCGGCCGCGCCGGTGCCGGGGCCGCCGGGGCCGGGGGAGGGCCGGGGGGGCAGCGGGGCGGGGCGGGACCCGCAGCCGCGGCTCGCTGCTGCCGCCTCCAGGGGAGAGGAGGAAGAGCCCGGCTCACCGCGCTGCCGGGCTGCGGGGTTGCCCCCCGGTGAGGACCGGGACACCCTCCGGTGTACCCCGCGGGAAGGACCAGGAACCTCCTCCGGTGCCCCCCCCGGCAAGGACAGGGACCTCCTCCGGTGCCCCCCCGGCAAGGACAGGGACCTCCTCCGGTGCCCCCCCCGGCAAGGACAGGGACCTCCTCCGGTGCCCCCCCGGCAAGGACAGGGACCTCCTCCGGTGCCCCCGCGGGAGGGACCGGGACCTCCTCCGGTGTCCCCCCGGCAAGGACAGGGACCTCCTCCGGTGCTCCCCCGGCAAGGACAGGGACCTCCTCCGGTGCCCCCCCCGGCAAGGAACGGGACCTCCTCCGGTGCCCCCCCTGGCAAGGACCGGGACCTCCTCCGGTGCCCCCGCGGGAAGGACCGGGACCTCCTCTGGTCACCCCCCCAGAAGGACCGGGACCTCCTCCACTGCCCCCATCCCAGGCACAGGGATGTTTGGCATTGGGGCTGCTGTGGCTGCTGGCCACCTGTGCTCAGCTGGTGGCCCATCACCTGCTACCAGGCCAGTTGAGCCCCTGTGGGCAGCGCCATGGGGCACTTGTGCCCCTTGCAGCCCCCTCTCCCCCCCCTCCTGGGGGAGGAATGTTAGGGGAAGGGCCCTCATTTGGGGTCCACATGTTCAGCCTCAGCCCTCTGCTTCTCTTCCTGCAGGACAGCTGGAACATCTTCATCTTCTTCCTCATGGTCTGCCTCATGGTGGGGCCCCTGATCCCCAACCTGAATGTCTAGAAGACTTTCCAGATCCTGAGGTGAGCAAGGGTATGGAGTGCCATCCCCAAAAATCTCTGGTGACCCCATCTTGGTCTGAGCAGAAATGCCGTGGACCAGGCGTGGTGGCACCATCCCACGTGCTGGATCTGCACTGGGAAAGGCAACATCATCACTTGTTCTTCACCCTTGGTTTTTTCACCTTGGTTTGGGGGTGCAGTGGAGACCCTCAGGGGAGAAATCAGAAGGAGACCCAGGTCTCCTGGATCTTGCCCCCACCGCAGTCAGTGCAGCAATGGGACCTCTCGCCTATGCCCTGGGGTGATGAGGCTGCTGCCAGGATGCTTCAGGCCTTCCTCAAGGTCATCCCCAACCTCTGCATCATCATGTTCGTCCTCTTTTTCTCCGTGCTGGTCAGTGGCCAGGAAACGCCTGCCTGAGCTGGGAGCATCGGCCTGGGGAAGTGTCTTGGCCAACAGGGTCCAGCTCTGGCCGTGGCACCTTGGGGACAGCAGGCACAGAGCCAGCAGCAGGACAGTCCTTTCCCACCATGTTGGTCCATCCCACCTCCCTGGCAGGCTTGGGGATGCTGGAGGGGTTTTTCAGCTCGAGCACTGAGGCTGAGGAGCTTGGCCAGACCCTGTTCATGCCAGAGAGCCCAAGTGCTGGGGGCTGGAGGGTGCTGAGCACCCTTTCCAGCATGGGGAAGATACCAGGACCCCCATCACTATCTCCATGCAAATCTTCTTGGTGCTGAGCATCATCGATTTGGCAAGTCTGTCCCATTTTGGTGACCTGGGGAAGGCCTTTGTTCTGAGAGGCTCCCCTGGGGCTTGGTGCTGGGGAGGTGGCCAGCACCAACTGTCAACCAGGCGGTCCTTGTCCCCAACGAGGAAGATGGGCAGACCCTGACAATGATGGTGGCCATTTATCATCTTCGTCACGAGCAAGGCCTTCATCTGTGCCAACCTGCTGGTGGCTGTGGTGACATCCAGCCTGTGGGAATCCCGGTTCACCCACGCCAAGGAGGAGCAGAGGGAGCAGGAGCCCAGCCTGGAGGAGAGCCGTGACTGGGCACCCCGGGCAGGCTGGCTCTGTGGGCAAGGACGGGCAGAAAGCCACTCTGTTTTGGTGATCCCCTGTAGAGATGGCCCGGGTGGAGAAGAGCTGCATGGTTCTTCCTCCCAAGCCCAAAGCCAGGAGAATGTTGATAAAATGGGCGTTTCTTACAAAAAGCATTGACGGGAGGAGGGGAGGAGGCCAGAAGTGGAGATGTTCCAGCGGTTTGAAGCCGGTTGTAGCAGAGATCTGCACTTTGCACCCACCATCAGCATTTAAAAGCCGGGATTTCCATCTCCGTGGTGCTGGACTCTGGGCTTGGCTTGTTTGATGATGAGGGTTGGTCCTTGTGTGCAGCTGGTGGAAGAGAGGACATAGCCACATCGCTGCGTTAACCCTTCCAGCTGGATGGTGGAGAAGCCAAGATGGACCCTCAGCTCAGCCTGAAGGTGATGGGGGACGGGGTCTCCACATACATCTCCCAGGACCTGTTCACCTACAGCAAGTTGGACAAGCTGAGCCAGGAGAACTTGCACGAAGTCCAGCGCCTCATGGAAAGCAGGAAGAACATCAGGGAGCACAAACAGAGCCGTGAGGAGCTGGATGTGTGAGACCTGCTGCAAACTTCCTTCCTCTTTGCTGGCTTGGTCGTAGGGTGGATGTCCATTTATACAGAGCCAAGGCAAAGACCTCTCCAGAGAGAGCTGTCCCTTTTGGGTTGGGGGGTGGAAGCTGGTGGCCGTCACCCATCTGGAGGCATTGGTGTGACAGGGAGAGATCAGCCTGTGGCTTCTGGCATGGGAGAGGACTTTGCTGGTGGAAAGCCTGGAGAAGGCTTATTGAGCAGATATTAGGTACTGGGAGGGGGAAGGATGCTCCTAACTCCCCCCTTGGCTGTGCTCCCGAGGAGGTGAGGGCCATCGAGTTCGATGTCCTGCAGGAGCACGAGCTGAAGCTTTTCTACACCACCTTCACGGACAGCCCTTATCCCAGCGAGGTCACACTGATGACGTGTGGGGACACCATCTCCACTTTGTCCAAACTGGAGAAGACAGGGGCACAACCTGCCAGCCCGAGCCCCCAGAACCCGCACCCTCCCTCTACCCCAACGTCCCTGTCTGTGTCCCAAGGGTCACCCAGCTGAACCCAGCCCAAGGCAGCCAAGCGACACCGATTTCTCCACCCGGCTGGGCACGGCGTTGTCTTTGTGCGCTGAAATGGAGGCAGCAGTTGTCTTCTCCCCGTAGGGGGATGGATGAAGCTCTGGGTGGGTTGAGCTGCCAAGCTCAGCCGTGTTCCTGGCAGAGGGACTCGGTGCCCAGCCACGCGGTGGCTTTACTGCTGCCAGGCTTTTTGTTCTGCCTCAAAGCCCTTGTGTGGTGGGAGGCAAATGTCTGTCCTGGATTGGAGGCTCCTGGCAAATTTTTGGGGGTTCCCCCCCGCAACTGAGTTGGAGTCTGGAAGTTTGGTGTCCATCCTCATCCACAGCAGAGGCCATCGTGCTGGTGTGTGCGTCTGTCTGTCTGTCTCCCAGGAGGCTTCTCTGCAAGAGAGTCCATCTCCGCACCTGAACATCACCATCTCAGACCTGGACGTGAAGTGGCGTTATGCTGGAGAGGAGAACGATGGAGAGGGAAGAGCGGATGGAGGGCAACCAGGCCATGGAGGGCAACCAGGAGATGGAGAGGAACAAGGTGATGGAGAGGACCGAGGTGATGGAGAGGACCGAGGTGATGGAGAGGACCCAGCCACTGTGGCTCGGTGGCCTCAGCAGGATTGAACTGTGGCTCGACTCAGTGGCTGTGGTGGCCTTTTACTGGTCCCACTAAGTCTCAGAGTCATCCCCACCCAGCGATTCACCATTGCCTTGGTGCTTTCTGCACCCCGAAATATCCCCCCCCCCCGGGCCAAACGGGGAGCCTTTCACCCCCTCTTTCTCCTTCCGCTTTGCCGGGCAGCCTTGGGGCACCCCAAGGGACACGTGGTGGGTGGGCCGATGGCCGGGAGCAGAGGCAGTGGGTGGTGGGTTGGGTGGGTGAACCAGGGGCTCACACTGAGTCCTTCTGAGGTCCTGCCCCCCCCCCCACCAGCGCCGACCCCTGCCCGCCCCCTGCCTCCAGCGGCGGGGGTGGTGTTTGCTGCCAGATGGCACCTGGGTGGGGGGACCCCAAAAGGTTCTGTCTCCCAAACAGCTGCAGACCCCACCCCGAATGGCTGGGGCTGGGGAGGGGGGTGGTGATGGGGACCGGGGGGTTCCAACCCCCAGGCTGGAACCCACCAGATTGGGGTTGGGGGGTGCCCCTTAATAAAGAAATATTTCGTAAAAGTGTTATAAAATTAAATAAAATGAATGAAAAATCAATCCCAGTCCCGATCGCGACCCCAGTGACACCCCCCCCCCATCCCGGGCGCCGCCCATCCCCCAGCAGGTAGTCCCAAAGAGGCCACGCCCCGCTCTGTTTTGCATGCAGGGCTCCGCCCCTCCCCTCCCGCTCGCTGCCGCGCGGCCCCTTTAAGGCCCCTCCTGGCGCGGCTGCCGCGGGGGAGGGAGGGGGCGTGGCGTCGGCGGCAGCAGCCAATCAGCGCCCGGCGTTTTCCGCGGGAGATCTGAATTTCGCGGGACGGCGTTTGGCGCTTAAAAAAAAAAAAAAAAAAAACCGGAAAAAAAAAAAAAAGAAAAAAAAAAAAAAAAAAGAAAAGGAGCGATCGGGGCCGGGCGCGATCGGGCAGGAGCGGAGCCGGGCGCGGGGGGCAGCGGGGCCGAGGCGGGGCCCCGGCCCCACCCGGGCGAATTTTGGGGCCAAAGCCTCTTTTTCCGCCCGCTTTTGGCGGCGCTGCCGTCTTACTTCTCTGCAAAGCTTTTCGGGGAAGGGGGGGGGGGGGCGGTGGTTTTTTTGGAGAGCGGCCGGTGTCAGCGCCCGGTGGGACCCCCCCCCCCACCTCCTGCTCCCCAAAAATGCCACCGCTGAGATTGTGACACCCCTCCCCGCTGTTTCTCCTGGCTGGAGAACCTTCTGCCCCCTCCCCCGGCTTCTCGGAAAGGACTTTGCAATGCTGCGGCTCCCCAAGGGAGTGGCCCCCGCCTCGGGGAGGGGGGGCACCGCCCTCCCTCCCCCCCCCCATCACCCGAAGAAGGTCATGTCGGTGATGGGTTCCGTGGAACGGGGGGTTTCCAGCCTGGGCAGCTCCCCGTTACCCACCGGCTGTTTCACCCAGGTCTACACACCGGCGGCTGTCAACGTCCCTGCTCCCCGGGGGGGGTGTCTCTACGCCACCCCCCAGGGCCCGCAGCTCAGGACCCTCCGCTCGGCCTCGGTGGGACGGCTGCCGGTAAGGTGTCTGCGCCCCCACCCCCTCCCTGGGCACCGCTTCGGTGGGACGGGGGTCTGGGGTTCTCTGCGCTGGGTGGGGAGCAAGGGGTGGGTGACCCCAGGATGTACAGCTCAAAACCCTCCTCCCCTTTCCTTTCTTCCTAATTTTGCAGCTTATATTGGGGTCTTGCACCCCCCCTAAGGTGTCTCTTTGGGGTGGGGGAGGGTAAGAGTTGAAATCAGAAGTCGCAGTGAAATGGCTCATACATTTCTCAACTTCCCTTCGCCCCTGTGTGCCCACAAAGCTGGCTCCCGGCTTCCGCTTTTTGGCCTTTTTTGGCCCTTTTTTTCTTTTTTTTTCTTTTTCTTTTTTTTTTTTTTTGGCATGCAAGCCTTTCGGGTCCTGCCCCAAACCCCGGGCCATGGCGCTGAGGCCCTTTGCAAACCTCTTTGCACATTAAGGAAGCGAGGGCTGGGTGCAGGCAGTGCTCCTGCCTGCTCTGGGTGTGTGGGTGTGGGGAGCACCCTCCCTGCCTGCTGGTTCTCCCTGCTTTGGGGCTGTCACCCTTGGGCTGATACGTCACCCGGGGAGGTGGGGGGACGTGGGGCAGGGGTGTTTCAGTGCTGCTGCCCGAGCTTGGTTCCTGCCTGTGGTCACAGCGGCGCTTGCAATGCCTTTTTTTTTGGGGGGGGGTGTGGTGTGTGTGTGAATTTGAAGCAATCCCCATCCTCCATGGGACACCCCAAGGCTTTGAAGCAGGGGTGACGCTGGGAGCTGTGCAGGTTGGCATGGAGAGGGGGCTACCGGCCCTGCCTGTGTCATTGTCACCAAGCCAGGGGTCAGGGCTGCGCCCACAATGCCTGGTGCCCGCTGCCCCTACATAGGGAAACTGAGGCCCAAGGTTGGCCGCTGGCCCCGTGCCCAGCGTCGAGGTGCACGGGTGGCTCTGCCCAACCCCTCTCCCCTCCTGGAGGGCCCCCGCTGAGCCCCCAGCCGGTCGGCCCCGCTGGCAGCTGGCATTTAATTCCTGCCTGCCCCAGCCCGGGCGCGTGTCCAGCCCTCACTGTGAGCCTCTGTTCTCCCCGGGTCCTGGGAGGGATCCCAGACCCCTCTAACTTCAATTTAGTTTTTTCTAGACTTGATTTATTTATTTATTCCCCATCACCACCCACCCTTTCCCTGATCCCTGATGCTCCGTGCCAGCTGGGGACGTTGCCGAGGCTGGGGGAGAGGGGGTGTCTTCGCTCCCCGCTTCGTGCCATGGCTGCGGGGTGGGCTGGGGCCGTTGGCGAGCTCCATCCCGGGGGGCTCCGGGGCCACCTGTCTCCTCTCCGGCCTCTTTGTCTCCGAACCATGTGAGATGCCGCATCCTGCGCTGCTGGGGGCTGTTGTTTAAGGAGACAGCCGTGCCGCCACCCCCTCCCCTAAAGACACCCCACGAACTCACAGCCCTGTTTCCATGCGTTGCTGCGGAGCTGGTTTTGGGCTAACGGCCTCTTGGGCATCATCATCATCATTATCATCCGCACCAGGAGATGCTCAGGGTGCTCCTGTCTGTGGGTGTCCTCTGAATGGGGTCTGGGGGGGGGCGGGGGCTCGTGTGACACTTGGGGGCACAAAGTGCTTGTGATACTTGGGTGCAAGGGGTTTTGGGCTAACGGCCTCTTCGGCATCGCTACCATCATCATCATCCACGCCAGGAGATGCTCAGGGTGCTCCTGCCTGTGAGTGTCCTCTGAATGGGGTCTGGGGGAGCTTGTGTGACACTTGGGGACATGAAATGCTCCTGCCTCCCCCTTGGTGGCTGGCAAGCAATATTCCCCTCCGTCCCTATCCCATTCCCTGATGCCGCGATCCCGTTCCCAGCACTAGAGATCCCATTTCCAACCCCAGTGTGACGCTCGCAGCCCTGGCAGCTGGGGCTCCCCCCACCCCGTTTATGGGTACAACCTTTGTGTGCAGATCCGGGGCAATCAGATAATGAGAGTTTCCTCGCAATTCCCGAGCAGGGCAGTTGCAGCCGCTCCCACCTGCTTGCTGGATTTGTGCCGTATAAATGCTCTGGGGTCACCTCGTCCAGCTGGAGGGAGCCCATCACCCTGCGTCTGGCCGCGGGCAAGCGGGATGGGTTGTCTCTTGTGGCCCAAAAAAGACACAGATTTTCCCTTAGTTTCTAATTTGAGGGTCCTGGAGTAGGTAAATGCATTTTCCCCCATGAAAAAATGCGTATTTTGGAGCAGATTTAGCCCATGCCAATCCCATCCTGAGTACTTGCCCTGCTCCTGGCTGTATGGGATCCCCATAGGGGCCATGGGATCTCTACAGGGGCTCAGGGCTGTGAAGGAGCCCTGGAGAGAGCGATGTCTTTACTGTGGGGTCCCAGCTCTCCCTGCCTCCTCCGTGCTGGGACAAAGGCCGCTGCGGTTTCGGTTCGAGCTGGCAGGGCTGAGCCGCCCGTGCAAAGAGCACCCAGGCTGGGAGCCCCTGTGGGTGCTGGGCTGAAGCCCTTCCCCAGCGGGAGAGCTGCTCAGCACCACCCGGATTTTCCTGGGACAACCCAGGATGATCCCATGCCCTCCTTGATTCCATCAAGGGCTTTTCTGCAGGGGCAGGAGGGGGGATTTTTGTGGGTGCGGTGAGCTGGGGAGGGGGTCGCGATGGGTGGGAAGGTGGTGGCTGTCGTGTTGCCCTCAGAGGGGCTTTTTCTGGCTCTGGCTTTGACAGCTTTCAGCTCCTCTTCCCTGGGGAAAAATCTCCAGTCAGGCCTTTCTCCTCCCGGGCTGGGGCTGTTGGAGGGGATGGAGATGCCGGCTGCTTCCCGGAGCGGGGAGCCTTACCCAGGGTGGGGGTACAGCCTTCCTCCCCAGCGCAGGGTGGTCTCTCCATCCTGAGGCCAGGGCTGTGGTCAGCCTCCTTTCCCTGCCCACTGAAAACCCCCCATACCCCCTAAATCTGGGGGTTCTGCATCCCCCTGCCCCCCTTCTCCATACCCACTAACCTTCAGCCACCCCAAAGGCAGCGGAGGCTGCGCTTGGGGGGCCTGATCCAGCAGCCCCTTGGCATGAGCAGCATCCCCAGTGCGGTGGCACTGGGGTGCCTTCCCCCCGCCCTCCGCCGCCCCAAGCCAGCTCTAGGTGCCCGTCCCCGGGCACTGCGTTCCCACGCCCCGGGGAGGACGGGGGTGGCCCGGGGTGGGGGGGGGCCCAGGCAAGCCCGGAGAAGGCAGCGGGTGCTGTTGAAAGGAAGGGTTGGCAGGAGGAGCCCGCCATGGCCTCCCCCGGGGGGGAAAGGGCTGCTCTGATGCTTGGGCTGGGTGCAGGGTGTAGCCCCTGGCGCCAGGGCTGGGCCGAGGGCTGCTTGGCAGGCAGAATTGGCAGGGGCCCCAGCCTGCACCCCCCCACCCCAGCAGGCTCCTGCCCTCACCCAGGGCAGGGTCGAGCCTCCTTTCCCACCCCCACATCATATTGGGGTGTCGCTGGCATGGGGAGGGGGGGTGTGTGTGTGTCCCTGTCATGCCCTGGGGGATGAGGGTGTGTGTCTTGGGGGTTTGGTTCCTGCCCCCCCAACTGCTCTGGTTCATCTTCCCCCCCACCCCAGCCCTGGCAGGGTGCTGGGAGCCCCTCGCTGTGCCCCTCTCAGCTGTCGTGTGCCTAATCCTGCCCGGCTGGGGGGGGGGGGGGGGGGCTGGCAGCTGGGACACAGGAGGGACCCCCTTGTCCATTGTCCCTCGCTGGTGTGTCACAACACTGCCGGGTCTTGCCCCTGCCTGAGCCCACCGAGCTCCCCCAAACTGCACATGGGGGGAGCAGGGGTTCCCCCTTTCTCCCCTCCTGCACGTGGGGAGGGGACACCACCTTGGTGGCTGTGGCTGGGAGGGGGGGGGGAGGTGTCGGAGGTGGCCAGGGACACCAGGTTGCTTCTGTGCCTCAGTTTCCCAACTGTTTGAACAAGTTGCGTACAGCTCACCTCCCCGCTCCATCAGCGATGGGAACACATGGGTGGCCGCAGCCCTCGGTGTCCGGAGAAGCAAAGGGTTTGGGTGCCAGCAGAAAGGGGGTCAGAATGATGCCCCCCCCTCCCCAGTCTTGTCCCAAATCTTGCTGGCAGACGCGTGGGGTCTGATCCGGGGCAGGTGTTTCCCATGCGCTCGGCACAAAGCGTTGGGGGTGCCAGCAGCTCGGGGGCAGATCCGGGGGTGCGGGGGTTCGCTGGGGAAAACCTGCTCGGGGAAGGGAGGGAGGGAACAGATTCCCACAGGAGCTTGGGACCAACCTGGCTCCCTGGGGGGGCGGAAAACAGCCCCCGGCGCCTCTCCCGCCAGCCCCCTTGGGTGGGAACGCTGCCGAGGTGCCCAACCCTTCCCCGCAAAGTGGGGTGTGCTCCCCAAGGAGCCGCCGTCAGAGCTGCGCTGAGCCGGCACGGGGACCTGGGTGCCATGCGGGACATGCTGGGGGGGACCCTATGGGACAGCCCGGCCTGGGAGCAGGTACTGGGGGGGCATGTGGAGGTATGGGATGAGGCTGAGGGGGCTGCTTTCTGCTGCTGAGTCAAAGTGGCCCCCCTAAAGTCCCTCTGCTTGTATTTGGGGATGTAGGGGGGAGATCCTGGGGGATTTGCATGTGTTGAGGGAGGTGGTTGGGTGACACCCCCCCTAGCTCCTCTCTGCATCTGCTCTGCTGCACCCCCCCTCCCCCTTCCCTGGGGCTCTTTTCTCCCCCCCCACCTTGCCCCAGTTTCCCTCCAGTTGGGTGCACGTGTCTGTGGCACCCACGGGTCCCCGGGGGGGACTAAGCCCGGCTGGTCCCAGGTGCGCTGGTGGCAGCTGGGTGCCCTCGGCTGCCTCCAACCGTAGCTGGGGGGAGGGGGGGGGGGTGTGGGGGGGTGTAACCTCGCACCCCAACGAGCCAGCTGGCAGGGTGGGAGGGCAACGATCCGGCCTCGGAGCTGCCGCCATTCCCAGGGTTCAACCCCACGGAGCAGTGCCAGGAGCTGGGGGTGAGGGGAAATCCCGGTGGGTTCCCCGCGGCTGCCAGGGGAGCACCGGGGTGGGCTGCGGAGGAAGCGGGCAGGAAGCCACGGGGGGGGTGCTGGGACCCCCCATGTCCTCCCCACCCAGCTCTCCCGGCAGCTCCTCGCCCTGCTGGGCGCTGCAAAAGGGGGTTTTGCAACTGGATGATCCCCCCCAAGCTGTGGCACCCAGGGCTTGGCTGATGCCCCAGGGAGGGTCCGGGGGTCTCAGGGGAATGTCTGGCTCGCCCCAATGTGAGATTTTTCTCTCCTGCTCCAGGCCAAGAGGAAGCTGGACCTGGAGGGCCCTGAATTTCGCACGCCCAAGGGGAAGGGCAGGACATTGGCGCAGGTCCCCAGCCCCAGGAGTAAGTGGTGCTGGGCGAGACGGGGCAGGGGTGAGCTGGGAGGGGGACAGACCCCTTTTCTCTCCCCTCGGAGCTGCTGCAATGTCCCCTCTAGCACCACCCAAAGTGACCCGAGGTGGCACCGTGGGAGCAGTGCCCACCCCTCAGCCTCTCCTTGCTGCTGCTCGGCAGCTCTTTGAGCCGGTTCAACTCACCGTGCTGGCAGAAAGCTCTCTGGGGCGGTTGTTTCTGGGTTATTTTTCCACCAGGTTAGGGATCGTGCAGTGTTTAATGTCCCCAGTGTGTCCAGCCCTGTGTCACTTCCATCCCGTGGCCCACACTAAGGAGAGGATGGGGGGGGGGGTGGTGTCTCTCGTTTCCCTGCAGCCCCCAAGTCCCCCGGGGAGAAGACTCGCTACGACACCTCGCTGGGGCTGCTCACCAAAAAATTCATCTGTTTGCTGAGCGAGTCGCCCGACGGCGTCGTGGATCTCAACCGGGCGGCCGAGGTGCTGGAGGTCCAGAAACGTCGCATCTACGACATCACCAACGTGCTGGAGGGCATCCAGCTCATCCGCAAGAAGTCCAAGAACAACATTCAGTGGATGTAAGCGATGCTGGGGGGGGGGGGGGGGTGGATGTGGGACACGGGATGGGGCAGGGCGGGGGGGGGGGGGGGGCGCAGGTGGCTCGGGGACACGTAGGGTGTGCTGTCGCTCAGGTGCCACCTCCTTTGGCAGGGGGACGGGGATCTTTGAGGACGCGGCGGTGACGGCGAAGCAGCAGGCGCTGCGGGGTGAGCTGGCCGAGCTGGCCAGGACGGAGAGGACGCTGGACCAGCTCCTGCAGGACTGCGCCCTGCAGCTCCGGCAGCTGGCCGACGACGAAGCCAACCAGAGATATCCTTGCTGGGGGAGATAAGGAGGGAGGACAAGGCCTTGGGGACAGGGGACAGGGTCTTGGGGACCCTTTCTCCTCCAGTTGGCTTCCCCCGGGCTGGGGGGATGTCCAAAGGCAGCCGCTGGAATGGGGGGGTTGAGCCATCCCGCTCGCAGCCCCTCTTTTTTCCTATACCTCGTCCCCGTCCACGCTGGCGTACGTCACCTACCAGGACCTCCGCGCCATCAGCGACTTCCAGGAGCAGACGGTGATCGCCGTGAAGGCTCCCCCGGAGACGCAACTGGAGGTGCCGGACTTCAGCGAGGTGCGTGCGGGGTCAGGATGGGGGCTGGGAGCTGTTCCCCACCCTTTGCAGCGGGGTGCTGCTGGGGGTGCTGCTGTATCTGCACCATCCTCGTGGGGTTCGTCTAGGGTGTCCCGAGGGTGCAGCCCAATGTGGCCCTGGTTGGTTTCGGGGTGTCTCTGTTGGGGCTGTTTGACCCTGAGCTGGTTCTTGAGGGGTTGCAATGCCCCGCCTGGACCCCGCATGGGTTGGGGGCAGTGGGGTGGGATATGGGTGCGCTTCTGGGTGCCCCCTGAGCCTTGCTCTTCTCCCCCCCCCCCCCCCCCCCCTCCCCAGGACAGCCTCCAGCTCCACCTGAAGAGCACCAATGGCCCCATCGAGGTGTACCTCTGCCCGGAGGAGATCGTGGAGGGGAGCCCCACCAAGGACCACGGTGTCCCCTCCGCCGCCACCTCCCCACGGGACCACGCTGTAACCCCTTCCCCACTGAACAGCCCCGGGCCAGCCCTACAGCCACCTCATGCCATCCCCCAGAGCTGGGGGGGCACGGGAACCCCCTCCTCCCCCCCATCTCTGCCTCTCACCGTCCCGGGGGAGCCCAGCTCGCTGCTGGAGGTGGAGGCTGGGCTCCTGGGCTCACCCCCGCACCTCCTGCAGCAGACGGAGGACCAGCTGCCCTGTTCCCCCTCCCATCTGGACTCGGGACCCTTCGTCACCTTCTCGCCCCCCCTGGAACAGGACGACTATCTGTGGGGGCTGGAGGGTGAGGGCGTCAGTGACCTCTTTGATGTGTATGACCTGGGGGACCTGCTGAAGCACTGAGCCCCTCCCCCCATCTCCCCATTCATCGCCTTTGTCCCCTCCGGTCACTTGTGTCCCGAGTACGTGGGGGCTCTGCAGGGCGGCTGGAGAGTGGGGTGGCTCGGGGAGTGCTGGGTTTTCTGAGGGTGGTGTGGGGGGGGCTCGTGTTGGTCACCCTGGGTGGCTTCTTGCTCTCCTGGGTTGGTTGTCACCTTGGGGCTGTGTTTGTCACCTTGCTGGGCTCCGGGAGCGCCCTGGGAAGGATCCACCCAGGTCTCACCCCAGTGCTGGCCATAAAACCACGGGGTGCCAGCACCAATGCTCCCCACCATACCCCCCCCCCCCAGTTGCTGGCAGCCAAACTGGGGGTGCCTTTGGGTGCATGGGGTGGATTAGGGGCACCCCTGGGTGTCAGAGAAACCCCTGCCCAGAATGGGCTGCGTTGAGTGGTGGTGGGGTTTGTCATGTTTTGAGACCACTCCAGTTGCTCCCCAGTTAGACTGGTTCATGTTGGGTCATTTTGAATGGTGTTTACCCCCGCCATGGCTGGAATATCCTTAAATAATCAGGCAGAGAAGCTAAAGTCACCTTTGGGTGACGAGAGGATGAAGCTCATGTGTGGGTGCTGCCTCCAAAATCAGCAGCTCTCGCAAATCCCTGGCCAGGGCACGGAGCCATTATTTCCCGGGGCCTGTGGCCACTCTCCCCCAGTCCATACCAGCTCCTGCCAGCCTCTCAGAGATACTGGTATCAAAACTGGAGTGTACTGGGAAGAGGGATGCTATGAACCGGTGGCTAGAGCATCACTGACAGAAAGGGGCTTGGGAAGCAGCGCGGGATGAGCCCCTGGACGCGGGGCTGGATACAGCTTTTAATTGTGCCATGGCGAAATGTCTGTAATTGTTGCACTGTATTTATACGGGACCCCCCTTTCGGCACGGTGCTGGCGAGGGTCGGGTCGGTATTTTGATTTTTAAGCGAGTGTATTTAAGTTGTCCTTCCTTGGGTTGGTTCTTCTGCGGTTTGGCTCAGAGGCGGCGTGGGTGAGCGTGTGTTTTGGCGTGGAAAAACTTGCGGCACTTGGTGTTTTCTGCCTGGGGAGGGGATGAAATAAAATAAAACTTTGGAGTTGTAAGGGGCTGTTTTCCTCTAAGCAGCAAAGTGCTGCGGGGGTTTGGGAGGAGGGAGGTGTTGGACTGGTTTTGCTCCCATTTTCAGTGTAAAAAAAAGCCTGTTTGGGGGCCTTTGGCCAGCCTGCTCCAGCGGAGCTGGTGGAGAAGGGGGTTGAGATGAAGCCATGGCTGGAGTGATGGAAATGGGTCCGACCTGCTGCAGGTTGGTGATTTCCAGCCCAAATCTGTCTGGGATGAGCCTTCACCCAAGCTTGAGCCCCTTCAACCAGGAATGTGGAAAAAACCCCAAGGCTGGTGGCTGGGTCCCTATGGGCACCAGGGCTGGGACAGGCTTGGGTGCCCGGATTTGGGGGCAGGTTTGGAGGCTGGAGGGCGAGACTCTGGCAGGGCCGTGCCCGTGGAGGGTCCTTCCCCAGGGTGCTGCTACCCCAGGTCACCTGCTCCTGCCAAGATGGGCCATGACCTGGTGATGCCAACAGTGCTGGTGGCACGGTGGTGGCTGCTGGTACCTGGTAATGGCCGGGGTACCTGGTGATGCCCAGTGGTACCCGGTGATGGTTGGTGGTACTGGGTGATGTCCAGTGGTATCCAGTGGTGTCTGGTGGTACCCACTGATAGTCGGTGGTACCCGGTGATGTCTGGTGGTACTGGGTGATGTCCAGTGGCACCTGGTGATGGCCGGGGGTACCCGGGGTCGTGGCACACGTTGACATTGCATCACTTGTCTGGTGGGGCAGAGGAGGAGGAAGAGGAGGAGGAGAACCCTGGGCCAGGTAAGCCCGGTGAGGGGCACAAAGTGCTGTAGCCACGGTCCTGTCCCCATCACCCGTGGGGGCTGCGTGTCCTGGAGCAGCTTGGGGGTGCCCCCTGACCGTGTCACCGCCCCCCCCCCCCCCCCCGCAGTCCCCAGGCCGGCCAGGAGGTGGCAGGGCCACCCCAGCAAAGGGGCTGTCCCCAGCCTGGAGGGACCCCGCGGTACACCGGGGAGAAGCGGCGTGTCATGGGGGTCTCGGCTGTGCCCGGGGGAGGCTGCAGGGGTTTTTTGGGGTGGGGGGGGTTCAAGCCTAACCCGCGGTGCTGTAAAGCTCTGCCCTGGGCTGCCCCTGTGGCTGCTCTGCTGGGGCCAGTGTCCTTGTTGTCCCCGCTGCGTCCCCCCCAAAGGAGGCTCAGGGGGTGCCTGTTTACTGGGGGGCTCTTTACCCATCGGGAACCCCCAAATTCCTCCCGTTCCCGTCCTGCCTGGGCTGCAGCCTCTTAACCCTCTGTTTGCCAGAGCCCTGTCGAGGGAGATGTCCTGGGACCTCGGTGGGTGCTGGGCACCCCCCCCCCCCCAAATTGTAGTGGGCAAATGGCACCCATCCCAAACTGGGGTGGGCAGATGGCTCCCCAAGACCGAACCGTGGGCACCTCTGCATGCGGGTGCCTGAAGGATCGAATCTTTAAAGCGCAGCCTACGGCCTGCAATGGCCCTTCCCCCATCCCTGTCCCTCCCCCCCCCAGCACCCCCGTCACACTGGATCAGAGCAGGGCTTGGACCAGCTCTGTCTGGTTGGGCACAAACCTGAATTTTACTGAGCCCCACTCTAGGCTCAGTAAAAGGGACGGGGGGTCTGTCACCCCCCTGATCTGCCCGGGGTGGGGGGGTGCTTGGTGCGGGTGGCAGGAGCAGCCTCTCCCCCACGTTGTCCCATGTCATGGCAAACCAGCCCCACAGAGGCTTATTGTCCCCTTCTTTCCAGTTTGTCACCAGCCCCATCCCCATGGTGGGGTGTGTTTGGCATGTGCCTGGCCTCAGCACCTGCTTGTGGGATGTCTGGGCTCCGCCATTCCTCCGGCAAGGGCAAATAACCAGGGAAAGGGACACCAAAATCCAGCTCCTTGGACCTGCGAGGGGACGGGTGGCTGCAGAGGTCCCCTCCGGTGGGACCACGAGTGAAGAGCCGAGGTCTCCCGGGAATCACTCCCTGCCCAAAGAGGGATTGACCCCCTTCTGGGTCCGAGGATGGGCAGGGTGGGGGCGGCTTCCAGTTCAACCAGTTCTCGGGGAGGGAGGGGGGGGGGGGGGGGGCCTGGGTTGAATCCCAAACTGGGGGAGACCTCGCTCCCGGCCTCCCCTGCTCCTCTCCATCTCCCGTCGTGCCGGGATGGAAGGGTGCTGCCCTTTCTTCCGGTGCCATGTCACCCATCACTGGGTGCTGGCCTGTCCCTGGCCGAGGTGGGTGCTGGGGTGGCGGGGCGAAGCTGGGGAGGGGGGGGGGAGCTTGCGCATCCAGCGACACCCCGGGGGTCTCCCTTCCTCTCACCGCCGCATCGCGGGACCCTGCAGCTCCCGGTGCCCGGGGAGGGGATGGGGGGGATGTGGGGGGGCACGGGGCCGCTTCGCCTTTAACGGACGGGCGGGCGGGGCCGCTCACGTGACGACGACGACGACGGCGGCGGCGGCGGGGAGGGAGGGGGGGAGGGAGCGAGCGAGCGGGCGGGCGGAGGGAGAAAGTCCCCGGTGCGGCGGGGCGCTCCCGGTGCTGGGCATGGGGCGCTGAGCCGAGCCTCGCTCGCACCCCCCCTTTCCCCCCCCCCCTCCCCCCCCCGGGGTGCTCCGCAGGGGAGCTCCCGGTGCGCCTCCCCCCCCGGTGCGCGCTCCCCCCGGTGCGCCCCGCCGCGCGCTCCCGGTGCGCCCCCCGCCCCCCCCCTCCCCACCATGCCCGAGCAGCTCAGCGTGGCCGAATTCCTGGCCGTGACCGGCGAGGACCTCAGCTCCCCGGTGGCCGCCGCCTTCGCCTCCAAGATGCAGAAGTGCCGGGGGGCGGTGGGGGCTCTGGAGGAGGTGAGCGGGGCGGGGGTCGCGGGGGGGGGGTGGGGGTCGGGCTGCGCTCCCCGCCTGGGAACAGCCCCCGCACCGGGGCAGCTCCTGGCACCCAGAAGGTGCTGGTCCAGCACCCAGTGCCTACCCCGGGGTGGGCACTTCACTTTCTTGGTGTCGCCCTCCCCGTCCCTCACCCCCAGACCCCCGGGAGGAGGCTGGCACGGTCACCCGAAGCGGGTGCTTTGGGACCCTCGGGGCAGGGGGGCCGTTTGCATCTTCCGAGCAGCCCCAGCGTGGGCTTTTTCGAGGCCAAGGCGTGCAGAAATGGGCAAAACTCTCCTTTAAAGCCTTTTTGCAAAGTTTTGGTTCCAGCTCTAGGTGCCCTCCGGGGCCGAGGCATCCCCCCACCGCCCCGGGGCCAGGGCAGAGCATCAGCCCCATGGTCACTATCGAGTTCCTACGCTGGAGCCAGCCCTGATGTGAGGTGGTGTACCCCTGCGATTAAAGCCAAGGGATTATTTTTAGCCTTCCCCCCCCCCCCGAAATCCCCGGCAGCATTTGCGGGAAGGGGCGGAGGTGGTGGGGTGCCTTCGTCCCCCTTCTCCCGCCTGGAATAAAGGCGGTTTCCAGCTGGTCCCGTGGCTTTTGCCAACTCCTCTTAGCGAAGGAATGGCTTTGAAGGAGAGCCAGGGCTGGGGGGGAGCGGGGAGCCCCAGGTGCCGGGGCCGCCGGGATCCCCGGGGGGCAGCGGGATGGGTGTCCCCAGGCTGGAAATCTGGGGACGCACCGTGGAGCATCCCGGTCCCCGCCAGCACGTGCTGGCCACTGCCATGGATCTTCCTTTCAGCCAGGAAAGGGGAGGCAGCTCCAGCCAGGAAAAAACAGCAGGAATTTCGTTTGGCTGCCTGGAGAGGCTGCGGTTAAGGGGGACGGGGATGGGGGGAGAGGTGTCCCCCAGGAATGGCGGGGGTTTGCTTAGCGAGCCTGGCTGGGAGCTGGAAGTTGTGACCTCTGACATGCATGCCACGAGGGGCACAGGGCTGAGCCCCCCCCCATCCCACTGGAGGCTGTGGGGAGCCCCCGTGGGGGCCAAACTGCTGCCAGACCTTTGGTATCCCTGTGCTCCCGCATGAGGAGAAGAGGGAATTCCACCCAAAACAAGCCCCAGCCCCATGCCACCCTCTGACGCCTGATGGGGCGATAGTGTCAGGAGTTTGGGGGGGGGGGGGGCTGGGGCTGGGGAGTGGGAGAGGCTCTCTGTGACTGAACCGAGCCTTGGTCTTCCCCATCACCACCCAGGGTCTTGCTCCAGTGGCTGCTGGGTGGGATGGGGTAGCCGTGTCCCACCATGTCCCCAAGACAAGGCACTGCTGCCTTCGAGGCCCAGCGAGCTGGTCCCAAACTGGGAGCACAGGAGTGATGTGGGTGAGCAGGGCGAGGGCTGGAGGCTGATGCTCACCGAGGAAACATACTGGTGTTGGCCGAAGCTGCTCCATGCCTCAGTTTCCCTCCTGGGATTAAAGAGTGCTGTCCCCTCCCAGGGGGCTTGTGTAACTTTGTGGTCCTTTGGGATTGCTGCAGAGGCAGAACCTGAGGTCTCTGGAATGGGCTGGAAGGTCAGATCCAGCCCTTGGTGGTTGGGGCTGGGTGCTGTGCACATATCACACGGGAGTGGGGACCTCCGGGCTGAGGCAGGGTGACATGGCAGAGGCCACCGATGTGTTCGGTGGCAGAGCTGGCAGCCAGACACCCAGCTCCACCCCGTCATGGTGTAAATAAGACTGTGTCCCTGTCACCCACTGCCCTTTGCACCCAGGGCAGTGCCGCATCCTGCTCCCGGCCCGGCAGTGCCGCCACCACCCCGGCTCCTGGCACCCGCGGCGGCTCCTTCGCCGGGCGGCACGAGCCGGCAGCCGGGGGGGGGAGGCAGAAGAATGGCCCCCATTGAGCCTCCTGCCAGCGCTGGGCGGGGGGGGGTGGCGGTGGCTGCTCGGGGTCCCCAGGCTTTGAGCCCGGGTGGCTGCGGTGCAGGTGCAGATCCGTCCCTGTCTCCATCCCCACGGGGAATCCCTCGTGCTCCTGCCCCGCTGTGCCGACGTCCTCATCTTCCCCCGACCGGGAGCCCTCATCGTCAAGTTGGGATGGGGGGGCTGGTGGGTGCTGTGAGGGGCTCCAGACGTTGCTGCCCCCTACCCTGGAGGGCTGTCCCCATGCAGCCGGGGCCCGTGTCCCCAGCAGCCAGCCTGGTACCTCGGGGATGCCAGCGATGCCCGCAGCCAGGGCAGCACCGTGCAGTGATTTCTGCTGTATTTACCACCCCGGTGTTGGGTTCTGCCTGTCCTGAGTCCACCAGTTGACTCATGGACCTCTTCCTGAAAGCCCCCGTGTCCTTCCCCAGATGGTCCCCAGTCCCTGCTCCACACTGGCCCCACGTTCAGCCTCCTGCAGCCGTGAGCTGGCACTGGGGTGAGCTGCCCCATCCCAGACACTCGAAGCAGCTTCTTCCTCCACTTGCACAGTGATGCATCCAGAGCATCTCATGCTGCCTCAGTTTCCCCTTCCCGAGGCTACACCAGGTTTGGAAACCTGGAGCATCCAGGCGTCCAGCCCTGGCATCTCCCCCAAGGCAGGGGATACCTCTGCCCCAGCCTGCAGCTCCAGAGAGCCCGGGGTGCCCAGATTTGGTGCAAAAAGGGGATGTGGGGGCCTTTGGGGCACCCCAACATCCTCCCCATTGTCGATGCGTTGCAAGACCCCTCTGGGCAGAGGGTTTGGCTCTTGCCTCAGCCCCAGCCCCCTCCCAGCCGGCTCATCCTGGCCAAAGCTTGTCCGCAGCATCCAGTCCGACGAGGAGGGCCTCGGAGAGCGGCGCCGAAGCCAGGCTGACCCCGCTGTCAGGAAATCGGCCTTGACATCAGCCCGAAAACCTTCGGCGAGAGCTCGAGCGAGAAAGAGAGCCTCTTTCTTGTAATTCCTCCGCGGTTTCATCCCTCGCCCTTCTTGCTGTTCACGCCCTCTAAATATTTCCAGCCTGTTATCATGCCTCTGGTACCTGCAGCCAAGCCGCCCTTAACCCTTTCCTGATGGCTGGGGCCGGCGTGTGTTGGGCTACGATGCTCTGTGGGCGGGTTGGCGTTGGGTTGGCGTTGGGCTTGAGTTTGCCCTGGTGCTCGGTGGGGGCAAATGGGGGCTGCCTGGGTAGGGAGGGATGGAGCGAGGGTGGGGGGAGCAGGCTGGGGACGGGGAGTGCTCAGAGTGAGCGCAGGATGGGGCTGTGGGGAGGTCCGTGGTGCTGGGGGCCACGGCCAACACCCTGCATAAGCTGGGGAGGGGGGTCGTGAAAAACCACGTACGCAGTTGTGGGATTTAGGTGCTTTAGGTTCCTGGTGGGCATTGGCGGGAGGTGGGTCCCGTTTTTGGCTCTGCCGGGGGCTCCTGTGGGGAGCTGGGCACCCTCGCAGGTCTGTCCCACCATGCCTGGCCCCGAGCCATGGGGCTGCGTGCTGGGGTGGCGGGGACGGGCTGGTGTATTCGTGCTACGTGATGCTTCAGCCCCTCCTTGCTTCAAACAGCCCCTGCAAGAGCTGGGGAGGCGTTTTCTCTGGTTGCTGGAAGGTGCTGGGATCCAAAGAGATGCTGGGCCTGCTGGCCGAGCCTCTCACCCGCTGCTACCGACTTGCTCGAACCCGGCCTCCCCGGGGACAGCCAAAGCCCTGCCTGGCAGCCAAAGCCATGGGGACCGCAGGCCTGGCAGGGGACCGGCTGGACGCTGCGGTCCCTGGGATGCCTCCGGCTCCTCTCCCAGCCCTGGGAGCTTGGCCGCTGCCCCACACATCTGCATGGCAGAGCAGCCGCCTTTCCAAGGGCCAGCTGGGCTGGGGGGAGCGTTGGCCGGGCTTGGCAGGGCGAACGAGCTCCGTTTGTTTTCTTTCTTTGCTTTCGCAGAGCCTGGATGGGGACCAAGCCGTACTCCAGAGGATCAGGAAATATGTGAAAGCCATTCACGTCTCCGGGCTCAGTGAGTTGTGCTTCGAGAGACGATGGGCATCCCTGGGCCACCGGGCTGGGGAGTCTGTGGTGGTCCCATCCTCCGCCAACGATGGTCACATCCATCCATGGGGTGATGCAGCCGCACCGTGGGGTGGGCCGTGGGTGCTGGCCACCCTCGGGGGATGTGGGTGCTGGCCAGCCTAGATGGACGTGGGTGCTTGCAGCCAGCCAGCCTGGCGACACGGTAGGGTGCCAAAAACTGTCTTAAAAAGGTGTAAAAAGGGAAACTGAGAACGTTAGGGAGGTTGTTTAGCGTGCACGACTGCTGTCCTGCAGTAGGATCAGCCCAGCTCTGCCACGGAGGGATGGGGAGATGGGTGCTGGGTGCTGGTGGAACCTCATGATGTGACCATCTCTGGGGACGGGGTGCTGCAGGGCCACCCCCGTGTCCCTCACCGGTGTTTCCCCGTGCAGCCCATGTGGAGAACGAGGAGCAGTACAGCGAAGCCCTGGAGAACTTCGGCAACAACCACCTCTCCCAGAACAACCACGAGCTCTCCACCGGCTTCCTCAACCTGGCCGTCTTCACCCGCGAGGTCACCGCGCTCTTCAAGAACCTGGTGAGCTGCCCCGCGTCCCCCCAGCACGCTGCTGAGATCGGGGCGGGGAGGCTTTAACCACCCTGAGAGGGGATCGTGGGGTTCACAGCATCTCCAGTGCAACCTCAGGCTGTTCTTTACATCTGCGGAAAATCTCCAGGATCCATCTGGATTTGGAAGAACCACCCAGAGCAGCCCCTTCTCCTCCCAGTTTAGCCACCCTCCACTGTGGGCAGCAATCCCCAGTTCCCATGCCAGGCTCAGGGATACGGTCCTAGTGCTCCCAGACCACCCGATACCCCCCGTTGCTGGATTTACAGCTCATTCCCAGCTCCGCCGGGGACGCCGATGCTGGGATTCGATGGGCGGTTGGGGCTGCTATTTTCTTTTTTTCCCCCCCTTTCTTGCTATTTTTTTCTCACATCAATTGCATCTCTGATCTCGCTTGCCAAGAAGTAAATCAAAGCCACGCCGAGCTGCGCAGCGGGGCCTTGGGGAGCCGTGGCCGGGCGGGAAGCAGGCAGGCAAGCAGGCAGAGGTGGCTGCGAGCCCAGCCGGCACCGCGGGAATGGCTCCCGTGCAGAAGTTGGTTGCGTGCCCAGTGGTGAAGCCATGAGTGGGGGTGGTCCCATGCCGCTGGCCCCCTCTCCGGTTCCTTTCGAATCCCCCCCCCCCCAAATGGTGGTTTTGGCCGCCCCTGGCTTTTGTTTAACGAGATTTATTTCTGCTGCCCTTCCCCCAGCAAGAATTTCAGATACTGACGTCTTCCTCTCCCAGTTACCCCAGTCCGGGCCTCCCCGCTCCTCCCCTTCCCCATGCGGGCTGTCCCAGCCCGGCCAGACCCCCGTGCTCTGGGGGGGGGGGGATCTGCAGGAACCGTCCCGGTGGAACAGTTGGACAGGTTCCCGGGTGAGGGCAGTGCTGGGGATGGGAACACGTGCTGCCGGGGTGGGAATTGCCGCTGCCGTGTTCCTCCTGCTCTCCCCGGAGTGGGGTTACAGGCTGGGACCCTTAACTGGATCCAAAAAGCCAGGTTTTCCCCTCCCAGAGTCCCCCCGGAGCTGTTGGAAGTGGGGTGCCCTGTCCCCCCTTGTTTGGGGGCTGGTCCTGTTGCCCCAGAGCTGGGTTTCTCCTCGGGCGCTGCCGGGGAGCAAGACTGATGGGAGCCTTTGAAAGAAATGGGGGTGCAGTGGGGAGGTCCTGTGGGGGTGCTGGAGCTGCTCTCACAGCACTAAAATGGGGTGCTGCCCCATGGGGTGCACAGAGGGACACCAGGACCGGAGTGGGCTCCTGTGTCCCCACCACAGACCCCTGCATGGCACTGGTGGGGATGGCAGCGGCCACGTTGCTGTCCCCAAACCCCAGGAAAGGGGGACGTTTTGGGAAGCCCCTTTAACATCACGGGGGGGTCTTAGCATCACGGGGCCGTGGAGGGGCTGGTGGCATCGCTGGGTGCAGTGAGGGGACGGGGACAGGGACGGGGTGGCGATGGAGGGGGGGGAACAGCTTTGGTTTTGGCAGCCGTGGCGCTGATGTGGTTTGTGGGAAGGGCCCCATGTCAGACATCTTGCAGCCAGCTCTGACAAGCCCCAGCCTGCCCTGTGCCTGGATCCGGCCCTGCTTCCAGCCTCTTTAACCCTTCACGGGGCAGCGATGGAGCTGGGACGGGGTCCCGAGCACTGGGAAAGTCCTGGGGCTCCGGCTCTTTGACCTCCTCCGAGGTGGGGACCCCCATGAGGTGACCCCCATCTCTGCCCTTTGCAGGTGCAGAACCTGAATAACATCGTCTCCTTCCCCCTGGACAGCCTGCTGAAGGGGCAGCTGAAGGACAGCCGCCTGGTGAGTCCCCTCCAAACGCTGTCCCCGAGGCTTCACGTCACCCATTGGGGGACATATTGCAGTGAGACCCCCGTAAGGGGCTCAGCTTGTGCCCACGACCAGGAGAAGGAAGAAGCAAATACCCGAGGCTGGAAGGCAGCAGTGAGGGTTGGGAGTGACAGCAGAAAGGGGTGAAGACCCGATGGGGACGTCCCTCGTCCCCCAGGAGCAGGGCAGGGTGCAAAGCAAAGCGCTCGGCTGCGGGATGCTGCTTTGGTGCCGGCGGGTCTGTCCCCTTTCCTGACAGCTGCCATCCCCTCTCTCCTTTTGCCGCAGGACTCCAAGAAGCAGATCGAAAAGGCCTGGAAGGATTACGAGACCAAAGTGTAAGGAACCTGCTGCCTCCAGCAAAATCCACCTAATCCCTCTCCGCACAAAGGTGTTTTGTCCCGGGCTTGCAGCCGGGCACCGATCGATGCCAGTTTGCCATCCTTTCCCAGCTAGAGGGGCTGGAGATGTTCCTCCTGATCCCATCCCCACTGTAGCCCACCTCATGGGACACCCCTCGGGGCAGGGCTGTCCCCAACCTGCTGCTTGTCCCATCCCACAGGGGGAAGATGGAGAAGGAGAAGGAGCGAGCCCGCTTGGCGGGGGTCATCCAGGCCGAGCCGTCCGCGGCGGAGGTGGCCGAGGACACGCAGAAGGAGCGGCGGCTCTTCCAGCTCCACATGTGTGAGGTAGGGGCTGTGCCGGGGTGGGGACAGGGATCCTTCAGCCCCAGGAGGGGACGCAGGGGATCGCTCTGCCCGGAGCTGCGTGGAACCTGCCCTCGTCCCCGCCACCAAAGCAGCCCCACGTGGGACCCTCGGCTGTCCCCATCGTGTCCCTGCGTGGTCCCAGCTCAGTCCCCAGCTTGGGGTCCCCGCGGGATGCTGCAGTGAGTGGCACCCGTGGGTTACCCTGCAGTGAGGCACCTGGGGGGTTGCGCCCATGTCCTCCCAGCCCCGCTGCTAGCCCTGCTTTGCAGAGCCAGAGGCTGGCGTTTGGGGTAAAAAGCGAGCGTTTTGGATAACATCCCTCAGGTTGGCTTTGCAATTTTGCCCTCTTCTCAAAAACGCTCTTGGTTTTGCTTAGGGGGGCTCACGGGCACCCCCAGATCCCTGTCAGTCCCGGGGATCTGTGCTCAGGAGGCAAGATGGGAATAGGGGAAGGATGGAGACCCAATGTCAGACACCGCCCCCCCCGCAGCGAGGCGAGGACCCAGGTATCCCGACTCTGGACACCCCAGCAGCCCCATAAGCCTCTTGAGAGTGACCCAGAGCGGGGGGACAAGTCCCCAGTGGGTTGTCCCAGGGGTCTCCTGCAGTGTCGGAGCCTGGCACAGCCCTGTGCCCCCCTCCTCCCCTGGCAAAGGGCAGGCAGGGGGTGTGGGGAGGAGGCTGCACCCGCTGCAGCGGGGCCAGATGAGTCACCCCCTTGAATAGCCCCACTGTGAAATAAATAACAGCACATGGCAACGCAGGAGCTGCAGCCTGGCTGGAGAGCGGGCACACGTGCATGTGTGTGCTGGCGTGCACGAGAGCTGCTGCTTTCCCGGGGATCCTGCCTGGAAAGGCGGGGGGGGGGCAGCTCTTCTAGGGGGCTGGCCAGGGCTGGGGTGGGAGTGTTGCCTGTAGGTTTAGAGGTGGATGGTATTTGCTGCTTGCTGGGGTGGGGGCACGGTCTGGTTTCACCCCAGGGGTGATGTGTAGGGCGGTTGCATCTCCCCCGTCGTGGGCCATCTCCTACCCCCAGGGGCTGTGGGGTGGAAGGATGCAGCTGGACCTGGACCCAGGCGGTACTGGGAGCATCCCTTCGCTCGTGGGTCTCAGCTGGTGCTGGCCAGGTCCCTTCCCTGCCTCTGTCACCCCGGGGCGTGGGTGGCAGGGCAGGGAAGTCCCACGGAAGCTGGGGGCATGTGGCTTTTTCCAGCCGGGAGTTTGTCCAAGGGATGCAGCCTATGCCGGGCACCCCAGGGCTCTGGGTTGGATGCTGCGTTGGCTTTGCAGCTCCAGAGCGCCCGGGGTACCGGCAGGCTCCGTCCCGGGGGCTCTGTCCCACCGTGGTTCTTCCCCACCATGGAAAGCCCCTGGAGCTCAGGGCTGCCTTCCCCTCCTCTCGCCTCCCGCTCAAAACCATCCTCCAGCAGCTGTGCCGGCCTGGAGAGGAGCTCGCAGGGGGAAAAAAATCTCTTCCCCCCCCCCCCCCCCCCCGCCTTGTTTTTCTCGGGGTGAGCAAGGCTCTGGGTCTGTTCTGCCTGCAGCTGATGGATGGGTTTGATGCATAAAGCTGAAATTCCCCATCCCATGGGACACCTCCACGAGGACTGCAGACCTCCGGGGCTGATGTGCTGCTTGAAATCCGATTTTTTGGGAGCAAAGGGGTCACATCTTAAAAAACATTTGAAAACATTTGGGCTTTTTTTTTTTTTTTTTTTTTTTTTTTTTCCCCCTTCGTGACCTGCCTTGGGTTTTGGTTATTTATTAACTCCAGAAATAATGAGCAGTGGGAGAAGCATGCTCGGCTGGAAACCCCGGGGGCCTGCCTTGGTCCTTGAACTTTTCAGAGCTTGGAGGACTTCCAGAGCCAGGTTTTCTGAGGGTGGTCCCCCGCGAGCTGCCTTCAAATCCCAAAGTCGTGACTCGACTTCTTGAAACCCAGCCAGTGTTTTAACCCTCCTCCCTGCACTGGGAAGAGAGGCGAGGGCAGGGCAGGCTCTTGCTTTTTCCTCCGGGATATGTGCAGCCAGTCCTCGTCTCCGTCACCTCACCGGGTGTCTTCTCCTCCTCCAGTACCTGCTGAAAGCCAGCGAGTCTCAGATGAAGCAAGGACCAGATTTCCTCCAGAGCCTCATCAAGTTTTTCCACGCTCAGCACAAGTAGGTGCCGCCTGGGTCGAGGTGGTTCATCCCTGAGGTTGGTCGTCACCCCTGGGAGGTCCCACAAGGGTCTGGGGGCAACTTCTTCCATCCCAGCTCCTTAAAGCTGTTGGTGAAGATGCTGGGCAGAGCCCATCGCTCTCCGGTTGTATCCGAGGAGTTGAAACGTGCTTTGTTGGCTTGAGGAGCTGTAAACGTGTCCGTGGGGGCTGGGGGAAGGGGGTTGGCTCAGGATATATCCGATGATTTGGTTTCTGGATAGATTTCCAAGGATGAGTTCAGCCGAGCGGCTCCGCCGTTAGCTGTGGGGCTCGTAACGAGGGTGTTTGGAGCAAGGATTAACAACCCCTCGCCTTTCCCATTGCTCCACGAGGCTGGAGTAGCGTGGGGGTCATGTCATCTCCTCCAGCTCTCCAGTGAGGAAACTGAGGCAGAGAGGGAACAGTCACATTGGCTGCCAGCATGCCCTCAGCTGGGGCTGTGACCCAGAGACCCCCCAGGATCTGGCCTCCAGCAGGGCTGGTCCCCAGTGAGGTGAGCTTGGATTGAACAAGAGGCCAATCCTGCATCCCAAACACCCCAAATATTTGGGGTAGCCAGACCCTATGGGCTGGGTTTGGCCTTTGGTGGGGTGTCTCCAGGTCCTGGTAGCAGGGGAACCACAAAGCAAGAGCAGTTTCCCAGGGACGTTGCAATGGTCTCCTGCCACGTTTTCTCAAAAAAAATCCTCTTTTTTTTTTTTTTTTTTTCTTTTTCTTTTTTCTCTGTCCTCCCCATCTGCATCTTAATCACATTAAATAAATGCCCAGTTTCTTCCAAGACGGCTGGAAGGCTGCCCAGAACCTCTACCCCTTCATTGAGAAGCTCGCTGTGTCCCTCCACGCGGTAAGTCCCCCAGCCTGCCATCCAACACCGCTCGGACGTGTCCCCCGAGGTGCCACCTCCCCCCCGGCGCCAGCCCCTGAGAACGCCCGCATTCGGTGCAGCAGTGAGGGCAGCTGCCTCCCTTTCCAGCTCCACCAAGCGCAAGAGGAGGAGGTGAAGCAGCTCACGCAGACCCGCGATTCCCTCCGCAGCATCCTGCAGCTGGAGAACAAGGAGGTGAGACCCCAGGATGGGCAGGGGAGAGCTGGGAGGGAGGGTCAAGAGTTGTGCTGGGTGCTAAGGAAGGGGGGAGCACCCCCGGGGATGGGGAGCAGCAGGGAAAGGGGAGCTGGGGATCGAAGGGGACATCCGTGGGAACAGAGAAAAGAGACCTGGGAGATGCTCAGAGGCTGGGAGGGGACAGAGGGTCTCTGACATCCCGATGGACAAGTGCACCCACGGAAGGACGAGGTCACTTGGGGGCAGCAGCCACCTCTGCATCTCTCACTTTGCTTTTTAAATGTCTTTTTATTTTTTTTCCCCGGGTGAGCTCAGGAAAACCTGAGCAGGAAGAACTCTGGGAGCGGCTACAGCATCCACCAGCACCAAGGGAACAAGCAGTATGGGACGGAGAAGTCGGGGTTTCTGTACAAGAAGAGCGACGGGTGAGGATGACCGTTATTTGTGCAGAGAGCTCCTGGCTCCATCCCAGTGTTGCTGTGAGCTGGGAGAGCACCATGCTCATGGGAGGCCCCAGAGCTGGGAGATGCCGAGGTGGAACTGTTTGGGTGAGGTTTTGGGTCGCTGTTAGCCTGGTCTTTGGGTACAGTTGGTCCCATCTGGTCTTAAGCATCCGTCAACGTTTGGAGAATGGGATTTTTTCTCCCAGGCTGGAGGAGACCTGGTTGTCAGAGGTTGGTGGGTCTCCAGCTGCAGCTGGGGAGGGAGGTGGTTTGGAAGTGGTGCAGGGGACATTCCCCCACGACGGTTTGGTAGCATTGGCCCGTTTCTTATGTGGAGGCCCCCAGCAGGCTCTGATGTCCAGGGTGCTTCTCCCGTGATGCTCTGCCTGGGCAACTGGCTGGACACAGTGGCTGGTGCCATGTGAGTGTAGTGTCCTCAGATGTGGTTGGCCAGGAACAGCCACCCAGTGCCAAGTTCACTGTGAAGAGCTGTGAGCTGCGTGGCTGATGGGAGAAGAAGAAATTCCTTGTTTCTTGGGAGAAAGGATCCTGGTGGGATCACCTAGGGTGAAAAATAATATCCTCACATCCCCAAAGAGGAGGTCTTCACCTTCTCAGTGGGCCTCTGGGTGGTGGGCACCAGGTTTTGAGCGGGTGGTTATGTGCTTTGCTGAACTGGGGCTACCAGATCTGTGATGCTCTTGGCCAACACGGCCCATGGCCAGCCCGCTCAGCAGGACATTTTGTGCTCTGTGAGTTAGAGGAAGCACAACCCCACATCCAGAAAGCCGTCAGACCTCTGCTGAGGGCTGCCGTGGGGTGGTTTAGGAGGCAGATGGATGTGGGTGATCAGGGCTGCGCAACGCATCCTCACTCCTCCTCTTCCTCCTCCTCAGGATCCGCAAAGTGTGGCAGAAGAGGAAGTGCGGCGTGAAGTACGGCTGCCTGACCATCTCCCACAGCACGGTGCGGGGCAGCGGGGGGCTGCAGCCCTGACCCTTGGAGTCACCCTTTGAGCGCTGGTGTCCGTTGGATTTTCGGGTTTAGTTTCGCCCAAACTGCTTGCAAATCTGCCTGGCTTAAAATTTAGTACGAGCTGGGACTCGATGGCATAAACTGGGGCCCCCCGTGTTTGATAGGTGTCAATGGGAGGGGGACGGTGCGTTTGGCTGGGGCAGTGAGGTGGGCGTTGAGGTTCCAGACAAGGCCAAAGGGGCTGGGGTGGTTTGGGAGGGGGGCTGCTGCCCCCTGGCGGTGGAGGCTGAGAATGGCTGCGGGGACAGAGGACGTGGCTGAGGGACCTCTCCGAGCCCAGTTCTCCTGCAAAGGGTGGCAGAGGGTCCCACTCGCCTGGTTATCTCAAGAGGGACCGCCTGGGGATGGTTGTTGTCCCACCAGAGTTGCCATCGGAGGTACGTGCTGGGTGATGCGCACCCCACCCCTTCCCTGCCCTTTAACCTGCCTCTCGCCCTCGCACCCTGCAGATAAACCGTCCCCCCGTCAAGCTGAACCTCCTCACCTGCCAAGTGCGGCCCCACGCCGAGGAGAAGAAATGCTTCGACCTGGTGACGCGTGAGTGCCCGGAGCGGGATGCCATGGCTGGGGTGGGTGACGTTGACCCGGAGGCGGCCAAGCTGCGGAAGGGAGCTCCTTTGTTTTTTTTTTTGGAGGAGAGCACAGCGAGTGGGTTTTCCCAGCGGCCGGCTGGCCCTCCACCAGCCCTGCCGTGGCACCTGGGCACCCTTTGCCCTTTTAATCTGGCTCTGGGCATCTCCTCGGCTGCCTTTATGGAGGAAGGACCGACCTCTCCGAGGCGATCTAGCAAGCTCAAGACAAAAAGAGGTCACGACAGGGCTCGGGTGATGGAAGAGTGACGTGCAGTGATTTAATTTTGGTTTAAAGCAGCCCCTTTGGGGTAGTTTCAGCTCCTTCCAGCTGTCGTGGGCACCTCCGAGCCCTCCACCTCACTTTCTCCCCCCTCTCCCCATCCCTGCAGACAACAGGACGTATCACTTCCAAGCAGAGGACGAGCAGGAGTGCGTTGTGTAAGTGCCGCAGCCCACCCCCACTCCTTGTGGTGCCGGATCCTGCTCTGCCTTCCCCATCCTCCTCTTCCTCCTCCTCCTGACGGGGCTCCCCAACTTGCCCAGGTGGGTCTCGGTGCTGCAGAACAGCAAGGACGAAGCCTTGAGCAACGCCTTCAAGGGGGAGCCCAACGGCGGCGGGGCGGCGGCGGGCGGCGGGGCGGACGGCGGCGTGCAGGAGCTCACCAAGCTGGTCCTCAGCGAGGTGAAGAACATGCCGGGAAACAAGCAGTGTTGTGACTGCGGGGCCCCGGGTAGGTCGGGGCTTGGCGGGTGTCCCCACGCCAAGGTGGGGGGTTTGGGGACCCGGGGTGCGGACGCAGCATCCCGTGGGGCTGGGTGGTGGTGCTGAGCCGTGCGTTGCTCTCCCGGCCCCCTACCGCAGACCCCACGTGGCTCTCCACCAACCTGGGCATCCTGACGTGCATCGAGTGCTCCGGCATCCATCGGGAGCTGGGTGTGCATTACTCCCGCATCCAGTCCCTCACCCTGGATGTCCTCAGCACCTCCGAGCTGCTGGTAAGCCGCTCCCCGAGCCTGGAGATCTCATGGTCACCGGGAATCACCCTCTTGTGGCTCCCAAACCTCCTGGGATGCAGACTTGATCCCACCTCCTCCTTCCCTCCGCGCCCAGTTTGCTCCAGTGCTCACAAACTTGCCGCAGTTTCCCCAGTGGCAGCTTGCAGCCCCGCAGCGTGGTGGTCTGGGCGAGTCGGGGAGGGGTCTGCAAAGCCACTTGCTAAGTCAGGAGGGATGCTGGCAGCCCCCCCGGGATTTGCTCCCTTGTAAAACAGACTTTTCCTGCCATGGAAGAGCATCATCCCTGGGGGAGATGCTGCTCTGGGAAGGTCCTGGGTGGATCCAGTGGATTCCTTCCCTCTGCCTTGGGGATGGGGATCTGGCTGGGGCAGGGTGAGCATGGCCTGGAGGGCTCGTCTCCCCCCGTCCCTCTCTCGCCGTAGCTGGCCGTCAGCGTCGGGAACACCCGCTTTAACGAGATCATGGAGGCCACGCTGCCTGCGCAGGACTGCCCCAAGCCCTCGGCCAGCAGCGACATGTGAGTCCAGGGGGGCTCAGGATGGGCTTGGAGGAGGAGGAGGAAGAGGAGTGCACAGTGCATGGTCTGTCCTTGTCCCCGTGCCGCTGCCTGTCAGCTCTGAGACAGCCTGGGGATGGCAGAGGGGGACATCCTGGTGTCATGGCCTGGATTTTGGTGGGGATCTGCGCCTTGTTTGGAGGTTTCCCCCTGATCCCGAGGCTTCAGGAGGAGGCAGGAGCCCAGGGTGGCTCTGGCTATGGCAGGGATGGGGAGGGTCTGGTCTCCACGCCCGTCCGAGCCGATGCCCCGCCGCCCGTCCCGCAGGGCCGCCCGCAAGGAGTACATCGTGGCCAAGTACATGGAGCGACGCTACGTGCAGAAAAGCGGCCGCGACGACCCCCACCGCCTCTGGGAAGCCATTCGTGCCCGTGACCTCCTGGCCCTGCTCCAAGCCTTTGCCGAGGGGCACGATCTGGCCAAGCCCCTGGCCAGCCCCGAGGGCCAGGTGAGCCCCACGCCGCCACGGCCGCCGCGTTCCCTCTGCCTGGCGGCGTAAATGGATTTTCCCCCTCTGGGTGCCCACGCTCAGGGTTTTCCCGGCCTTTGGGTGGGAATGTGCCCTTGGGAAGATGAGCATCCTCAGGTGCAGCTCTCTTCTTGCCTTCATCTTGGAGGAGATGAAGAATCCTCAGCTTCATCTCTCCTCTTTGCTCCATCTTGGAGGAGATGAAGCGTCCTCAGCTTCATCTCTCCTCTTTGCTCCATCTTGGAGGAGGTGAAGCGTCCTCAGCTTCATCTCTCCTCTTTGCTCCATCTTGGAGGAGGTGAAGCGTCCTCAGCTTCATCTCTCCTCTTTGCTCCATCTTGGAGGAGATGAAGCGTCCTCAGCTTCATCTCTCCTCTTTGCTCCATCTTGGAGGAGATGAAGCGTCCTCAGCTTCATCTCTCCTCTTTGCTCCATCTTGGAGGAGATGAAGCGTCCTCAGCTTCATCTCTCCTCTTTGCTCCATCTTGGAGGAGATGAAGCGTCCTCAGCTTCATCTCTCCTCTTTGCTCCATCTTGGAGGAGGTGAAGCGTCCTCAGCTTCATCTCTCCTCTTTGCTCCATCTTGGAGGAGATGAAGCGTCCTCAGCTTCATCTCTCCTCTTTGCTCCATCTTGGAGGAGATGAAGCGTCCTCAGCTTCATCTCTCCTCTTTGCTCCATCTTGGAGGAGATGAAGCGTCCTCAGCTTCATCTCTCCTCTTTGCTCCATCTTGGAGGAGATGAAGCGTCCTCAGCTTCATCTCTCCTCTTTGCTCCATCTTGGAGGAGGTGAAGCGTCCTCAGCTTCATCTCTCCTCTTTGCTCCATCTTGGAGGAGATGGAAGCATCATCCCTGGGTCCAGCTCTCTTCTCCACTCCATCTCGGAGGAGATGAAGCATCCTCAGGTTCAGCTCTCCTCTCCCCTCCATCTCATGGCAGGACCCGGGCGAGCTGGCCCTGCACATGGCCGTGCGCCACGCCGACAGATCGTCCCTGCCTCTGGTGGACTTCATCATCCAGAACGGGTGCGTCCTCAGGTGCTCCTGGTGTCCCCTGCCCGCTCCGCTGCCCGCTGCCCTGTGGGAGGAGTGTGCAGGAGCGTGGGGGACCGATGCCTGTGTGCTCTTGAGCCTTGAACTTCTCGCTGGTGGCCCTGCGCAGGGGGACGCTGGACCGGGTGACGCAGGACGGGAACACGGCTTTGCACTACGGCGCGCTCTACAACCAGCCCAACTGCCTCAAGCTGCTCCTGAAGGGCAAAGCTGCCTTCACCACAGGTACGGGGCTGGGACTGGGGGGGTTTGGGGGCTCTCCGGTGGGAGCAGAGCGGCGAGGTTGTAACTGGCTCCGGCCCCTTTCGTCCCTCGGGCAGTGAACGCGGCGGGCGAGACGGCGTTGGACGTGGCGAGGAGGCTCAAGCACAGCGAGTGTGAAGAGCTGGTAGGTGGGGTGGAGGGATGGGGGGGATGCTTGGGCTGGGGAAAGGGGACTGAAGCGGCAGGGGAGGGCTGGCACGGAGGCGGGGGGGCTCCCAGGACCTGTCACCACCGTGCTGATCCCCCCCTGCCCCGACCTGCCCCATCCCGCAGCTGGAGCAGGCGCAGGCGGGGAAACTCTCCGGGCAGATCCACGTCGACTACGACTGGGAGCCCCCCCAGGAGTTCCCCTACGACAGCGAGGACGAGCTGGAGGAGAAGGTACCCACGGGACGGTGGCAGGGGGGGACCTCACATCTCCCCAGCGAGGGGGTGCAGACCCTGGGGGTGGACTGGTGGCGGTGGGGCAGCCCTGGAGCTGGGTGTCTGCCCCCAGGTGAGCCCCCTCCAGCGCTCCTTCAAGGGCACGTCGCCGCTGGCCGCCAGCCCCCTGCCTGCCTGCCCCCAGACCCGCTGGAGCTGCATGGGGATGGACATCACCAACAAGACCTACGAGAGCATCCTGGTGCCCTCACGCCCCGCGCCCCGCCGGGCCCACAGCGAGGAGATCCCCCCGCCGCTGCCCCTCAAAAACCCCACGCGGGGCGGCTCCCGTCCCAAACCCGGCCACAGCCCCACCGGTGAGTGTCGGGGTGTTGGGAGGGTCACCCACGGTGGGGCTGTCGCTTCACCCAGACAGCAGGTTTATTGTCCCCGCCGTGTGTGTCCCCCCCCACCAGAGCGCCCCGAGCTTCCCCGGCAGGCGTCGGAGCCGCACTTCCCCGGGCTGGCGGAGGCTCCGGCACCACGCAGCCTCCCCTCCGCCGGTGTCCTGGATAGCACCAGCAGCCCCCCAGCCCCCGGTACCCGCAGCCCCACCGAGAGCCGGCGAGCAGCATACTGGGAGACCCGCTCAGAGACGGACAGCAGCAGCACCCGGCGGGGGCCAGAGCTGAGCCCCCCACCCGGGCAGCCCCCACCAGGCAGTGTGGCCCCCGACATCCCCCCTGTCAAGTTTGGGTAGGGATACCCTCCCACCCTGACAGCCTGGGGGTGCACTGAGTGTTGCGGGGGGGGCGTCATTGCATGATGCTGGTGGGCACGGGGAACCCCAAATTTGTTCCTGGGGGGCATGGAGCAAAGGGGTCCTCACCCTGACCTGGAGTCCCCAAGGGAGCTGATGGGACTGGGATGCAGGAGGGGACAAGGGCAGCTGTGGGGGTGCTGGGCTGTCCGTGGAGAAGGTGACATAGATTATTTGGGGGTGACACCAAGACCTCCTGCAAGTTATCAAATATATTCTCTCTTCTTTTGGAAATTGGGGTGGGATGGGCTCGTTTGAGGGAGGATGGGTGGTGGGGCCCTTTGCCATCAGCGTCCAGGGGGCTGTGGGTGGGACCCTGGTCCCTTAGGTCCCATGGGGGAGCCCTGGCCCCACTGAGACCTTGCAGGAAGGGAGACGGGGCGAGGGGGAAGGCACCAGCAGAGAGGGGGTCACACTGTCCCCACTGTCCCTGGCAGCTCGGAGAGCACCCGCTCGTACCGGCGCATCAGCGGTGTGGTGGGCAAAGCGGGGTCGGCCGTGTCCCCCCAGAGCCCTGGTAGCCCCGAGGACCCCGCTCTGAGCAAGGTGCCCCCTGTGCCCATGCCCAGGAGATTTGCTCCGGTAGGTGCCACAACTCAGGGGGGTCTCAGAGGGGCTGCGATTGGGGGTGGGGGTGGGCGTCACCCTCTGCATCCCAATTCCCCTTATCCTGGGGTGGTGGAGGAAGGGATCAGGGGTGTCACGTCCCTACACCCCCCTTGGGGGGGGCCCTGTCACCCCCTCGCCCACCCCTTCGCAGGCCAAGGGGAGGCAGAAGCGGGTGAAGGCGGTGGCCGACTGCAAGGGGGACAAAGCGCGGGAGCTGACCTTCTCCAAGGGAGAGGTGATCGTGGTGACACGGGAGGAGGACGAGCAGAGCTGGGTGAGTGTCATCGGGGCACAGACGGATGCTGGGGTCCCAGCACTGTCCCTTCCCTCACCCCAGTTCTCTTCTGGAGGAGGCTGGGTGTTCACAGGAGAGGGGCATGGATGGGTGCCCCCTGCCCCCTCTGTGCATGGAGAAGGGCTGGGGTGACGTGTCACCATGGCTTTGCCTCTCTAAATCCCCTTGGCAATTGAGATACCAGCCCCAAAGCTTTTCCCTTGCCTGAGATGGGACTCCCACCCCGCCCCCCCCACCAACCCCACCTCTCTGCACCCCCAGGTCGGCTTCATCGAGGGAGATGGCTCCCGCACCGGAGTCTTCCCAGCCAGCTTCGTCCACCTCTTGCAAGACTGACAGGGTGGCAGTGTCCCCTGTTACCCCTGTCCTCTCGGCCAGGACCCGAGGCAGCTCCCCACCGGCAGAGCCAGCCCACGAGGGACACGTACCTGGGACCTTGGTGTGGGACCATCCAGCCCGGCTAGATGCTGCCCTCCAAGGGGGCTCAGAGACCCCCTCCCAGTTGGGAGGACCGTCCACGGACGGCGGCTGCAGGGAGCCGAAGGGCTGCTGCCCGCCCTGGGGGTAGGGCAGAGAACAGACACACTCACTGCACTTGTGGGCTGAGGTTTCTGTGCTGGCCCCCCGTGGCCCCTGCTCTCCCGTCCCTCTGTCCATCCCCGGGGCTTTCTTCTCCCCTGTCTGCAAGGACTTTGGGATGGGGGAGCTGCGCTCGCTGCCTCCCACCCTCCTCTGCTGGGGAGCCATGGACACCCCCCTTCCCCTCCCCAGCCTGGGGGGAGCAGGGCTGGGGAGCAGCTCTGTAACCCCCACTTTCGCCTGTACCCCAACTGTGAAACATTTGGGAGGGGCGAGGAAGAGGAAAGTGCTTTTAGTGACTTTGGGGGGGGGTGGGCTGGAGGGTCTGCGGCCTCCCCTGGGCTCTGGGAGCTGCCTGGGCTGGTGGGGCTTGGGGCTCCTTCAAAGCTTCCCCGAAACTGGTAGCGAAATGCCATTCCCTGATTTTGGAGGCGGGGGGGGGGGGGTTTAAGATGGGCCCCACAGAGGCCCTGCTCCATCTCCTGTGCCTGGGGTGGGTGCTGGATCACTGCCCCAGCCCTCGGGGGTCTCTCCAAGGGGATTTTGCAGCTTTTTATGGGACCAATGTCCGCCCCGTGCTGGTGTCTCTTGGGAACCACCTGCCTCCATACCCTCCCCCAATTTACCCTCTCCCCGTTCTCATTTGTCCATCAAATGTTTCATCTCAAAAAACCAGCCTTTTTTTTTTAATGTTTTCTGTCTCTGGTTTCTAATAAAGCCATTGTTTTTGTAAGCGCCTGAGTGCACGTGGGGGGCACAGCCCCTGCCCCGGGGGCTGCCAGTCCCCGTTCCAGGTGATGTTGGTGACATGCTGGGGTCTCTGTGACCTGCTGGTGCCCACTGGGGACATGACCCTGGGGTTTGGGGGTGCTGTGCAGGGGGAGCGCTGTTTTGGGAGGGGGTGTGTGTGTGTGTGTGTGTGCACCAGGTTGGGTGTTGGGCAGCCATGGGGGGGGGCTGGGCTGGGGCACAGGCACCCTCCCTGCACGCTGGGATGGATCTGGCACAGAGCAGGGTGCTCACCCTGTGGTGAAGGGTGGCACGCTTGCCACCCCCCACCCAGCCCCACCGCCGTGTCCCCCCGCTGCT
This sequence comes from Leptosomus discolor, assembly GCF_034619465.1. Classification (NCBI taxonomy): domain Eukaryota; kingdom Metazoa; phylum Chordata; class Aves; order Leptosomiformes; family Leptosomidae; genus Leptosomus; species Leptosomus discolor. The sequence goes on from NC_141419.1 coordinate 3,370,360, forward strand.
GCCTGTGCTGGGGGGGCTCCTGGCACCCACCGCGGGCTCCCGGGGGGGCTCAGCAAAGCAAATGCCAGTGCAGCCTCAGCACCTACCAGGCTTCAAAGACCACGGGAGGTGTTGGGGTGGCCTTTGCCACCGCAGCGTGTTCCCCCAGGGGACTCGCCCCTGCAGGACACCGCGGTTTGGCAAGAGCAAGCCCTGGCCCCGCAGAACTCGCACCCGCGCCCGTCAGCGATTTCCCCCCCCCCCCCCCCCTTCAGCCATCCTGGTGGCAAAGCCACGTCCCAGGCCCTCTCCCTGCCAACACCATGGCAGGCAGCTCCTCCAGCCCCTTGGCACCCTTGGGCTCCCCTCCGGCACCGACGGGCGAACGTCCCGGTGCACCCCGGCACGCGCCTCCCCCAGCTCCTGCAATCGTGGCCCTGCCCGGCACTCTCGGCTATATTTAGCCCTTCCCCGTGCTATTTCGCCTGCCTGGCAGGAGTTTATAACTGGTCGGGACAGCCCCACCTCCTTTCTGCTTTCTCTCCCTTCCCTTCCCTTCCTTTTCCCCGTTTTCCCCCCGCTTTCTCTCCTCCTTTCCAGCCCTGCCACCCCTTCGCACCCGCTTGCCCTCCCACCCTTGCCAGAACCCCCATGCTGGCAGCGCCAAGCTCGCCCTGCTGCCGCCTCGGTTTTGCTCCGCCGGCCGCCGAAGCCCAGCGAGCCGCGAGCCGCCGGCATGGGGCCCGCTGAGGAGCTGGTCCGGATTGCCAAGAAATTGGATAAGATGGTGGCCAGGAAGAGCACGGTAAGGCGGCCGAGCCCCTGGGGGTGGGTGTGCAGGCGGATTTGCACACTTGCACACGCGTGCGTGTTTGCACACGCGTGCGTATTCACACGCGTGTGCGTATTGAGGCGCGTGTGCACGCGCGTTTGGACGTGGCGGCGTGGCTCGGGACAGGGCAGGGAGGGAAAGGGGGAGTCCGCTCTTCGCGCCCCCGCTCCTGTTGAGTTGGGTGGAGCGGGTCTGGGGGGTGCTGAGCACCCACAGGTGCCACCAGCACCCCAGGGTGCTGCCTGCGCCACCCCAGCCCGGCCTGATGACGTTGGAGCCAGCACCCAGGGGTATTTTATTTTACCTTCGATTTGGGACCCTCTTGCACCCCGTGGCTTCCAGCCGTTGCGATTTGGGGGCAAGGGAGTGGGGCGGGGGGTGGGGTGGGGTGTCTGTCCCAGGGGTGGTGGCTCGGGGTACCCCTCGGCGGCGCAGGATCGTGGGCAACCGTGGGCGACAGGTGCTTGGCCACCGGCCCAGCCACCAACACCCGATCGGGGCCAGTGCCGGTGCCGTGGGCTCAGCCCCGTGCAAGGGAAAACTCCCCGGGGGGGCAGGGGGCAGGTTTGGGGACACGACCCCCCCCCCCCCCCCCCGCCCCAGCCCCAGTCCTGCCTGTTGCACGAGCGTGTGCAAGCGTGCGACGGGAGGGGAGGGGGCTGAGCGACGGCTCCTGGGTGGCTTTGGCGACGGCGCGCCACGGGGGGAGCCAGGATCTGGCCCTGCCACCCTTTGTGCCAGGTGAGGATCCCTCCAGGGATCCTGGCGATCCGGTTACCCGCGAGCCAGCAGAGCTGAGCCCGGCCCTTAAAGTTAATATTTGACCGTTTCCTCCGGCCTTTGCCCCGACGAGGTGCAGGATCCCTGGTGGGGGCGGGGACAGTGCTGCCTTCCCCCCCCCCCCCCCCCCCCCCCCAAATCCAGTGACTTTTTGGGATGCCAACGCTTGGAACCGAATCAGACCCCATGGGATCCACACGGGCGCTGCTCCCCACCGGGAATTACCCCGGGGGTCAAGGGACTGATCCTGTCCAGCCCTTCTGCTCCACACCCCTGGGGTGCGGGGGGGACATAGAGTCAGGGTCCGGGTGCAGCGCGGGGGAATGTCCCCTGCACCCATCGTACACGAATGTCCCCTGCACCCGTCGTACCGGGGGGGGCCTGATCCAGCCCCTCGTGGTGGGGCGGGGGTCCAGCCCAGCACAGGGCTGTCCCTGCTGCGGGGGGGATACCTGTGAGCTGGCGTCCGCTACTGGGGCTCTAAAAATACCACGGAGGAGGAGGAGGAAGGCTCCGTGCCGGGGCTATCTTTAGCCCTGTGGCGGCTGGACGCCTGGGGATCAGGCTGAAACCCCGGGGGTCCATGTCCCACAGACCGCTGCGTGGGACACTGCGGTGTCCCCCAGCTGTCCCCGCTCCCAGCAGCCCGGGGTTTCCTTACAGAGGGGTTTTCCCAAGCTTTAAAGGCAGCTCCTGCTTTCCAGCTGGGAGATGTGACCCCGCGCTGGGATGGTCCAGCAGGATTTGGGGTTTTTTTCTATGAGGGCGTTGCTGCGGAGGGTCAGGTGGTCCCTGGGGACTGGCCCAGGGCTCCTTTGTGTCCCCCTGGGGTGCCCTCCACGGTGACAGCAAGAGGAAAGGGGGGATGTGGGCTGCCTTGGTGTGCCCCCCTCGCCCGTTTCTCTCCAGCTCCTCAAGGGCCCTCATGACTTCTCCCCGCTGTAGGAAGGGGCTCTGGATCTGCTCAAGTCCCTCACCGGCTACACCATGACCATCCAGCTGCTCCAGGTGAGGGGATCTGGGTGTGAGGGGGGACACCCCATGGGGTGGCTTGTCCTGTCCCCCCCCCCCCGTGCCAGCCAGCACATCCCTAAGGACGTGTCCCTGCCATGTGTCCCCAGACCACGCGGATCGGGGTGGCCGTCAACTCGGTGCGGAAACACTGCTCGGATGAAGAGGTGGTGGCCTCGGCCAAAATCCTCATCAAGAACTGGAAGCGGCTGCTGGGTGAGGGATGTCGGGGAGAGGCAGAGACCCCCCCCCCAAGCCCCAACCTTCCCCAGGCCATCCCAGCACCCCAACCCCCTGATGCTTGCCAGGGGGGTCGGGGTGGGATCAGTCCCACCAAGCGATGCACAGACTTGATGGGATTTCCAAGGGCTCGTTTTCGCTCCGGGGTGGAGCGGGGTAAACCAGTGTGTGCCCCCCCCCCCTCCAAGGGCTGAGCATCCCCCGGCCATCCCCCCACCCTGGGATGCAGCTCCCCAGGTGCCCTGCGCTGGGTTGGGCCATGCCTGACATCCAAATCCTTCCCCCAGAGTCCTCCACCACCTCGAAGAAGGAGAAGGACGTAGATGGGAAGAAGGAGAAGGACATGGATGGGGAGAAGGAGAAGAAGGAGAAGGGGCTGGATTTTCCCAGCTGCCCCAACGAAGGGGCAAAGCACCCCAAGAACCCAGCTGAGAAGCACAAGGAGAAGCACAAGGAGAGGTGGGGGCTCCTGCCCGCTCTCGGGGGGCACCAGCCACATGGCCAAGGCATCGGTGGGGCCGATAGGAGCCCACCCTCTGCTCGCTCCTTACGGGTTGTTTGGTTTATCCCTCTCTGCCTGTCCGTGGGTGCCGGCAGCACCGCTGGATAACCAAGGGGAGCTGCCTGCAGCCGTGGCCAGCGCCGGGGCAGCTTTTGGAGAGGGAAGGGAGAAATGGCAAATGGCTTTTTTTTTTCTCTTTTCACTTTTTTAATGCTATTTATTCCCCAGGTGAGGGCTGTTTGGACGGTGCTTATCTGACCCTGCCCTGCTCTCTCTGTCCTTAGGAAGCCCAGTAAGTCCAGTTCTCATGCCACCAACCCCCGGGGCCACCCTGCCGACTCCTTCTCAGAGAGGTACCTGCCGAAGGGCACACCGACGTTCGTGCCAGGCTCTGCCGGGCACTGCTGGCCTGGGGGGGGGGGCTTTGCCGGCAGCCGGGGGGGGGCTGGTGAGGGCTCAGGGATGACTTGGCTGGGGATGGGGTGTGCAGATGGGCAGGCAGGACCCGGCTCACCAGATCACAGTGGGGGATACTGGGGCAAGGCTCACTGAGAGCATCTCTCCCTTCCTTTGGGCTTCTGCGATGAAGAGAGTCCAGCGTTGGCCAGAGTCCCACTGCGTCCTCGAAGAAGTCACCTCTGGATGGCAAGAAAGAGAGGTGAGTGGCTGGGCAGGGTGGGGATGGGAGCAGTCAGACCCCCCAGCCCCTCGCTGGGCTGAGGACAGGGGTCTGGACCCACTGCCTGGTCCCTATCGCTGCCCTCTGACATGGGGCTCATCCTGGCAGGAGAGACTCTACTGACTCGAGGTCCTCCACCACCTTGGCCACCTCCTCCTCTTCCTCCCCACAGAAGAGACCGTCAGGGGAGAGGTAAGGAGGGGGCAGCCTGGGGACGCTTTGGGGATCCCCTTTGGGGATGCTCTGACCTCTGAGCCCACGTCCAGGGTGGGTAGAGATGGCTGGGAGCCCTGATCTTGTCACCAGCACTGGGACATCCTCCATGAGGAGCAAATCCTTTCCCCCGGGGGAGATTCCTGTCAACTTCCAAGCGCTGGCACTGATGTGCTGGTGCCTGAGGTCCTGCCACCAGCCCCTGACCCCTGTCCTGCCTGCCCCGTCTCTCCCATTGTCCCCTCCTGTGCCACCCCCAGGAGATCCTCTGTGGGCGCCAGCCCCTCGCCAGTGCCCACCGGCTCCCGGAGAAACTCCACTGATAGCAAGGAGGAAAGGTAGGAGAGACCCATCCCACTGCCATGGGACCCCCGGCAGGTCCCCTGGGGCTGCACCAGGACCCTGGCACCTACCTGTCCTCCCCGCATGCCCCTACAGAGCCAACAGCAGCAAGGCCAAACTGGAGACGCCACGGACCCCCACCAGCCCCTCCTTCGCACCCAGCCCCTGCCTCCTGGCCCCCTGCTATCTCACGGGGGACTCCGTGAGGGACAAGTGCATTGAGATGCTGACGGCCGCCCTCCGCATGGACGGTGAGCGAGTCTGGGGGGATGCTGGAGCCACGCGATGCTGGAGCTTGAGGGGTGCTGGAGCCGGGGGGTGCTGGAGCTTGGGGGGTGCTGGAGCTTGAGGGGTGCTGGAGCCGGGGGGTGCTGGAGCCCAAACTGGGCTGTTTCTCCTATGGGACAGCCCTAACAGGAGTAGCCCTATAATAACAAGCGTCCTGGGGCGCCCACAGCCCCGCGACAGCAAACTCAACCTGGGCTTGCGAAGGAACTGCAGCCACAGCTCATAGCTCAGTGTTCGGCCCCAAAATGAAAGAAAAGGGAGGTTGGCAGCGTCTTTGATAAGGGGTTGGGTGGGGGTTTCACAAGGAAGTTAATTCTGAGTTCAAGTTGGGTAAAAAATAGGGTTTTTTTTTCAGAGGTGGGGTCCCTGGGACAAGTTGAGGGGGGAGATGTGAGACTTTTTTGGGGGGGGGTTGTTTCTTGGTGCACGGTAAGACCCAGCTGATTTCATGCCAAAAAGTCACCCCTCGTCCGCTCTGCCCTTTAGATGACTACAAGGAGTTCGGTGTCAACTGCGAGAAGATGGCATCAGAGATCGAAGACCATATCCTTTGGGGAGGGTGCTGGGAGTCCCCAGGCTCCATCTTCTGGGGGACACACGTGCGGGCTCGAGTAGCGGTGGGGACATGGACAGAGAGTTGTGGGGACGGGACAGAGTGTGACAGGCTCTGCTGTCCTCGTTGCCTGCAGAGGGAGCCCAGACCCCGGTGAGAGGTTGATGCTGAGCAGAGCATCCCCTGGGCACCTGCCTCAGTCCAGGGGTCTGTGTGTCCCCCCCAGACCCCTCTGCTCATGGACCTGCCTTTGTCCCTGGGAAAATAAAACCCAAACCCAGCCAAGGTCTCTTTTTTTTTTTTTTGAGCCTGGTGTGGGTGTCTCTTGCCAGCCCCGATCCTGGATTGTGCCATGCTGGCAGGGATGGAGTCACCTCCATTCACCCCCGGGGATCTCCTGGCAGCCCCCTGAGATCAGAACCAGCCCCAAGGTGGTTCCTCCTCCTAGGCACGCTTCTATTTTTGGTGCACCCCAAACACTGGCCCTGTGGGCCTGGGGCCTCGTAGGACCCCAAAGCTGCCACCTCAGCCTGTCTGCCTGCATCCATGCAGGCAGCCGGTGGCTTTTTGGTCAGCCTGGGAGGACTAAGCCCCCTGCACCATGAACTCGTGTCCCAGCACAGGGCTTGGTGATGGTTCCTGTGCCCCGACAGCCTTTGGCTGTCACAGCAGAGAAATGCAAAGTTGTTTTCCACCCCACATCCCAAGCTGTGCTTCATCCTACTGAACCCAAGGAGGGGGAGACCTTCCCAACCTGGTCCCCCAGGGAGCAAAGCCCTGTTGAGATCACCCCCCCTCCATGACAAGCCCAGAGCAGCAGCGGGTGCCCATGGGGCTGACATCCCCCAGCCTTGCCCCCTGGATTCCTTGACGGACCCCACATATCTTCCAGGAGCTGAAGAGCACGGACATGAAGTATCGCAACCGAGTGCGGAGCCGGATCAGCAACCTGAAGGACCCCAAGAACCCCAGCCTGAGGAGGAACGTGCTGTGCGGGGCCATCCTGCCCAGCCTCATCGCCCGCATGACCGCCGAGGTGGGGAGCAGGGTGGGGGGCACGGGGCTGGCTCTTGTGGACCACATCCCTGCTGCCTTTGCGGGGCGGGGAGACTCTCCCCTCAAGCCTCTGCTCTTGAAGGCTGAGTTGGTGCCCAAGGGCTGACTGGGTCTTGGCTTGGTGGTGTCCACACTGGGCTTGTCCCAGCACCTCCCTGTCCCACCCTGGTGCTGGCTGGTGTCACAGGGAGCATCATGCACCGGGAGAAAGCAGGGGGCACTGCCTGGTCGCTCGCCCCCCGAGCCCTGCAGCTCCCCAGCCCATCACATGGGCAGGAGTCAGGTTTGAGGGTCCCCATTCCTGCTTCTCAACCAGGGTCCCCAAATCAGGCTCCTGGAAGCCCAGCTCCTTCCACAGGGAGCCAAGCCCTTGCAGGCAGCAGTTTTGATTTGAGGATGGGGTGATTTTTTTTTTCCATCTGGATGGGCCTGAGCCCTCCAGCAAGCACAAGAGAGCAGGATCAGGTCCTGGAGCCTGCAGGATGGTCCTGGAGAGGATGGGGAGGGTGATGGACCACGGCGGCTTGTGCCCTGTGCCGGCTTGGCTGCAAGCTCCTGGGCAGAGCCGTGGCAGCGCTGACCTTGCCTGGCCGGTGGCAGGAGATGGCCAGCGATGAGCTGAAGGAGCTGAGGAACGCCATGACCCAGGAAGCCATCCGGGAGCACCAGATGGCCAAGACGGGTGGCACCGTCACCGACCTCTTCCAGTGCGGCAAGTGCAAGAAGAAGAACTGCACGTACAACCAGGTCAGCCCCACAGAGCCCCCCCCCCCCCCCCCCGGGGCTTCCCCCCCTGTGCCCAGGGGACCCCAATTTGGGGGATGCTGGAGGTATCTCCGCTGACCCGGCTGCCTGCTCCCTCCTAGGTGCAGACGCGCAGCGCCGATGAGCCCATGACAACGTTCGTGCTGTGCAACGAATGCGGGAACCGCTGGAAGGTCTGTGCCCACCGGGGGGGGGGGGCTTCTGGGTTCCCCAAACCTTCCCCAGACCTGGAGGGGGGAGGGGTGACAGAGCCCCCCTGAAATGGTGCCGGGGCGAGGGGGCTGGGTGAGGGCTCACCGCCCGCCCTGGGCTCTGCTTCTCCTGCAGTTCTGCTGACGGTGCCCGGCGATGGGGACGGAGGGGACGTGGTGCGAGACGGGACGTTGTGACGGCCACGTCGGGCAGCCGGGGTGGGGAGGGAGGGAGATGGGGTGGCTCCGGTCCCTACACCCCGGCTCCCTGTTTCCTTGCACTGGGCTCCCTCGATTTCCCGGGGAGCCAGGCTCTGGTGACAGGCAGGTTCGCTCAAGAAGACCCTGGTGAATTCAAGCGGTTCCTCCCTGTAAAATACCTGCCCTTCGCTTGGGGTGTGCTGGGAGCCCACTGGGAACAGGCTGGAAAGCGAGACTGGTTTGACCTGGGCAGGTTGCCCTTCCCTGGAGGAAAACCTGGACTTGGGTGATTTGGGGGGGTAGCAGGGATGTTGCCCTGTGGACTTGGGGCTGTGCCACTGTCCTGGAGGGGGGGGAAAGGGCCAGGTTTTAACCCAAACACCTTCTTCCTCACCTAAGTGCGCACAGTGGGAGGACACGGAGGGAGACAGGGTGGTTGCAGGGTGTCAGGATGCCACCATGTCCCTCTGCTCTGTGACACGTGGACCGTCCATCCTGGCTTGAGGGCACCGTGTCCCCAGGAAAGAAGAAGGGATGGCGGGGGAGAGGAGTGGGGGAAAACCCTCCAGCTAGAGCAATAAAGGTCTGAACTGTCTCTGTGGCACAGCCTGCTTTCTGAAGGGGGGTCAGGACCTGCGCCCCAGTTCGCAACCCCCCAGGCTCGAGCCTCATGGTCCTCCAAGACCCCCCGGCCAGCTCCAGCACGTGTCTCGAGTCCACCAGCCCCCAGCTTGGGATGTAACGGTGGCTTGATGCTCATCCATCACCTGCCTGGTGATTAAAGACTTTTCATTAAGGCTGGAGCAGCTCCCCAGATGGGTCTGGGTACCGAAAGGCAGTCCCATGGCAGGGCAGCATCTCCACCAAACAGCCAAGAGGGTTTTCCAGGGAAAAGTCATCAGGGACCGCCTGGGAGACACACCTTTGGCTACACGAGGTGCGGGATGGAGCCTCATGGCACAGAGCCCGTCCCTCGCCACCACCAGCCTCTCCCAGCGGCTCCGGTTGGAGGCAGCAAGACGTGACGGGGACGCAGGTAAGGTCATGGTGACTGTGGGTGACCATGGATGGGGGATGAGGGTGCTGCCTCCGTGCCTACGGAGGCAGGGACAGAGGAGGACGCTGGAGCTGTCGGATTAACGAGCCGTTAATTTTTTAATCTTGAGCTTTTGAATTTTTTTTTCCCCAATCAGAGCTCAAGGCAGTTTGCACCCCGATTTGGGGGCGAACCCCCTCAGTCTCTGGGGTCCCAGCAGCCCAGGGAAGGGTCAGACACCCCTGAACCCCCCCCAAGAGCTTGCATTGGGCTGCGGTGCTCGTTAGCATGCCGAAGTCATTAATAAGCCTCCAAGGCAATTATTTACACTTGCAAAGTGCGTGTGGCTGCAGTTAAGTAATACAGTGGCTGGTGGGGGATGAATAAAACATCAACGTGACCTTGGGCAGCAAGGGGAGCGCAGGACGGGCAGCTCCGTGCCAGCAGCGTGCAGGACCAGGGCTCACGTGCTGTCCCCAAGGTGCAACCGGGCACTTTTGGGTGGGACAAGGCTGAAACGGGGGGATTTGGACCTATTTTTTTCTTTTGCAGTCGTAGAATCAAAGAATAGGAGGCTGGAAGGGAGCTCAAGGACCTGGTCCAATCTTTCTTGGCAGAAGTGTGGTCTAGATAAGACGGCCCAGCACACTGGGTCAGCACCCCAGCACCAGTCCAGCAAAGATATCTGAGCGATACTGGAGGGAACCTGGCCCCAAACACATTGTGATGGAGCTCCTGGCATCTCCATGTGTCCGTCTGTCCCGCAGGGGACATGTCACCCCCACGTACCCCCCTCCCCGCCCCAGCCAGGTCCCCTGAGAAATCCCAGAGGAGGAAAGGGAGTGGGGAAGGCAAACTGGAGAGATGGCGGCTCCCCCACTGTCCATGCAAGGTTCCACCCCCAGGGAGACTTTCCCTGGCCCTGAAGGATGCTCCAGCCTCTGGGTGGGGATGCAGGATCCGGCCCCCTGTGTCACAGCGAGTGGATGACACTGGGGCAGGGGACAGTGAGGGGCTCTCTGGCATCCAGCTGTTTCCAGGTGTTTAAACAGGCTCTGGGTGGCTCTTGGGGACAGTCCCCAGGGCTGAGCCTCCACTCCCCTCCACGAGGAGGGTGCAAACACAAAAACCGTGTTACAAAAACCCAGTTCCCAAATTTCCAGTCCCCAAACCGGGTTGGATGATGGCATTCGGGGTCTGGCTGAGCCCCCTGGGAGATCCCACCATCCTCTCCCCAGCCATCAGCCCCATAGGTGCCATGTCCCCAGGCCTTTCCCCTCTCTCCTCCACAGGTGACAGTCCCCTCCTCCCCTCCGCACCCCCCCAGCCATGCAGGGAATAAGTCCAGGCAAGAAATCTGGCAGCTGCCTGTCTCGCCAGCGCTCAGCCCGGGAGCTCTCTCTTCAACTTTTGGGGGAAGTGAGCACTTCGGTTCTGATTTTTCATCGGTGCTCGAGAGGTGTAGCCACGGCTTCAAGCAGCAAATGCTGATGCTGGCTCCCTCCCCTGCCCTTTTTCTGCCTGCACAGCCTCTGCAGGCAGGGAAGCTCAGACAAGAGCCCTCAGGAGCTCTGGGCTGAGCTGAGCTCTTAGGAGCGGGTGGCACGGCTCTACCTGGGGCTCTGCATGACCTTGCAAGGATGCAGAGGCTCCTGCTAGGAGCACGGAGAGCCTGGGAGGATCCTGCGGTGGCTTTGCCCCCACCCAGGGCTCCAGGTTTTGGATGCTCGGAAGCTTCAGCAGAGGCTGGTGCCTCTTCCTGCACGAAACGCTAAATCCTCGATGTGATGGAGCTGTTCTGTTTCACGTGCAACCTGCAACGCTTTAAACAACCCCACAGTGGACCCCAACCCAGCCAGGTCTCCCATGCCGCTGCGGTGACGGGGACAGCCACCACCAGTGCCACCGGACCCCGTCCCTTCCCCACAACCTGCCCTGAGCCACCCTCCCCAAGGGGACATTGGGTCTCGCAGGTGCAGGATCCGGCACACAAACAACTGAGCATCCACGTTTTGCTTTGCAATCCCAGTTTGCCCAGGGTTCCGATCGCCCTGTGCCCCAGTTCCCCCCCACCCCGGCTCGCCTGCATCGCGGGGCTTCGCCGCTGCCCTTCTCCCCCGCATTTTTTCCAGCCTTGATGAAAAAAAAAAATAGTAAATCAACGCTTTGCTGTTCAGTGGTTTCCGTGGCAACCCCATTTCCCCATCCTCTTGCTCGAAGCCTCACTAACCCCTCCCTGGCCCCAGTTGCCAGCCCCCGAAGCTGGTGGGTCCCTGTCCGCAGGGCTGGAGCGGGAGGTGGTGGGTCCTGACCACCCGCCCCACTGGGAGGGCTGGTCCTAGGGAGGGACCCTTGGCCAGGGCTCACCCAGAACCTGGGCTTCTTGGAAAGGGGATGAAGTGGCTGGTGGCGAGTCGGCGGTGAACCAAATTAATGCAGTTCTGGAGCTGGCTTTTAGCTCTCCATGCAGGTCCCCATGCTCCCTCCGCCCTGCGCTGGGCAGCAGGACCCCCCTCAGCACCGAGAAGGGGGTCAGGCCCCTCCAGACCCTCTCTGGGGTGATGCCGTGGCTGCACGGCCCCCCAGCAGGCTAGCAGTTTTTTGGGGGCTACTTCTGGCTTATGGGAACATCTCCAGATCTGCCAGTTAAGCCCAGTCCTGTGTGTGCCTTGGGCTGTGGTGCGTCCCTCGCCGGCAAAGCCCGGCGCTGCCAGGTTTTCAGTCTGGGGTGGGGAATCGTGGGGGGAGCAGCGGGGCTCACACAGCCTCTCACCGAGCCCTGGGGCATCCAGCGTGGTGCTGAGCGCCAGGTGCTGGGCTCACCCTGCACCGTCGGGGCTCGCAGATAAGCCCTGGACCCGGGACATGGCAGAGCCCTCGGCTCAAGGATGCACCCAAAAAGCTGTGTTCCACGGGAGTCTGACCCTCCTTAGGGCTGCCCCACAATTAGCCGTCAGGTCCTGACGTCCCCCCAAGCCACCCCGCTGGCTCGTGTGCCTTGCAGCAGCTGGAAACCCAAGTGACATTTATCCATAACTTCATCAGCTGTTTTGTTTTCCCTCTCCTTAAATGTCAGGAGGTTCTGCCTGATGTTCCCGCTGCAGAGCCATGGGAGTTGCCCTCTCCGGTCCCCAGCACCGGGGCAGAGCACCTTGTCCAAGTGACAACCTTTCTCCTCACCCCAGCGTCACGGGAGCCACGCGTGCACCCAGCTTTTAGCCTTGGGGTGTAATCCTGCTTCCTCCTCCTTCACTTCAGGGGTCCTCGAGTTTGTGGTGGGGGAAGAAAATGTGCATTGAATGGGTTAAACTGGCCCTCCGCTGGCTGAGCCGCGGGATGAGCCGAAGAGGTACCCAAAGAAAAGATTTACCTTCAAAAACTGGAGCAACCTACCAAAGCGAGCTGCAAGGGCGGAGGGAAAACCCGAGACAGCAGCAGCAGATAAAAAACTGGGGGATGCACGAGGTGAAGACCCCAAACCCCCCATCCTGGCTGCTTGAGCTCCCATTTGCAGGGATGGCCCTTCTCCTCCCAAGGGAATATCCCCCTCCCTGTAGCCAGAAGGACTCCCAGGTGTTATTTCCACACCTCCAGTTCCTCGCTTGGTGCTGATGTTCCCGTTCTTTGGCAGGGCTGGGCAGATCTCCCCCCCTCCCTGCTCGTCCCGTGTGGAGGTGCTTACACTGCAAGCTGAGCAATCAATAGGTAATTATCCACCAGGCACAGGCGTTTGCTGCCTCCCCAGACCTCAAAACCCCCATGAAATATTTATCTGCCCGACAGGCACGGGCTCTCTGCGTGACCCGCTTCGCTGTTGTCAGCAGGAAGGATTCGGCTCTCCTGGGAAAACCACCGTGGCTCCGCCGGCGCTGAGCCACATCGCTCCCACGCTTCGCATCGGGGCTGCTCCGGTGGGTGACATCCCCGAGGTGATGCTCGGCACGGCGAGGACTGTGCCCAGCGTGGGGGGACAGGGGAAGGGGCCAGCCCTGCTCAGGAATTGAGCTGATTTGCTTTAAAAAGCAGGATAATGCAGCGCTGGGGTTGTTTGGAGAGGGCCAGGAATGATGCTGAGGGTGCTGAGCAGGGTGGGAGGTGACCCAGAAAACTCCCTGTGCCCTGGGGTGCACAAGAGCATTGCTGGGCTCAGGGACACCAACAACTATTCCCCAAATCCCAAAGGGGTTGATCAACACCTCCAAAGCCGAGTGAGCCTGGCTCCACCCTGGGACTCGGTGCTAGATGAAAGAAAGAGCTGTAGAGACCCTAAATATTTTAGGGGGACCACGTCTGCTGCATCTCCTTCGAGCCGTGGCTCCGCTGGAGCCTTCCAAGCACTGAGCTGCTCTGCTGATGGGCTTTTTTTGTTCGGCTTTTTGTTTTAATTAAACCCCAAAGCTCTGCTTTTCTGGGGCACAGCGAGCATGGGAGGATGGGGTTGGGTCCCATGGGTACCGGCTGCCAAAGGATGTGGAGGTGTGGTGAGTCCCTAAATACCTGGAGGAGCCTGGCAGGGGTATACGAGGCAATCCCCTCGGGACACTCCAGGCACAGAATACCACACAAACACCACTAAAACAGGGGGGAAAAAAATAATTTCTGAGCCTCTCAGCACTGTCTCCAGCTCCAGGCTGGGATGCAAACTGAGCAATTTCCTTTCTCCTTCATTGTTCTGCATTGATGCGAGTGAATCAGCGGCTCCGGAGCAGCTCCGAAAACAATACGGTGATTGCCCAAGCCAGCCCCACAGCCCAGCCCGGCTCTTCCCCAGCCAAGCCAAAATACTCAGAGCAAAGCCATGGATTTGGCCTGACTGACTATTTGGAGGTTTTTCTTTTTCCTGCAAATCAAGGTGGGAAAAAAGCAGTTTGTCACCTGTTTGCAATCCATCAGAGGGAACCGGTGGTGGGGTGCAGCGCCCTAATGGTCCCTCAACCTCCCCCCAGGCTTTTTGATGATTAAATGCATCAAAGGAGCCCAAACTGGACCCAAACCTTTGCTTCTAAAATGGAACATGTTGCATGGAAAATTACTGAATATACTTTTCCTAAAGAAAAACCAGTGCCCTTTTGTTTCCTGGCTGAAGAGGTTTGCTGAGTCTGCAGAGCACTTTGATCTCAGCCTTCCTAAAATCACAGCACTTGGCAGAGACTTTTTTTTCCCCTGCCTTAGCTGAACAGGCAGATGAGGAAGAACTGAGCAAAGATCCCCCTTTAAAAGCAAAAAAAAACCTCCAACCCACAGAAACCAGTCTTTCTCGACCTTCAGCTGGAGCCGTGCCTCTCAGGGCCGGGACGGAGATGCCAGGCAAAACAGCCCAAGAAATGCTGTAAAATCACCCCCCTCCGCCTTCCCCAGACCACATGAATTCCCATCCCTGCGCTTCCCACATCAGTAAGTCGACCTAAATATTACAGAGAGAAAAAAAAATCACATCGCTTTTTTCGCCTGACACTTATTTTTCCCCCTGCCAGGAGCTCTCGGGCACTCGGCAATTAGGAGCAGCAGATTAATCTTGAGTGATATAATGAAGTGCCACGCAGCTTGAGGAAAGGGCGGGGGAGCAGGGGCGGTTTGCTCTCTGGATTAGCGCGGTTTAGGCCAGGTTTGGGTTCAGGCAGAGGTGGGAGGGTGGTGGGAAGGAGGAGGGGGCTGAGGAGCTCAGCTGGATGTTCAAGGATCATCCCCATCCCCTGGTCCTCTGCATCCCACCTCGGGATGGGTTTGCACTGCAGAAGAGAAATGATCTTTGGATGGTTTCTAACCCCAGTTTGCTTGTCTGCAACGTTCCCAAAGTATCTTTCCACCCGCTTTGCACCACCCCAGCGTCTCCCAGCGACGCACAGCTCCTGGTTGATGATTTCCTTGAGCAAAAAGCACCCCAGGATGGCAGGTTGGGGGTGTGCCCAAGCTCTGCTTCACCCCCAGCCGTGGCTGCGCCTCCTTTCTGCAAGGTCCCCGCGAGCCCGAAAGCCGAGAGCAGCTGGCACCGGTGGCCACATTCTTCCAACGAGCCGCCTTGTCTTTCCAAAGCGAAAATATAAATAGCCCGGCCTGTAACGAAGCGATCACCCAGGAGCCGTGCCACCACCGCCAGCCGCTCTCAGCAAACCCATCACCCACAGCAGCCAATTTACTCCCGAGCCTGGCAGGGTCAGCAACCGTCAGGGAAGCAAATGTTAATTAATTGCAACTCTGCAAAGCAAATTAGTGAGTTAACTGCAACCGCCGCTGCGCTGGGATGGGGGTTCAAGGGGTGACGGAGCCGCCGTCGGCCGCGGTGGGAAGGGACCCGCTTCAGCACCAGCTCGGGGGGAGGGCAGGGACTTGCGTGTGGGCATCGGCGAGGCCGTGGCACCCCCGCGTGTGCACGGGCATCCCTTCGGTCCTGGTCCAGCACCCATCGCCGTCACGAGCTGTCCCCTCCGTCCAGGGGACGTGCTCCCTCTGCCCAGCCGTTTTGCAGGTAAACGGGATATTTCCTTGGGGCAAGGAGAGCTGCTCTGGATGTAAAAACTCCTGGTGATGGGAGAGGCAGAGGCCCCGGGAGGAATCGTGTGCTAATGCCCTTACATTGCGGCTGCGGTGAGTCATCCAGGCCCTCCGAGGATCCCGGCTGCGCTTGGATACGGAGGAAGGTAGAAAAGCACAAGGCGAGAGGAAAAATTGCTTCTCTCATCTTGGCTATAGCAAGGAAAATAAAACCCCAAACATCAAAAGTCCCCTTGTCACCCACCCACAGCTCCAGTCCCAAGGCCACGGGGAGGAGGGGGCTTTGTGTTTGCTGTCGGGTGGACGGGGAGCAGATATTTAGTAGAGAAATGGGAACACTTATCCCGGGAACATTTCAAGTCATTAGCGAAGCACCATTATTAGCGTTTTTCTTCCCCTCCCTGTAGCTGGGCAGGAGGAGGATGGGTCTCTCCATCAGGCTGCTGGGAAAAATCCATCCTGGGGTTGGAAATCAGGTTGGAGCAACACCTTGAAGGTGGTTACAGGCAGATGCTGCCTCGCTTCACCCGCAGCGGCTTCGCTGCTCCCAGTGGCTCAGCCGCAGCCGGATGGACGTGTGCATGTTGTTGCCTCGATGGGGCCGGGAGGGTCCCCAGCTCCTGGGAGATGCACAGCCACGTTTGCACAGGAAGGATGAGTTAAAAACCCAAGCAGCAACCACAAAATCCCTTAGAACAACAGCCTTTTAGCTAAGCCATGGTCCAAGGCTGCTTTCCGAAGGGGGAGCGAGAAGGGATTTACACATCAAACACATCCTCTCCCCCAAAATTGCTGCAGCCAAAACCTTGGGAAAAGGGAAAAAAGTCTTCTTCCAGCCTGTTTTCCTCTGCCCCGTAAATAACCATCTCCTATCGGCAGAGTGCTGCCTTCAGCCCAAGGGTTTCATTAGGCATCGGTCATTTAATATTGCTTTTAAATACTTGTGTTTGGCTCTCAGCCGCTTCACCTGGCTCTGAGCAGGGATGCTGGCATTTTGTGTTTAGAAAATATATGTCTATATTTAGATAGGCAGACAGATAGATATGGAAGAAGAGCTGTTCCAATCATTAAAGCACCACTTTCAATTTTTCCTTATTACGACCCTTTATTTAACCACAGGCTGTGCTGGCCAACTGCTCCCCGAGGACAGGCCAGCTGAGACCTGCAGGTTTGCAGCCCTAAAAGGGTTCTCCAGAAAAAAAAAAACAACCCCAACCCGATAATCAGAGAATAAATATATATTTCCCTGCAAATATATTCCCAAGGCTGCGAGAAGGGGACGGGGACGTGGCCGGGGGGCCGAGAGGGGTGGCCCAGAGCTGAGTCTGTCCCCAGCTTTGTGCCGGGCTGTGATGAGGAAGAGTGGGAGCGAGAAGGAGGAAGGTCCTGCACATCTGTGAGACGCAGGGGGGGGTGCAGGGGGGATTTTTGTGCCTTTCAGGAGAAGAAAGAAGAAGGGGAGAGAAATCACCTTCCCTGGTCGGCTGCCTGAGGCTCTGCAGGCTGGAGGAGGGGGAGCTGCCTTTGAAGCTGGGAGAAGCACGAACAGGCAATGGCTGAGCACTGCTCCTCTTCCTCCAGCCCCTCTCTGCTCCCTGCCCTCGCCCAGCCCTGGACCAGCACCGTGGTACTGGCAGCCCACCCTTGGGATGGCCGAAACACCCATTTAGGGGTGCCCAGCATCTTGCCAGGGCCTCGATGATGCTCCCACGTCAGGCTCTCATAGTGCCAGGGATTTCCTCCAAGACCCATCACGGACGGGATTCAACTCACGGCTTAAGCCACCCCAGCTTGGACGTGTCTGGGTATCTCCTCTCTGCTAGTAAAGACCAAAACGTGGGTGCTGGCACCCCCCAAGGACCCCCCAGCCCAGCCCCCACTGGCGTTCCCACTCCTTTCTCCAACGCAGCTCGCTTTTCCCTGGATAACACCATGACCATAGCAGAGCCGTGCCACCCCCTGGTCTCTGGAGGCTCCCAGTGCTGGCTGACGGACTGGGAATGCCGGCAGCAGCTCTGCCCCGCGGCTTGGCATCGCTCCCGGCAGCGGCGAGGGAAGCAGGTGGCCATCTTGGGAAAATATGGCTTTGGGCAGCCACCATCTGTGTCCCTTTGGATGGAGGAGGCGCTGCCCTCCCTGGGTGCTCTCCTGAGGCTGCTGGGACAAGCCAGGACAGATGGCAGCGGGCATCTGATTTTATCAGTCTGGGAACTGAAGCAAAGCAAAATTCCTAGTGCTAGTAAAGGGCCGGAGAAGGGACCCACCGAGGCAGCCACGGCAGGGGTGGCATCACCATGAACACTGACATGCATCTTCTGCAACTCTCCGGTGAGGGTGGGAAGGTTCATCACCTTATTTGAAGCTTTGAGGGCATTTTCTTGCCTCCTGCTCCTCTCCGAGTGCTTACACACATTCACAGCACCCGGGAAAGGAGGATGCACAAGGGCCACCATGGGAAATAGGGCAAACCCTCACCTTACGTCTGCGTTTGACACCCAACGGGGCTGGAGGAACCAGCACCAGACACATGGAGCTTCCCATACGTGCCACTGGTAGTTACAGCTCTCAAGGAAGAGGCTGGGCGCTTCCAAAGCCCCAACCTGCTGTAAATTATTTGAAGACAGAGGTAAGGCTGGCACCTACAGCCAGATGCTTTCAGTCCTCAGCAGCCACCAGGGAGATGTGCGTGGGTACGCAGTGGTCCCCACGTCTGCTTTGCTTGAGGCAGCCTGGGGCTGAAATGCCTCCTGATGTAGGAGGGATGTTTCAAAAGAAAACACCCAACCAACAAGTGATGTTGTTGGCTCTTCTGCCAGAGACCTGGCTTGGACAAGCCAGGGATGATCTGGGTGGAAGGCGGGTGGCTGGCTGGTGACCAAAGGGCTTTGCTTGGGTTCTGGCCAAGCCTGAGTCCAGCCTGGCTCCAAATCTTGAGCCCTTCCAAGTTTGATCAAAGTGTCAAGGGAAAATCCTGAGCTTTGCTGAGCTTTTTGGAAGAGAGCCCTGCCCTGGCAATGAACCAGCCCTCGCCACCCCTGACATCCAGGACCGTGCAGGTGAGGGACACTGCAGCCCGATTCCCTGCGGCAAGTCCTGCCTTCAGGACCTGCTGAGCACCTTTCAAACCTCCCAAGATCCTGCCACGAACCCAAGCATCACTCCAGGACCTGCTGCCTGTGAGCCCACGCTGCAGTGGGGACGTGCTTGTCCCCATGCTGCCCCCTGGCCCGGCAGCCACCCTGCCTGGACTGGGCACTTGCTGGGTACAGCGAGCAGGCTCTCAGCTAGCTGGGAAAAGAGCCTTAATCACACATATAAAATAATACCCTGTAAACCACCAGTGCTCAGTCATACGCTGTTGCTTCCCTGACCTTCACATCTAAGTGCCCTGCAGGGACCGACTGGCACGAAAGCAAAGTGTCAGTTGGAGCTGGATGCTCCTTCTGCAGCTCCTGCTGCTGATGTCTCCAGGTCCGAGCCTCCATCCTTCTGCCCAAACACAAACCTTGGCCAAAGCCTCCTGTGCTGTGGGTTTCCACCAAGAGGAGGTTTTCTCTCCTCTCCCAACCCCAAACTAGTGCATCCCATGGACGTTTGAAGGGGCACGAACAAGCAGAGGGGAGAGCCGAGCTCTGCGCCCTGCGATTCGGCACAGTCAGAGCACAGCAGGATTGCAGCTGACCTGGATTCACAACATCAAAGACAACACCCGCTTCTTCCCTGGCAGCCCTGGAGTCTTCAGAGGAGGTGAATCCACAGGCTGAACGTCCACGCATTCATCCCATCCCAGCACCAGCACTGGCTCCATGGTGAATGTGCCAGTGGTGGCTCGGCTGTGGCGACCGTGGGTCGTGGCAGAGGCAGCAGCAAGGAGCTAAAAAGCTAGAGAAAAAGTCCATACTTTGTGTGCTGAGGAAGAAAACTGCCTCCTCTGTGACCAGGGTGGTCAAAGGTGGCCCAGGGGGTCTAACCCAGGTCTGGCCTGGGTCTAATCCCTGTCCTTGCTGGTACAGCAACAGGCGCCGGCAAATGCCCTGTCAGACTCACAGGAGATGGACAAACGGACCTTATTCCCTTAGGAAACCCGGCTGTAAAATTCCTCCGTGTCCCACGGTAGTGCCACATGTATGTCTGCACACATACACATGTGCATGGAGCCCTTGTCCCTCCTGCATGTCACGACCAGCCCCAGGCACCAGGACACGGTCCCCATTACCTGAACAGCCCCAGGCACCAGGACACACGGTCCCCAGGTCCCAGCCAGCCCCAGGCACCAGGACACACGGTCCCCATGTCCCAGTTTGAAGGAACCTGCTCCCTGCCCAGGAAAACCCTTTGAGGACCCCAGGGCTCACGTTCACATCAATTCCCTCCACCAGCAGCTCAAAGCTTTATTTTTCCACCACAGCTCCTGCTCGGAGCAGCATCCCACCCTGGATCCCCCTCTCCCAAGATGGTTCATTTACGAGATGACTCACACGTTGTTAATGCTCCCGACTCGGATGGAAAGCAGCGATGCCACCTCCGAGAGTGTGTGTGTGTGGGGGGGACAGCTGGGGCTCCCAGCTCCCCGAAAGCTGCTGCCAGTTCCCAATCAATGCTCCATTGTCAGCCAAAGGTGGCCCCGGGGGTGGGTGTGTGTGAAAATACCTAAATAAGCCACAATCAGGGAAAAATAAAAGGCTCCTCTGGGAATCGAGTCCCCTGGGGATGGTGCAGCATCGGCTGCAGGGAGGCTGGCGGTGCCAGTGAGCCATATGCTGGCCCTGTCACTGTCCCTGTCCCCCCTATGGGGCCAGGCACGAGCCTGGGTGAAGGAGAAGGGTTCAGTAACCCCTCAAATAAAATAATCAGTTTGGAGGCATTTTTCCAGGGAATGGGATGAACCAGGCAGCGCACCCACCCTGTATTTGGGAGGACCCTCGGTGCACCCAGCCCTGGGTGGGAGCAGGGGAGCTGGGGGCAGGCTGGCACCATCACCAACTCAAGCACAGCGAGGGGACAGTCTCCTTCGTGTCCTAGGGACACTGAGAACATCTCAGGGGCCCTGGTGGCATCACCCTTCCCGGGTCACCGCTGATCTCCAGGAATCGGTGCCTGCTGAGCTGAGTTTTCCCATCCAACCTCCCGACCCAGCTCCAACCCCGGCCATCTCTCAGCACACCCAGCGCTATGCAAATACCCTGCCCTGGGAGACAGCCTCCCTGCACACAATGCCGAGGAAATAACGCTGCAAAAAAAAAAACCAACCCACAACCCTCCCTCTCGCCATTCAGCCACGCATAATGGCGAGGCAGAGAAGAATCTCATCTAATTTTAACTCCCCTGACGGATGGGCTTTGTTCTTTCCCAGCAGCTGCCCCGCAAGGTATGAAAACACTCAGATCTGTTGACGTGGGAAAACAAAACACACAAATCAGCCCATTTTCCTCTTCAAGGCCAATCTATCTGGAGCTGTCAGCGGAGGGAGGGGAAGCGACGAGCCCCAGGGAGCCAGGGGGGCAGCCTGGACCCGCAGCTCGGTGGGTACCAGTGCGGCTGGGCTGATGCTCGTGGAACATCTGGTCCTTTTGTTCCCTTTCTTGCAAGCCCCAGAACATCTCAGACCTACAGAAAACAGGGCAACGTTTTCTGCTGCAGTTCCCCAAGGTGTGATTCTGCACATGCCCCAGGTCATTCTCCTAAACAAGGGGAGCTGGGCGCAACCAGAGCCCCCCCCCCAAGGTGGTTCACCAGAAGCTGGGCTCCATCTAGGTGCCTCCGCTGCACTGACCGCTTGGCTTTCTCATAGGTGTGATGAGAGAGACAGAAAACCTCCAAGCACATCCATCCATCCTGCCTGGAGGGGCTGAGGGAGGATGGGGTGAATCAGGCCCTGAAGAAGGACAAAGGCAGCTCAGGGGGAGCTCAGTTCTGTAGGGAGGGATGGATGGATGGACGGACTGGCTCCTGCTTGGGTCACACACACAGGACCGCTCCCACCACCGCATCACCTGGTCCCTGCCTCTTGCTGAGGCTGGGGCTGGTCCCAGCACCCAGCACCCATCCCCTCCCCAGGATGCTCGAAGGGGAATCAGGATCTGCAGGGACCACGTGGACAGGGCACCCCGCCAGCCCTCCCGCAGCACCCACCGGGGTCAAAACCCAACCCTGTTCTTTCTGCTCGTGGTTTTAGGGGTGCTGCAGCACCTGCCTGGCTTTCCAGCCTCGCAGGTGCCTAGATCCCACCTCCCACTTCCCACCTTGGACCTGCAAAACCCCAGCGGCTCAGCCTCGAGCCGTGCCAGCGAGGCTCCTCTTGCAGCAGCAGGAGCTATCGTCGCCGGCTTGGCTCTGCCCAGGTTGCTGTCTGCCTCGCTTAGCCCAGCTGCCTCCTCGCCTGATGATCCCCCCTCCCACCTCCTCTTACGCATCCTCCTATTTTTAGGCTTCGCCCGCAGACCCCGCGAGGGGTTCGCGACCCCAAGGGCAGAGACGGCTTCGCCGAGCAGAAGGGAAAGGAGCTGGTGGGCTCGACAGGAGCGTGGCGTCCCCCGTACCACGTTCCTTCCTTCCCCGCAGGAAGGTTTGCGTTTGCTACCGAGAGCGAAGCCGTACAAATGAAGTCCCTCTCTTGGTAGGGTGCAGATGAAACACTCAAGGAACTTTCCAAGCAGCCTCTGGTTTTGACTTCTGGTGCTGTGGATTTCTTGAGGGGTTGATTCATTTGCTGCCACAACAGGGGTCGTTTCGGCTCCTCTCGAGCACCCGGGGATGCGGTGCTCCGTTGGCAGAGTCCCACAAAACGCTTTTGTCAAGGGCAAGTGGAAAAGCAGGCAAAGGGATGGAGAAAAAAAGGTGCTCGCGCACGTGGTGTGTCCCTGCCCGCAGGCGCCATCCCACACCAGTTCACACCAGCGTGTTAGGAAAGGTCACAGACAACAATGGGGCCAGGATGCAACACCCACGGTGGCATTTCAGCTGGTCCCCATCCCCGCAGGATCGATCGCAGATGCTAAGCTCCGGGTCTGAGCGGTATTTGCTTTGAAAGCAAAACCCTGCACAAATAAAGACCCTGCTGGCGTAGCGTCGGGAGGTGAGAAAGCGGCTCCCGAACCCCAACACAAGCGGGGAAAGCCCGTGCGTCCAGCACCTGGGGCTGCTCCTCTTGCCAAAAGCAACCCTCAGCCCAACCGAAAGCCATTGCACCCGGCTGCCCCAGCACCGCTGCTTCTCATTTTGGGCAAAAATCCAGTGAAAATGGAAGGCAAGCACCGGGGAGGGGGAATAAACATCACAGCTTCCCCTCTATGCATCACAGCCCTGAATTGCCACTGGCAGGACTCAGGCTGGCTGCCAAAGTGGAAATTACATCCACATAAAAAAATATTGATATCTATATTTCTATTTTTGTGTGTTTATATTACAGAGCTGCCCCTGGCGACCTGGGTCCCCAGCTCACACCTCGGCCCCGCGGCCGTCGGCACAAGGCACAGCCATCCCAGCACTGCCAGAGCCCCGGTGCAAGGCTGTACCCCGCAAGACCAAGACAAGGTGAGCAGCACGGATGGAGGCTCAGTGTCCCCCTGAGTTCCCGAAAATCTTTGGGGAGAAATCGTCTCCCCGCCATTTCCTCCTCCATTAACCTCCAGAGATTCCCATGGATTTTGACTGGAGTCCTGCCAGCGCAGATTCACGGCTCCTGCGTGCTATTTTTATGGCCGTTTTAATTAAAACCAATAAATTCCAGAGGGGAAGAGGGTCTTCCCATGGTGAAATACACTTTGTCGAGTTTGCAGCCTCTGAGTAAATCAAAATGCCGCCGTTGCAGCCGTGGCTGTAAATCCTCCCCGGATGGATCCCAGCTCGCCGGGCAGATGAGCATCATGAATTTTCCTCCTCAACAGCCTCAGCATCGGTCTCACCACCTCGGTTTGATTTACCTCGTCTTCTGCACAGGGGCTGTTTGGAGAAGGTGGGAGAGGCAGCGTGTCCCCCGTTATCCAGGGTGTGGAGGAGAAAAGAGGAGCTAAGGCGATGCCACGGAGAGCTTCCTAAGAGGAACGATCCCCCTAGGAGAGCAGGACTCAAGCCAAGATAAAGCAGCACCGATAAAACTCGGGGTGCAGAGAGGAGCCCCGGCTGCCCGGACACCCTCGCCCCTGGCTGGGGACTGACCAGCACCAGCGGTGGTGGTCGGGGCTCGCAGGAGCCATCGCTCCCCTTCACCCACTGCGTGCACATTCCTCGAGCTCCCTGCGCCGCAATGGGGGGATGCTCTCCCCCGCAACGTGAATTCCCTGCCTCAGTTTCCCCAATTTTGGAAACTACATTGATGGCAGTAGCCCGGCTCGGCAGGAGGAGCAGCAACAACCGAACGCGGGCGGATGAACAGCAAAGCTTTTTAAAGATTTTTCCATTTGTTTTATGTATCCGCTGGGTTTATTTTTAACATTCCAGCTGAAAAAAAAAAAAAAAGAAAGAAAAAAAGAGAAAAGAATAAACGCCGGAGCTGAGCCGAGAGGACGTGTTTGCTGGAACCTGCCAGGATGATTAGTCCTTTGCAGATAACCCCTCAGAAAAGGGTCAGTGTGGGGTCTCCGGCCGTGCCGGGAGCCAAGCGAAGGGATGAGCCCTCTCGCGAAGAGCTCCTCAGCCACACTAAAAGCTGTTTTGCACTCCCCGACCCGACGTTTCCCTCCCGCCGGGAGCGATCAGTAGCTGGACTGCGTCAGAGCTGTGCACAGCGGAGACTCACCACCTTGCTCTGGGCCTGGGAGGCTGTTTTCACCCCGGGAAGGTGTTTAAGCCCCGTGTCCCGGAGGACACGTGTGTGCGGGACGTAGCCCTCTGCCTCGCCTGGGCTTTCCGAGCCTTCCTTGTAAGAACACCCCAGGGATGGAAACACCCTCCAGGCAGAGAGGCTGATGCATCCCGTGAGGATGCAAAGTGCAGGACCCAAGGCAGGTATTGCACGTTAAAAGCCATCCCTGTGCTCCCAGTTCCTGCCCGTACCCATGCTACCAACCCTCTGGGACAAAGCTGGGACTGCTGCCACCAAAACCCTCGCTCCGTGGCGGCAGAAACCCGCCGTATGTCGTTGCTGCCTCCTCGGTCAGCAGCCCAGGAGCTGTTTACCATCTGAACCATCGGATGAATGAAAAGCTATTAATTCCCTCCGAGGCGTTTTTATGAATCTCTTGATGAAATATCTGGATGCTTCGACACTGCAGGAGTTTTATGCTGGCAGAGTGCTACGCAGCCTGAAATCCCCATCTCCAGGGTTAAGCCAGCTTGCTGGCCTTTCCTCTGTGTCCTGTGTCCCCTGCCCCGTCGCTCCTGAGCCAAAAGCACCCTAAATTGCAGCAAACTGTCCTGCCTGGTTGAGCCAGCTCTGTCCCAGGGCACAGGGCAATGGATGAATCCATCCCCAAAGTGAAGAGGTGACAGAGGCACCCCAAAAACGGGTCCCCACAGCTGGATCTCCAGGAAAAATAAAGCTCCTGCTTGGCAGACCCTGAAAGGGGGGGAGACCTGCAGGGGAGGGGGGGGCTCTGCCCTGAGGAGGGTGAGAGTGACCCTCAGCATCCCACAAGCCCAGCTCTGCCAAGCAGATGATACTGATGGGCTCCAGTATTTGCACGCCCACCTTGCGGTATCCCTCCTAACCCCCCCCAGCATCCCTCCTAAGGCCCCCAACATCCCTCCTAACCCCCCACCAACTTCCCTCCTAAGGCCCTCCCAGCACTGCTCCCCCTCTTTGGCAACCCCCCAAAAACATCTTACCCCACAGCAAACCCCCAGATCCCTGCATGCCACCAAATCTTCCCCCCCAGCACCCCTCCAAAGCCCCCCACTGACAGCCTCCCTCCAGTTCCCTCCCCCAAGCCCCCACCCCACAGCATCCCTCCTGAATCCCTCTGCAACATTGCCCCAAATCTCTTCAGCATCCCCCAAATCCATCCAGCACCCCCCAACCCCACAACATATGGGGGGGAGAGAAGGAGGGGGAGAAAAGGCACAGAGCGGGGGGGGAGGGGGGGGGGATCGGAGAGACCCCAACTTTGCTTTGGGAGCAAGGGAGCTCTTTACCACCCCTCGCTTCTTCCAGACAAAGAAAACCCAGAACAGCCATAGTGCCGAGGCACATCGCACCCCCCCCCCCCCCAAACCCAGCCCCCCCCCCGGGATGCTTGGGGCCCCCACAGCCCTCGCTGCCTCCGGGGGATGGCGGCGGGCAGGGGTGGGGGGCAGGCGGGGACCGAGGGGTGGGGGGAACAAACAGGGACTGTGGCGGGGAAGGCGGGCAGGGATGGGGGGGTGCAGGTAGAGACCTGGAGGGTGGGAAGGGAGGCAGGAATGGGGGGGGGGGGGGGGGGGCGGTCAGGCAGAGGCTGGGAAGGCAGGGAGCAGGAGGGGAGGCAGGCGGGGGGGTGGCGGGGGGAGAGAAGGAAAGGCGGGGGGGACACAAGTAGGGACCTGGGGGGAGGGAGAAAGGCAGGAGGGGACGGAGGGATGGGGGGAGGCAGGCAGGGTTGGGGTGGGGGGGGGACAGATAGGGAGCAGGAGGGGAGGGGAGCAGGCAGGGAGCGGGGGGTGCGGGCAGGGAGCGGGGGGTGCGGGCAGGGAGCGGGGGGTGCGGGCAGGGACGGGAGGGGGTGCGGGCAGGGACGGGAGGGGGTGCGGGCAGGGAGCGGGGGGGGCGGGCAGGGAGCGGGGGGTGCGGGCAGGGAGCGGAGGGTGCGGGCAGGGACGGGAGGGGGTGCGGGCAGGGAGCGGGGGGTGCGGGCAGGTAGCTGCTGCGCGGAGAGCAGGCAGGCGGGGGTGGGGGGGGGGGGCAGGCGGGCAGGCAGGGCCGCCCCCGGCCCCACGTGGCTGCGGGGACACGCCGGGTTTATAAAGCGTCCCCGGTCGCCGGGCGGGTGCGGGAGGCGGCGGCGGCGGCGGCGCTGGCCGGGAGCGGGGCTCGAACCGGCGGCGCTCGGATGCGCCCGGCAGCCACGGCGGGGCCGCGGCCGCCCGCGGGCCATGGAGCTGCCCACGGAGCTGCCCACGGTTGCCGGTACCACCTGGGGCAACGGCACGGCCTGGGCCCCCCTACCCGGCCAAGGGGCCAACGACACGGGCCCGCAGAGGGGCAAGAACGCCACCTCCATCCTCATCGCCATCGTCATCACCGCGCTCTACTCCGTGGTGTGCGTGGTGGGGCTGCTGGGCAACGTCCTGGTCATGTACGGCATCGTCAGGTGAGAGCGGGGCGCCCCGGTGGCCCCCCACACCGGCCTGGGCACGGGGAGGGGGCGGGAAGGGCGAGCGAGGGGGTGCGGGGAGGGCTGGGGGGGGCAGAGGGGAGCGTGCACTGGGGTGAGTGTGCGCCTCGGGTGAGCGTGCGTCAAGGGCGAGATGGCAGCCGGAGCCAGGGTGCCTCGGGGATGAGTGTGCACCACGTGCGAGACGCGAGACGGCAGCAGGAGCGAGCGTGCACCGGGTCTGGGTGTGCACCGTGTGTGAGGAGCAGGAGCGAGTGTGTGCCGGGACTGAGTGTGTCCCATGTGCAAGACAGCTGCAGGAGTGAGTGTGTCCCAGGACTGAGCATGTCCTGTGTGCAAGACAGCTGCAGGAGTGAGAGTGCCCTAGGACTGAGCGTGTCGCATGTGCAAGACAGCAGCAAGAGGGAGCGTGCCCTAGGACTGAGTGTGTCCCATGTACAAGACAGCTGCAGGAGCGAGCGTGCCCCAGGACTGGGTGTGCACCATATGTGAGCAGCAGAAGCAAGTGTGCACCGAGGGTGAGACATCAGCAGGAGCGAGCGTGCCCCAGGACTGAGCGTGTCCCATGTGCAAGACAGCCGCAGGAGCGAGCGTGCCCCAGGACCGAGCGTGTGCTGTGTGTGAGACAGCAGCAGGAGCGAGGGTGGGTGTGCACCGGCTGCTTGTGAGCAGGTAGCACCGAGACGGGTGTACCCGACGTGCGTGTGAACAGCAGGTGTGCAAGCACACACGTCCGCGGGGGGTGTCCGGCTGCTGTGCGAGAGGAAAAAGCAAAGACGCGTGTGCACGGAGCAGCACGGGGGGAGGGTGCGCAGGAGCCGGCGTTTGGGAGCGGGGGGACAAGCCGGGGGGGCGCCCCCCGACCCCAGCAGCCGCCTGTTCCTCGCCCCTGCGTGGGGAAGAAGAGCCGCAGGGCCGGTCACCCTGCGGGTGGCATCCAAACGCCACTGCTAAACGCTGTCCTGTTCGCAGGGAGGTTCCCAAGCCCCCCCGCCCCCCACCCACCACCTGGGGGAGAGGGGCTGGTGGGCTCCCACTGCCTCCCACCCCACTCCATCCCATCCCTGGGACCAGGGATGCCCAGAGCGTGAATTACCCACCCCAGCCCATTCTCAGCTCCGCCGCCAGCCCCTGGTCGTGCCGTCGGCACCTCCCGCCGCTGCCTGACTCTGCTTTTCTCTAACAAAGAGCGAGAGCCCGCATCGCCCAGCCCCAGCTCCCACCACGGCTGAGCTGGCCCCCGGCTCCCCCCAAACACGAGGTACCAGCTCCAGCCACCCAGAGACCCCTCTCATGTCCTGGGGGAGCCTGAACCCCACTTTGGCTCCATCCAGCACGACAGTGGGAAAGCAGCTGCCGGGGCAGGACCTTGACTGGCAGAGGCACCTTTGGTGAGGCTTTCCCTGGGCAGGGGGGGGGGGTCTGCGGGGTCTCTGCACCCCAGGACAAGCAACAGGACCCCAATGCCCCCCTCTTTTCAGTAAACAGGGCACAGTGCTTCCCAGGGGTGCAAAATTTCCTGCCCATCCGAACAGCCCCTTCAGCCGAGAAGCTGGTCGATGCTGCGTGGGTAGGACGCGTTGGGGTGGCCGTGGCTGCTGTTCATACGGGACAATAAAGCCAAGCCTTGCAGGCTACGGGACCACCGCTGGCAAGCGGGGGCTGGCAGAGCCCTCCCTGGCCCCCCAGACCCCGCCGTGCTCACCGTCACACCGCTGCCGGCGGCGGCACGGAGACTTCACCACCGCCAGCCTGGCAGGAGGGAGCAGAGGTCTCACTGGGCACCTGGGCTTCACAGCATCCCCTTCCCACACCAGAGGGGACTTCTCCTGCAGGGGGAGGGCAGGATTTGTGGGATTAATCCCAATTCCCATCACCCCAGGGGTTGCTGTAAACCCAGCTGGGGCCAAAACCCCAGGGCCAAACCAGAGCTTGTGGCTGGATTTAGTCAAAACCTCCCCCCCCACCACCCCATTTTTAACCATTTCCACCGCCACCCCAGCACTTGCAGTCCACAGCGATCGTTAGGAGAGGTAGCACAGCCCGGCGCTGCCTGTGCATGAAATAAATGCGGTGACTCACTGTGGGGAAGGAAACCAGCCTGAAACGTGCCCGTGAGCCATGCTAGGCTGCCCATCACCCTTGTGCCTGGCTCCCCGCAGTTTTGGGTAGCTCTGCTGTGTATTTTTAACCCCCTTGAGAGGGTGGTTCGGTGGGTGGTGGGGTGAGAAGCGTCACTCGCTGGCCCTACCCAACACCGGACGGGATTTTTTCATCAACTCAAAGCAGCTTTAAAAAAAATCAGCCCTAGACTGAAAAAGCAAATTAAGGTAATTGTTGCAGAGGCACACGCCACGTACGATGTCACGGTGAAGGATGAGTGTTATTAGACCCTCTCCAGCTGGTTCTGCTCTGTGAGGAGAGGGAAGGCATTTTAAAGAGAAAGCTTTAATGTGCAAACAGCATCCTCTCCATCTAACTCACTAAGTAGCCTGATGTTACTCGTGCTTTAGGAAGCCTGACTACAGCTTCCACAGAGCCCATCGCCGTGGTGTCGAGCCCCCCGTTTTCCGACCCGCCAGCTGATGCTGGCCTCAAACACATCTCCAAGGAAGGAATAAACGCCGTCCTCCGAGCCCCTGGGACAGGAGGTGCTGCGGACCCACCCATGTGCCCTACGTGGCCGAGCCCACCTGGGTTTGCTCCATGTCGGCAGGGTTTAGGCCAGGACCAGGTTAAGCTCCACCGGGGAAACCCGTGTCCGTGCAGGATAAGGCTGTGAAATGGGAATCGTCTCGGGTCCAGACCTCCCTGCTGGGGAGATGCTGGGCATTGTGGCCCTGGGTCACCTCCCAGTGTCACCTCCCAATGTCACCTCCCGCTTCCCTTGGGGCCCGGGCAGGATGCCCGAGCAGCCCGTGAGCACGGCTGGAGCACACCCTGCAGGGCTCGGGGACCTCGGGGTCCCCGGGGCTGCAGCGCTGAGGATACCGCAGAGCCTGTGCGTGCCGGGGAGCAGGTACAGGCAGAACCCTGCTCCCCAGCCCCCAGCTGAGCTCCCCGAAGGGGCACGCAGCACCCCAAAGCACTCCTCACCCAGAACAGCCCAGACCCAGCTGCTCAGCCGGGGCAGGGCGGGGGGGAGCTGAGCCTCCCCAGCACCCTCCGACAGCTCCGCTGCCTGCGACCGGCACCGCAATTACCGCCGCATTGTCGGGCGCTTTTAAAAATACCCCTGGAAGCAATTTGCAGCTGCGAGCTCAGGCTTGCGAGTGCCCACGTCCCCGCAGAGCCCATCAACCCCCCGCCAGCTCCCGCGCCGGCGGCGAGGGCACCGCTTTGCTGGGCGCAGGGTTTGTTAAGCCGGGCTCTTTCGGGCGCTGGCTTTTAGCAGCTCCCGAGGAGTTTTGCGAGGGGTTTCTTTCCCTCGTTTATGTTTCCAAGAGGTTGGGAGAGCTCAGGGGTCCTTCCCTGGGAGTCCAGATGCTGGCATCGCTGCTGGAAGGCAGAGCCACCCCGTGTCCCCTCTGTCCCCTCCAGCCTCGTCTTTCCATCAACACCTTCCAGATCGTTTCGTTCGAGTGTGTGACTTCCCAATCAAGGCACTCGCTTAATTGCGATGGGTTTGGCAGCCCGGGGAGTTCCATCAGCACTGGGTTCGCTCTGCTGTGGGCAATAAACCTCTTTCCTGGAGCAGCAGCAGCTCTGAGGGGTCACCAGGATGGACCCCCCACCGCAAGCGGTGGGTTCAACCCTCAGCCCAATCCAAGTGGGGGCTGAATCCTGCTCCAAAGCCCCAGCTCTGGGGGCTAAATTGTCCTCCCCGTCATCCCAGTCATCCCCATTGCTGTTTTGTCCTCACCAGCACAGCCCCATCGTGCCTGGGGAGGCGGCTACGGCCCCGGCCCCCCCGGCCCTACCACCCCCGGCACATCTGGCAGGGGGCTGGGGAAGCGCTTACCCAGCACAGCCGCGCGTGCCTGCCAGAGCATGCCGTGAATAACTGATTTTTTTTTCCCTCACTTTACTCAAAAAGCAGAGATCAAAGAAATACGAGGCTACCTGAAACGACTATTTTTTTAACGGAGGTGACGCAAAGCCTGACAATAACACAAATTCTCAGCTTTTTGTTTAACCTGGAACGAAACTTTTCTAAGAGGGGCATTTGCAAAAGAGCTCGGAAAATAACGCTAAAGAGAACTGCAAAGGACTTTGAGGGAAAGACATTTTTTATGCCATATTTAAAATAATAATAAAAAAAGTTCAGCTGAAAGATTTCCACCCGCAGGCCAAGGGCTGCCATTCGCAGGCAAGGTGAATGAGAAGGCAACGCTGCTGGAGCTGGGTGCTGGTCCGAGCTGCTGTTTTCTCCTAGAGAGAAATGGGTTTTGCAGCCTACACCTCCCAGTTCTACCGACAGCGTATCCCAGTGGGTCTCTGTCCCCACTGGCCCGCTCTCCTGACCCTGCTGAGATGCAGAAAAGGATAAAGGGAAGGGAACTGATACCCCCATCGAGCCCAGGGACCTCTTTCCTACACCAACCCGCTCTCCTGGTCTCCAGCCAGGGCAGCAGAGCGACAACCATCTGAGAGGGGACCTACTCAGTCCCCTCACCCCAATTTGGGCCGTACCCCGTCACACGATGGGTTCTTCTGAGCTGTGCCCATGATCTTTTCATCCGGCAGCCAAGGGGTCGCCTCCTCACCGTGCACCAGGGCCGAATTCTGTCGAGGGCTGCACCCCACCCCAGGGATGCTACAGGCAGGTTTAGCCATGCGTGGAGATGCTTGTGTTCAAACCGACACTTTCGTTAATTAATTAGGGTGCATCTAAACGAGCTCGGGGCTGCGGAGGATGCTCTGAGCTGGAAGGGAGTGCAAGGGAAGGGTTTGAGCTGCTGGCGTAGCCCTGACCTCAGCCTAGCAAACAACCCGGGGGGGGGTCTGCCGCAGAGCCCCGACCCTGACGTGTTGCCCTTCGGGGACCCCCAAGAACAGGGACGAGCAACCAACCACACGATTCAAAGCATCACCTTAAGCAACACCTGCAGGGCTGGATGCTCTGAGGACACGCACCCATCCCTGCCAGCCCCGGCACCCCCCAAAACGATGCCTCGCCCCTGAGTTTGGGCACTCAGGACCGGGCATGGCTCTTACCGTGATGTGACGAGGGCCAGAGCCAGCACGCCAGCCACGGGTGGCTGCAGCCCTCGCCGAACGTCCCCAGGGCAAGCGGCACCGTGCCCCTGAGCTGTGGCCGAGGCAGCCAGGCTTCCCCAAAGGCTCTGGAGCTCCAGCCTGGCTAATTGGGCTGCTTCCAGATGGCCTGTTTCCGGGGGTAATCGATCCCATTTCTGCAAGTAAACTCAACAGGGAAGCAAGTTAGATAATCACGATTTACTGGGTGGAAAATCAGATAGAGGAGGTTTTGGGAGGTAAAGGACATTGTGCAACCGATTCAGGGAAATGGAGTAAATCGATTTCATTGGAGAAGTGACTCCTCTGAAAAGTTCAGATGTCTTTTGAATAAAGACATCATGGGGTAACTGCTTTGGCAGGGCCCAAGCTGTGTTCTGCAGGTGCTTGATAAGGCCCCAGCACAGCACGTGCGAGTGCAACCCCGTGCTCAGGCATCAGGACACACTAAAACCACGCAAGTACCTTCTCAATGTGCTCCCTGGTCCATCTGGAAAGGTGCTGAGCACACCAGTGCTGCGGAAAGGCTCGTCTCAAACATGTACCTTTGCTCACCAAGGGTGATGGCACCTTGCAAGCAGCCAGGGAAAGCCAGGCTGTGCCCCCTCCTCATCATACTGAGTGTGCACACACACACACACACGGGCATGGTAAGCCAGCCCTGACCACCTGTAACGGCTCCCTTCTCTGCCACCCCCAGGTACACCAAGATGAAGACCGCCACCAACATCTACATCTTCAACCTGGCCCTGGCAGATGCACTGGCCACCAGCACGCTGCCCTTCCAGAGCGCCAAGTACCTGATGGAGACCTGGCCCTTCGGGGAGCTGCTCTGCAAAGTCGTGCTCTCCATTGACTACTACAACATGTTCACCAGCATCTTCACCCTCACCATGATGAGCGTGGACCGCTACGTCGCCGTGTGCCACCCGGTCAAGGCCCTGGACTTCCGCACGCCGGCCAAGGCCAAGGTCATCAATGTCTGCATCTGGGTGCTCTCCTCCCTCATCGGGGTGCCCATCATGGCCATGGCGGTGACCAAGTCAAAAGGCAAGTGGCTTCTGGGGAAAGGTCCCTTCCTGTCCCATCTGTCCATCCCGGGGGTGATCTGGCAAACCCAAGCCGCCTGGTCCTGTAGCAGGTTTGAGCTCAGTGATGGGCAGCCCTCCATGGGATGGTAAGCATGCCCTACCATGGAAAAATCTTCATGGTGTTATTTTCCACCTTGGCTGCAGACGTTGGAAACCGTCCCAGAAATTGTCCTTCCTCTTCTCCACCTCCAGTCCAACCAGTGTCTTTTGCTCCTGGGGTGCGAATCAGGTGGTACCCCCAGTGGTATCGCAAGGTCCCCCAGCTGGCCCATACTAAGATCCACAGCTCCCATGTGAGGACCCCAGCCCTTGGCTGCTAGGAAAAGCTCAGGGCACCTTGAGGAAGTGGACAGGTTTTAGTGGAAGGTGACATGGGGACATGTCCACCACGGGGTCTGGGAGGAGACAGCATGGGGATGGCCCGGAAGGCTCTGCAGGGAAGATGTCCCTGGGTCACTGCACCTACCACACTCCCTCGGCACCCTGTGAGCGGGGAGCTGGTGGCACAAAGCTCCTGAGGAGTCTCTGCAGAGAGCTGGCAGCTGGACGTGCATCTCCTTGCGTTGGTTAACAAGCATGGACGTGCCCAGCCCCGACCGAGCAGAAAGCAGACACTCCACCAGCTCCCTCTTTGATTATCCTCTCTCCCACAGACGGGATGGTGCTGTGCACGCTCCAGTTTCCCGATCCTCCCATCTACTGGGACACCGTGACCAAGATCTGCGTCTTCATCTTCGCCTTCATGGTCCCCATCTTGGTCATCACCATCTGCTACGGGCTGATGATCCTTCGCCTGAAGAGCGTCCGCCTCCTCTCGGGCTCCAAGGAGAAAGACCGCAACCTGCGGCGCATCACGCGCATGGTGCTGGTGGTGGTGGCAGCCTTCATCATCTGCTGGACGCCCATCCACATCTTCGTCATCGTCTGGACGCTGGTGGACATAGATAAGAAGAACCCCTACGTGGTGGCCAGCCTGCATTTCTGCATCGCCCTGGGTTACACCAACAGCAGCCTCAACCCTGTCCTTTACGCTTTCCTGGATGAAAATTTCAAGAGGTGTTTCCGAGAGTTCTGCCTGCCTTTCCGAGCCCGCGTGGACCAGAACAGCTTCTCCCGTGCCAGAAACACCACGCGGGAGCGCGTCTCCACCTGCACCCCTACCGAAGCCCGCAACAAGCCCGCATGACTAGACGCGGGCAGCCTCCAGCGGGGCTGCCAGGGCCACGGAGGAGGGGACGACCTGCGCTCAGAAGTCACCCAGGTCACCACCACGGAGCTCTAGCAGAGCGGTGGCCTGGGTGCTGCTCGATAACGCCGCTGGGTTTATGGTCAGACGGACAGAAAGCGACTGCAGAGACTTTTTTCATCCTGGAGAACCAGGGTTGGGGGAGTCAGGACTCACCAAGCAATGTAGGGAGAGGACCAACACAAGAGGTCATCCTGAGCAGAGCTGCTCCACTGCTGCTCCCACCACGGCTGGGGACAGCCGGCAGCCCCATACACCCAACAGGGGCTGTCGCCTGCCAACACACGGCTATCGGCAAAGCCTAAGCCCCCTGGGCCACCGCAGTTGCCGTGACCACGTGCTTCTCCTCCTGCGTGGGCCAAGCTGGCACCACGGCCCATGGCATGAGGGGAAACGCTTCCTTGGCAGAAGCAGGCTGTGCCGGGGGGGGGGGGTGATGCCACATCATGGGGCCTCACTCCATCCCCCTCTGAGCTGTGTCCAAAAAACGGCCAGAGATGGGCAGAGAAAACGATGCCGCTTCAGAGACGCTGTTCTCAAAGAGCTCCAGATCCACAGTAAAAATTTCACTGGAGTCCTTCAAACCAGGCCTGCCCCTGGAGGACATCTTTCTCCTGTTGCTGTGTTATTTAGAGACCTCCGAGTGCAGCCAGGGCAGCCCTAGACACGGATGCGATGCTGGGAATACGGATACGGCCAGGGGATGGAGCAGGGCACGTCCCCAGCTCACCCTGTATCCACGTGAAGATCCAAATCCCCCTGGCCCAGCATCCCTCAGGGTGCCAGGGAACTGCTCCTCGCCCATCTGCCTCCAAAGACATTAAGCCCAAGAAAGAACTTCTTCAGGGAGCAACTTGGGAGGACTTGAGGAATTTCTCACGGTACTGAAGCCATGAGGATGGATGAACGGGCGGCGCTGTGAGGGCTCTCCTGCCCCGGCCCCTTGGGTGAAGGATGAACAACAGCGCTGCCCAGATTTCCTTTAGCAAAGCCAAGAAGGACAGCGTGATTATTTTTCATTTCTTCATTCCCCAAGCAGGGACAGAGCTCATGAGAGCACGGAGAAAGACCCCACAGCCTGCAAGAGGCAGAGATTTTGGAATTCCATGCTCAGGACTCACCTGGATGGAGCAGCCATCCTTCCAAAGAGACAGCTGAGCTCAAAGGCAGTGAATCCTGCAGGAGCCACTGGCCAGCGACCTCTGGACCACATTATCTGCCAACAAACAATGACCGATGGGTCCTCCCAACCTCCTGCTCCCTGCCACCAGCCACACACCGGCTGTGAGCAGCATCAAGCGCCACAACTTTTCCTTCCCCTCACCTTTCCACCACGGTGGCTGCAGACAAACAGCCCAAGGAGGTCGCACAGCCCGAGGAGGAGGAGGAGGAAGCTCGGAGGGAGCAGTAATAGCATTTAGTGGACAAATTGATGCAGCTGGAGGAAGCCGGCGAGCCCCTGGGTGCACCTGGAGCTCCCGGCCTGGATGGAGAGCCTGGGTTGTGTCTCTGGTCTTTCCAGTTGCATCAATTTAGCCTAATAAAGGCCATTACCTCTCCTTGCCAGCCCTAACTTTCTCCGGAGCCTGTGGAAATTGCAACCTCCTCGTTAGGGAGGCAGAGCCGACGAGGCAGCCAAAACCAATTTCTTTTTCAAAGGAACGAAGTAGGGTGAAATTGCCCGTTCGGATCTGAAATCATTCACCGCCAAAGCGCGCGAGCGATCCCTCGTCTGCCCGCACCATGTTCCCCCCTGCCCTGGGCAACAGCCTCTCGTTTGGCGTTGTATCAGCCTGGACATCTCCAGCTCCCACCCAGGGCTCCTCAGGATCCCTTTGCAGGCACGGATGGAGTCCTGGACCACTGGCAGAGCCATGCTTGGTCTCCTCGTGGAGTACTGGGTGCGGGAGGGCGAGAAGGATCATCTCCAGGGTAGGAATCTGGGGACAAACCTCCAGGATTCCACGAGGCTGAGCTTCAGCTCTGGCAGAAGAGAGACTAAGGTGTCCAGAAGGAGTTGGAGACCACCTTCAGCTCTGCACCTCTACCCACCCTGGGGGCAAAACCCTCAGCAGCGTGTGGTGACAAAGGCTCTTGGTTTGGAGCTGGTTCATGGCAAGGTCTTGGCAATGGTGGGATGTCCCAACAGGGCTGGATGTCCCTGCAGGGGTGGGATGTTCTGCGCTGTAGACCAAGACATCTTGGGTTTCACTCCAGATTTCAATATGAAGCTGAATTCTGGCTTCACATCTCAATTTGGGGGATACGGCCAAAAAAATGCGATGACCCAAACCCATTGATCTCTTTAACCTGCCTTAGCCAGTGCCTCGGTGTCCCCTAGAAATACCGACCCCGTGATCAAGGCTGGAAAAGGCACGGAGGAGCATTTCCAACCGCAGCAGCGGTGGCTGCCGAGAGCCCAGCGAAGAAATTGGGGGACACAGGGGGGGTGAACCCCTTCATCCATGGACGGGACAGCTCTGCCCCAGCGCAGCCCCTTCGAGGACACGCCATCGTGTTGGGGGGAACTGAGCTGCAAGTGCCGGGGGCTTAGGACTCCGTGGGCAGCTCGGCCACTGCCCCAAAGCTCGGCTACCCCATTTCCCATCCCCTTTATCCCATCGGCCAAATTCCCAGCCTGCTGGGAAATGTGCCTGCGGTGGCCTTAAAGCGGGTTAAAAGGCTTCCAGTCATTATTTTTTAAATGCTGCCATGCTCGGGCAGAGCTCAGAGCCCAGGACACGGCCAGGATCGTGGCTTTTCTTAGCTTAGGTTTTGCTGGATTAAAAAAAAAAAAAAAATAAAAAGAAAATTAAAAAAAATTAGAATATTCTCGGGGAAAAGGGGACGCTGATGGCAAACGCCGCACCGGAGCCCTTGCGACGACACGGACCTGGTGGCAGCAGCACCCCAGCAGGCACCCGAGGGCTGATCCAGCTTCTCCTTGCAACAGCACCCACCCAAAAAACCCAGCTCCACCAGCCCCTCGTTTGGGCTGGGAAACTGGGGTCGAATCCTGACCCAGGGAAACCAGGAGCTTCTACCCACCCGTGCAGAGCCGTGCCGCAGCTGGGATGCTCGGAGGGCCCCCTCCAAATACTTACATATCTCTCTATATGTGTATATCTCTCTGTCTATAGCTGTAGGACACTAAAGTGACCCTGGGCCACCCCATCAGCCCCCCCGCTATCGCCACCCCCTGCTGCTCGGTGTGTGATGGAGCTCAAGCTCCTGATGAATCTGCCGGGTCCACGGCACCGACTGGGACCTCACAAAGCGCTTCAGCCGATATTTCCAGCTCCAGCCCTCGTCGTTTTGGGCTTTTGATGGCATTTCTGTATAGGAACGGCGCTTTCTAAAAAAAAAAATAAATAAAATAAGAGATCGCAAGCAGCTTCCAGCTCTCCTTTGACTCTCAGGCACTGAAAACGAGCAGGGTCCCGCTCAGGGTGGTGTTTTGGGGAGTGATGGGAGAGGAACTACCCCTAAATTCAGGTTTTAAAAACTCCTGTGCTGGGAAAAATGCACCCTCATGAGACCCTGAGCCCCTTTAGCTGAGGTTATTTTGCAAACGCTGGTGAACAAAAGCCTTCGCACCGCACCGGTGGTGTTCGAGGCGTTCCCTCTGCTGCCGGTCCTCATGCTAGAGTTTTATTTTAATAGCCCAGCAGCTCAAACTCCGGCCCAAATTACATTTGTAATTTAAATGCAAATGAGGATTAAGTGAAAATGCAAAAGAAAGGGGTGTTGGAGCCTGTAACTCCGCTCCCGCTTACTGAGACTTTGGATTTTAAAGTATTAATCGCTTCTGCCCTGTTGATTTGGGGGGGGGGTTGTGAGTTCCCAAAGAACGGGAAAAGCGTAAAAAGCCCGAGGTGGGAGCGAAAGCCAGAGTTCCAGCCGGGGGGGTGGTTTCTAGCAGGGGCACGGCCGCTCCAGCACCGCTCCAAAGCTGCTTCCCAGACCCCTCTCCATCATCCAGTGCCCTCGGAAAATGAAACCAGGCACCGACTCCACCGATTTCACAGCCCAGTTAAACCAGCAGCCAGGCCAGTGAATAATGCAGCGACGTGTGCCAGCACACGGGAGCTGCCACGCACCTACCAGCTATTTCCAGAGACCGTCTTTGCAGCCTAATAACACATTTGCTACTGCAGAATACGTTCTTTGTCTTTTTCTTTTTTAATTAATCCGCCAAATAATGAACCCTAATGGAACAGGCTTTATTCTTACATGTGCCATTAATTACAAAGCCGCCTGTTTCTTTGTCTGCAGCGCAGGTTTAGGCTGACTTTGTAATTGCATTATTATGCATATGGAAATGAGTAAATCTGTCTCTCCTGCGAGGATGCAGATGATATCTCCCACCACCCTTGCTCCGGAGCAGCCTGGGTTGGATTCAGGCTCTCAGCCCTAAAGAGACGCTTCTTGACTTGCAATTCATCATTTAAAAAGAGTAAAAAAACCACCTATGAATAATTACTAGGCCTTTTTTTTTTTTTTTTCCCCCACCCTCCTTTCATTGTTACAAATTCTGCTCAACTTGTGCTATTTTAGTCCCAGCACAAGCGGGGAACAGGGGACAGAGCCCAAGGACCAGCCGGGGGGGGGGTGGGTGGCTGGACTCCAGCTCCTGAGGGATGTCCCGAGTCGGGTGAGAAGTTGTTTTTCACCATTTTGGGACTGTTAAAGGAGGACTCGAGCAGTTTTGGGAGGGGGCAGAGCTCCACCCATCGCTATTTCAACCCAATTCCCGTCCCCAAGAGACCCAACACTCTGCTCTACCAGGAGCCGCACCAGACTATTGCACACCGCAGTTATACTGGGAAATACTGGCCAGGTTGCTGGCTTTAACGGACTCAGGGAGGCGAGATGGCCCTGTGCAATGACCAAACTCACTCCTCCGCTTGCAGACCCGTCGTTAAAGACCCGCACGACCCAACACGCCGCAGCAGGTTGTTTAATTAGCCCAGGGAAAACCACCCGGCCCTTCCAGGAGGCAACACGGCGATAATTAAAGCTCATTTCCTCTTGGAGGCAGGAAAAGGAGGACAAGAAATCAACTCAGTATCCCCCAAACCCTCTCGAAGACGCAATTCCCTCTCGGCAGATCCTGCACAGGTAGGTTTTTAGTTTTGCATCCAAAAAAGCAACATGTTAAAAGACAAGAAAAAACCCAACAAACCCCCACTGTCGCTCAAACAACACACAAAAGTGCTTTTATTCCAGAGGCAGAAGAGCCTCACAACAGCGGAGCTCATCCCCTGCGGATGCTAAAAGCCCCAAATCCCACGTTCCCATCTTTTGTCTGTAAATTAAAAGCCTTTTACGCACTTCGAATAGCAACAGATGGGAACTGGGAGTGAGGGATTGGAGCCGCCGACCAGGGACCCCCCCAGCAACGAGGAAGGGTCCAGCTGTGCCGGCGGTGGAAAACCTCCACTGTACACCAAGGCCCGACCCTGGCACAGCCAGAGGTGCCCCCAAACCCTACCAGAGGACCCAAATTCCTCCTCCTCAGCCCTGAAACCCCCTCGCTCTGCCAGTGCAAAACCTCGTTAATGAGACATTTCCCTTTCCTCAATTAAGCTGTTTTCCTTCGCCCACCCTCTTGCCCCCGCTGCGTGGGGGCTCATCCTTCCCCCAATTTCCAGCAGCTTCCCATTGAAGTGTCGCTCCGGCTCCCAAGACAACGCCGGCTGATTCATCAGCTCCGAATAATTTAGACTCTATTGTTCTCCCCAGCCCTGTTTTCCTCTTTCTTGAAAATACCAACGGGCTCCCTGCTCACGAAGGGATGTTTTTGCTTTCGCAGGAACAGGAGCAGCCCCTCGAGGACGAGCGGATGGGAACGATTCCATCCCATTTGGGAACCATCGGGGTTTTCTTCCCAGTTGCAGGAGACAGAGGGGGAGATTTGCATGAGCTCCTGGCAGGATCGGGCCCTAGGGGAAGGGGGGCAACCATGCAGGATGGGACCACCAGCCCAGTCCTGCTTGTGCTGCAAGAAATTGCCCAAACCTGGGAGATGGATGCGAAAAAACCGCCCGTGCTAAGGGGATGGGGCGCAACTGGGAGCACTGGGATGGGGGGGTCTTGGCGGGGAAATTTGAGGAGGAGGTTGGGCAGGACCAGCAGGAGCTGACCCCTCCGTAAGGGTGTCCCTGCCCCAGGGCGGGTGTTACCCAGAAGGGACAAAGCAGCCCTTGGCCAAGGTGCCAGGCAGGCGTTTGCCCTCAGAGGTCATCGATGGTGCTCGGGAAGCGGAGCCCGGCCACGGCGAGAGGCTCCCAGCTCACCAGCACCCCAGGTGACATGGGATGGCCGAGCAGGGGGCTTTCAGCAGCCAAAGAAACAAGGAAAATCCCACTCCACAGAAGGGAGGAGGAATCCTCTCCATCCACCCGGCCTTTTGGTGCTGCACTTTGATGGGGACACCGCGGGTCAGAGGGACGGAAGGTTCTTGGTGCAACCAGAGCAACTGGGGAAAAGCCCACCCAGGTACCAACTTGGCCCTTTGCACTGGTTTTTCTTGGTTCACTTTTGCATCGTGAAACTCTTCCCTGTCCAACGGCGGGACTGAGAAGGAGGGACTGGGAAGAGCTGCCCCAAACTGGTGGTAAGAGAGAAGCTGGGAGCGGAGCTGGACCCACTGGGGACGCCAGCCCCAGGGACCGGCAGCCAAAGGGGTGACAAGAAGGGAAGAGCCAAACCCCAGCCAGCCCCAGGCTTGCACCGGGGAGGCTGCAAAGCAAACCACTTTGCTGTCAGCGGGGAAGTCACTGGGACACGGTGCCTTGGCCACGCGGGTCGTGTCCCTCAGGTCCCTGCCTGGCTGCTCTGCGTGTCCCCTTCCCCTCCGTGCTGCCAGCAACACCCCGGGGGGCTCCAGCCCT
The DNA here is from genome assembly GCF_034619465.1 of Leptosomus discolor. Taxonomy (NCBI): domain Eukaryota; kingdom Metazoa; phylum Chordata; class Aves; order Leptosomiformes; family Leptosomidae; genus Leptosomus; species Leptosomus discolor. Next base: position 3,411,198 of record NC_141419.1, read on the forward strand.
TACCAGGGCGAGTTTTATCCTTCCCAAAAATCACTTACCATGGGGTTTTGAGCAAGACAACACCTCTACAGAGTCCTTACCTTCCTCAGGAAACATTCACACCACCCAGAAACCGCACCAAACCCCACACCTCAAATTCCCCAGTCCCCAAGCCCGGCTTAACTGGGAATTTAACCCATCTGCATCCAACTCCAACATCCAACCCATATGCTGGGAGCCCCACAGAGCGAGAAGCCGCTCTCCCAAGCCCAGCAGCCACCGTGGTTTGTCATCGTGGCCCCGACGCCGGAGGAGTCCCACGTCTGCCTTTATTAAGCCTCTCTGCATTTCTTAGCTATAAATAGGTCAGCGAGGTTCGAAGCGAAGGGCGTGAAGAGGCAGGAGAAGCAGGCGCCGAAGCAGGACTTTGCAGAGCCCGGCACGGCCGCCTGCGTCACGGCGGCACCGATGGCCGTGGAAAAAAGGTGGCGAAGCAACTCGGAGTGGGGTGGGTTTTTTTCCCTGGAAGGGATCTAAAAATACCAGTGCTGTCTTTGGAAACAAGACATTAGCATCGAGCTTGTCACTGGGAATCATGAGCAATTTCCCCATCAGGTATCCAGCAGCAGCAGGTCACACTGAGCAGCATCAAACGGAGGGTGACGGTCCCCAGGGAGCAGCGTTAGCCACGATATTAGTGAACGCTTGCCCATGGCTCAGCCCTCCACCTTTGGGCAACACTCCCCATGGGCCCACAGCCCAACTTCACGCTTACATGGAGAAAAACAACCCGGCACTGCACCCACCAAACACAAACCCGGTCTTTACTGGTGGCAGAGGCGGGTGCCCGCAGCACCCCCAGCCTCGTGCTGGACCCCTGCTTGCTCTACGTTGAGGTCATCCCTAATTGCAGAGTCAAGTTTGTCCTTCCCCTGCCCAAAAGACGTGGGAGCAGCGGAGCTAAGAGGCCACCAGCAGCCTGAGCTGCTCCCAGTACCCACCCGCGAGCTGCCCACAGCCCAGAGGCTCATCAAGGAACCTGCTCCCTCCCAAATTAATTAACAATAAACAGATACCGGCGGCTTTGGTCACACCAGGGCGGAGAATTTTGCTCTGTCGGTGCCAGTCTCTGCGTGGGAGCACTCCCACGTGTCCGGCTCGGCTCTGACAGAGGTGCCGTGAGCGCTTCCAGCCGTGCTGGGGGGCTCAGTGTGTCTCTGGAGACCCAAATATACGAGGAATAGGAGTCCCACGGGGACAGGGAGGGTCCCAGGGGGACCATCCCATTTTTCCCTGTCCCATCTCTCCCAGTCCAGCCGTCCCCAGCGCCTTCCCCTGCTGCCATCCCGCGGCCGTGTCCCACAACTGCACATCTGCCACCCTTGTGGCCAGGCTGGGGTCACAGCAGCACCCAAGGGTGGCCCCGCATCAAAGCAGGCACCCATCCCGACCTGTCCCCAAGCGGCCACGGCCACAGAGGACTGTCCCTCACGCTGTGGTGGCCACAGCAGCCCCTCGGTGGCCACAGCAGCCCCTCGGTGGCAGGAGATCCAGGTGCCCTCAGCCCGTCCCCATCTCCCCCCCCGAGCACGGGCTGAAGGTGCTGAGCCTCTGCTCAGCCCTGGGCTCCCCTCCCCGGGGCCACCTGGGTGCAGGTGCCAAAGCTCAGGGGGCCAGCGTGGCTCCCTCGGGGACAGGAGGGGACACGAACAGCCCTTCCACCCTCAGCTGTGATGACCCCAGGGCAGGCCCGTGCCCAGGGAAAGCGGGCTGCCCACCCCTCCAAACTGCAGGAGAACCCAGGGTTTATCAAAATTCAGTTTATTCCAAATGTTAAAAGATTACCGATTTTTTTTTTTAACCTCTCTTCCTCAATTAATCAACCAAAATACTTTACATTTTCTTTTAAAAAAAATTCAACCTATTCTGAGCCATTGTACAAGTCCCAACACCCCGCATACCCCCCCCCCTCCCCCCCCCCCCTTCCCCCTATTGCTATAACTTAACATACAAAATTTACTCTTTGCAGACCCCCTTCTCAGTCCAGGTACCCAGAAGGCAGCACAGAAAGAGAAAATGGGGCAAGTCGGGCGCAGGGAGCGAGACCAGTTGGACCGAGACCAGTTGGACCGTGACAGGGAGGAGGGAATCCCGCCGGTTTGAGCGATTCGCTGCATAGCTGGGTTTTGGTTGTCTTCTCAGCCGGGCCCTAACAGCAATCAAAGCTCCTTCCTCAGCAAAGGAAAGCGAAAAAAAATCAAATAAACCAAGTCCCCACCCGTGGGATGGATTTCGTTGGGTTTCCGAAGGCAACGGGGAAGAGCGAGAGCGGCTGGGACTGCGAGAAGCTGGAGGTGGCTGCTCCAGGCAGGAAGGAGCCGGGGGGGTACCTGCTGCCAGCCTCGCTGCCTGGGGGATTTTGGCTCAGATCCGTAAGCAGCGATGGGGGGGAGGTGAGGCAGGAGCCCCCCTGCCCTTTTCTGGGCACAGCACGGGGGCGGGTGGTGTCCAGCAGCGTTCCCCGTCGCTGCCCGGCAGCGTCTCCCCAGTGTTGGGTGCGGGAGGAGAGAGGTCAGCGGGAGCGTTGCTGGCACACTGAGATGTCACCCAAAAACGAGCCCAGAGGGGGTGGCTGGGTGGCAGCAGACAGAGCCGAGTCGGAGATGTTTAGGGTACGGGGATGGAGGAGCACCCAGAGATGGGGAACACGGGGACCTCAGGAAGCCCGAAGCCCAAACCCTTTTGGGGAGTGAAGAACCAGACCCTCAGCTCTGCCAGGCCACGGAATATTAAAAAAAAACCCCAACAAACCACAAATGAGAAGTGGAAAACCCAGCCAGCCACAGCACTGAGACCAGTTTAGGACCAAGCTGACCCAGGGGAGCTGACAGAGCACCCAGCACCATGGGAAGACGGACACACGCTTGCAGGGAGAACACGCGAGCCTCCCTGCTCCAGCCACGCAGATGCCGCCAGGGCCCGGCTCCGGGAGCCTCCTGCCCTCCCCACCACCGTCAGTGGGAGACCGGAGGTGGAAACTGGTCGCCCAACCCAGGCAGAAGGTGGTGGTGGTGGTGGTGGTGGTGGTGGGGGTGCACGGGGTCCCGCGATCCCGCTGGGCTCGGCCGCGCGGCGCCGCTTCATCAACTCTGCTCCTGGTCCTTGACCAGCAGCGCCGTGTGTTGGCCACCGCTGGACACGGCCAGGACCGTGCGGTTTTCCAGCTGCTTGCCCGTCATCTCCACGGGGCTCCAGACATCATCCTCTTCCCCTGTGCCCAGCTGGTAGTTGGTGCCCATACCCCAGGCAAACGCTCGTCCTGCAACGGAGGCGAGGCCAGTTTTTGACTTCCAAGCGGCTGCACGATGGGGGGCGGGAAGGGGGACGAGCCGAATCCAAGGGGATTTCACCCCCGGGGGAGGGGGAAGAGCGATGGGTGCCAGAGATGAAGGCCATGGGGGGGCGGGGGGGGGGGGGGGGAAGAGGAGCAGCGCTTGGCCACTCCGAGAGGCGCTTCATCACCCAGCCAAGGCAGCGTTTCGGGGAGCGAAGCCAATCCATCAGCCCACTACAAACCCTCCTTCCCACCGCCGTGGGCTGCAGACGCTGTGGCACAAGCACGGGGGTCTCGCAGCAGCGCAGTTCAGGGTGTGGAGAAGGGACCAGGAGGCCAACAACCCCCTCCTGGCCAATACCCTGTGATGAATTTTGCTGCCAAGGGCCCACAAAAATATCCGAGCAGCTGCTGCCCAGCTGTCCCCGGGCTCAGCAGTCGATCGGCGCCACGAGGCTCCAGCCCCGACCCAACCAGCAGCGGGCAATGAAGGTGTGGGGGGCTGGCTGGACCCGTGGGAGGGGCAGGATGGAGGGGTGAGGGGGTAGGATGGAGGGGTGAGGATTGGGGAAGGTCCCCAGGGCAGCATTCCCGAGCCCGCCGAGGGCCCCGGCACTCACCGTCGCTGCTGACGGCGTAGCCCACCGATGCGCCGCACGCGACGGAAGAGACGCTGGGGAGCTCCGGGATGACCGTGGGGGTGCTCTTCTCCTCCGCCCCCGCCCCCAGGCCCAGCCGGCCGTACTCTGCCCTGCCCAGGCTGTAGGCTTTACCTGGAGCACCACGAAACGCACGGGAGAGGTGACCCGAGGTTGGGGGCAGAAGCTCGCAGCAGGCCACAGCCGGACCCTCTCCCCGCAGTCTGACTCCTGGAGGAGCATCGCTCCTCCCTACCGCACCCTAGACCCCAACCAGGAGGTGCAGGGTGGGATAGAGACCCTTGAGCTCCCCAAAAATCAACAGCGTGGGTGGGTGCCTAGGCAGATGATTGAGCTGCAAGCGCAGAGTTCACCAGTGGCCCCGCGTTCCCGTCCTCCTCCCTGCCCTCTGCTGCAAATTCACGCCACCCTTGTTGCTTCGAACGCCGAGGACTGGGAGGGCTCCAGCACGTCACCCTCACCCCAACACCTCCCCAGCCACGAGGAGGGCCACGGGAGTGTGTCCCCCCCCCCAGCTTTCTGCGACTCCCAGCCCGCCCGTCCCGCCGGCGCTCACCCTCGGAGTCGACGCACACCGTGTGGTGCTGCCCGCCGGAGAACCCGACCCAGGACTTGGTGGAGTTCTTGAAGCACGTCAGGTTCTGCGGGGAGAAGCAGGGCTCGGTGCCCTGGGTCCCTGCAGGGGGACACACACACACACGCATAAACCCAGGCCCATCAGGTCCGCGGGCGCGGACAGCCCAGGCCAGCGCTGAGCCATCCACCCCGGGGGCTCACCCCACCGGAGACTAAACACAGCCCCAAAAATCAAACTTCTGCTCAAACCCAGCGGGCTGGGACCTAAACCCAGAGCTACGCAGGGCAACCCCCCACCCCGATTTCCAGCTCTGGTGTGTCCGGTGGCTTCTCGGTGTTCAGGATCCGGGGCACCCAGCAGCATCCCGCCCCCCCACCGGGCCGGGGCAGCACGGGAGCGGGAAGCCCACAGCAGGCAGGAAAACAGGAGGGATGTCAGCAAAGCTCACCCAGCTGGTGGTAGTTGGAGAGGCCAAATCCGTAGATGTGTCCCTCCTGCGTGACGGCGAAGGTGAAGTAAGCCCCGCAAAAGGCGTCCTGGAAGCGCATTTTGCCTCTGTTGCCTTTGCCTCTGACAGGGACGCGCTGGGGGACCAGCAGACGCTCTGGGGGGGCAGGAGACAAGGTGTCGTACGAAGACGGAACGATTTACACCCTTTTCCTTCCCCCCCCTCCCCCTCAGATCCAGCTCATTGAATCCAAGTAACGGATGGACACACAAGCCCTCGAGCGGCAGGGGAAGAGACCGGGGTCTCTTTGCTCCTCTGCAAGGCGTAGGGTGAAGGCCAAAGGACAACTCACGCAGCCCTTTTCTTCCTCCGCGGTTGGCAAAGAGCGCCGGCACCCGCCCCAGCTGGCCCTGCTCGCCGCAGCCGCACGTGAAGAGGTCGCCGTCCACCGTCAGCATCACCAAGTGGTCATTCCCTGGGAGGAGGACGAGGGAGAGGAGTGAAGCAGGGGTCACGCTCCAGGAAGCCAGCGAGGCCCAGGGGCTGAGATCCCCCAGGTGAACCCCAGCTGTCGCAGCTTTCCAGAATTCAGCGGGGTTTGCTCCGCTGGGAGAGCCCGACATCAGCTTCTGGCACAACTTACAACCCCAGGATCTCCTTCTTCCTGATCCCCAGTTCCCCAACTGAAACTTCATAGAAGTTTTCTCCAGGAAGTTTTAGGGGAATAGGTCCCTCCCAACCTCACCTGGGCCCCGGACAAGTTTTCTGGCTGCTCTGCTCAGCTTCCCCAAGTCTAGAAGAGGGCGAGCGCTTGGGAGCCCGGGGGATCGGAGTCGGGGCACCCACGTAAGGCATTTTACATCAGACTGAGTCAAATATTAACAAGAGTGTCGGGGCCAGGAGAGACACACAAGGTCTGTCCTCTCAAGAGCCAGAGAAGAGCAAGCACGTCCTTGTATTTGGCTCAGAGAAGCCAAGGGGGAGGTAAAGGACATGGACCACTCATTAGTGGCCGGCCCAGCCTCAAACCGTGACAACCTGCTGGACCTTCACCTCCTCCCAAGGGTTGCACCAGCCTCGTGCACCAGCCTGACCCACGCACCCCCCAGGACCTTGCTCACCTGAGACGATTTTAACGACGGGGGCGCCGAGCTGGAGCAGCACAGGAACGGAGCTCGTCTTCATGGGCTCCAGCAAGCCGATCACCCCTTTGTTATCCTGGGGGGAGACACAAGACAGGGGAGGGGGGGGCGAGATGAGGCACAGAACCCAACAGCAGAGCTTCCAGCGTCCCGAGAAACCAACGTACCCGGAAAGAGCCCCAGACAAACACCCTGCCGTCCTCCGTCAGCGCGGCCGTGTGGCTGTCCCCCGCGGAGACCTGCACCACCTTCTCCTGCAGCTCCACCAGCCCCGGCGTGGTCTCCGACCCTTCTGCCGAGGTGTCGCGCCCGAGGGCGCCTTCATCGTTGCAGCCAAAGGTGTAGATCTGCAGATAAAAGAGCGGGACAGTCGGGATCACAGAGTCATACAATATTTCGGGTTGGAAGAGATCTAGTCCAAGCCTCCTGCAACGAGCAGGGATGTCTTCAAGCAGGTCGGGGTGCTCAGAGCCTCGTCCAGCCTGGCCTTGAATGTTTCCAGGGATGGAACATCTACCACCTCTCTGGGCAACCTGGTCTGGTGTCTCACCACCCTCATCATAAAAAATTTCTTCTTTAGATCTAGTCTAAAACTCCCATCTTCTAGTTTAAAGCCATTATCCCTTGTCCTAGAGCGACAGACCCTATGGAAGAGTCTGTTCCCATCTTTCCTGCAGCCCCCTTTCAGCACTGGAAGGTCACTCTACGGTCTCCCCAGAGCTTCTCTTCCCCAGGCTGAACAACCCCAGCTCTCTCAGCCTGTCCTCACGGGGCAGCTGCTCCAGCCTTCTTGTCATTTTTGCAGCCTCCTCCGCACCCGCTCTGACAGCTCCCTGTCTTTCCTGCGCTGAGGGCTCCAGAGCTGGATGTAGCACTGCAGGTAGGGTTTCAGGATGGGACCCAGAGGGCCAACAGGTTGAGTGTGAAGCCAGGGAACAGAGACCCACCAGGCTGAATTATCCCTTTGACCCCCTAAATTTCTGTGGTCCGTGGCATGGAGACCACACTCATCCCCGGAGCTGGCGTGAGCTACACCTCTGGGCAGAGCAGAGTCCCACTCAGACCCCGCAACCCGCCCCAGAGCTTGCAGGGAAGCACGGCTCAGCCTCCCCACACTCCCCCCCGGGTGCTGCCCCCTCCACACCACACTCACTTTTCCCGTCTGGCTGAGGCACACCGTGTGCATCCCTCCGGCTTCCACCTGCACCACCATCTCCGGCAGCGGCACCAGCGCCGGCTTCTTCCTCTCCATCACGTCCTCCCCCAGGCCCAGCTGGCCGACATCTCCCTGCCCCAGGGTGAGCACCAGGCCGGGCTGTGTGCGGTGGGACGGGTGGCAGACTGTGGGGCAGAAGGGACATAAATAAGATACAGGGAGGGGGAACAACCCTTCCGTTAAAGCTGGTCCTTAGGAACAGGGAGGGAAAACTCCCAAAGATTTTCCTGACCTTTAATCTTCTTCCTTCCAGGAGACTCTTCTTCTGGCACCGGGCTCTTCTTCGCAGTGCGTTTCCCTGGCATAGCGCCTCGGATCTAAACAGCAAAGACACCCTGTTAGGTGTTAACCACGGGGCTGCCAGTTGTTTGGGGTTCCCCCCTCCCCCGCCCCGCTTTAAAATCACCTCAGGTCACCCGACGGACCGGGGACTGAATTAGGATTTGAGCACCGAAATCCGCTCCCGCTTTGCAAAAATGGGGGGGGGGGCCCTGTTCTTGCGTGTCCTCTCACGCCGAGGTGCACCCCTCCAACCCTTCGGGCTCGGGGAACGACGCCAGGCAAGGCACGGGGAGGCTCCAACCCCCTCCCTGCCCACTCCCAACGCCGAGGCACAGGGGGAGCGGGGAGAGACACACGGCTCCGCGGAGCGACCCGGAGGAAGAAGCTCTGTCGCCCCGAGCCGTATCCTGGATCCCTAACTGCCTCCCTAACTGTCTCCCTAACTGCCACCCCTCCCCCCCCCCCCCGCCGCCGTTTGAATTCCCCGCCGCTCCACGTGGGGCCGCGCGGGCCCGCGGCCCAACCCGGCCTTTCCTCCCGCCGCTCACCGGGCCGGCCGGACGCACCGAGGGCGGCCCGGGAAGCTCGGTGTGAAACTCCCCCCCCCCCTTCCGCCCCCAACGCCGCCTCCTCTCCCCCTCTCTCCCCGTTCCTCCCCCCCACCCCCCATCTCCTCCCCCCTCCCGCCGCTCCCCCCCTCCCCCCCGGGGCCGCGCCGCGCTCCCACCTCCGCTCCGCCGCCGGCCGGCCCGCTGCCGCGCTCCCTCACGGCGCATGCGCGGCGGCGGCGGCGGCCGCGGCGCAGCGCCCCCTGCCGGCCGGAGGCTCGCACCACCCCGGGGAGGCCGGGGCGGGGGGGGGGGGGGGTTCATGGGGGACCCCCGGTCACTCCGTGCCTCGGTTCCTGTGTCAGCCATTCGCCCTGGCCTCCCACCTCTAAGCACCAGCGGTTCCGCTCGGTGTCACGGGTGAGGAGTCAAAAATAAAGCTCTTTAGTAACACGAGGACAGAGAAATGGGGTGACGGTGATGAGGCCCGATGAGCACGGACTAACTCCAGCCCCCCTCGGGCTGGTAGCCAGGGCCGTAGCCATCTCACAGGCTTGTTCCAGAGCTATTTGATGGAAAATACGGACTTATTTAACTTTTTTTACGCCCTATTCGCTCTGTTCGGATCGGTCTGTGTCGAAGCAACGCACAGAGTCCTCGCCGTGCTAAAAGCAACACACACAGAGTCCTCGTCCTCGCCGTGCCAGGAGCTCGCTGTCGGTTGTCAGCCCATTGATTCCGGGTGGTTGACCGAGAGCTCAAGCTGATTTCGGCGGCGAATTTTTTTCAAAGCTTCCGCAGCAGCTTCTTGAAGCGTTCCAAGGGCAGCAGAGATGTTCGTAGTGGGCTCCTCCAGCTCAGGATGCCTCGTTGTGGGAATAACCATGGCGTAAGCCAAGGAAAAGTCATCCATCTTTGTACCAGGGGATTAAAAACACCTCGTTCACGAGGTGAAAGGGCTTTACTAGAGGTTTCTGCCCGCTGGGGTCAAGGACTCTTGCAGATAAGGGTGCTGCAGAGGCAGGTGGTGGGACAGTGGGCCACCACCACGCTGGCCTTGAGCCTTCAGGGCAGAAGAGCACCTTGGGCCACTTCAGCTGGAGCGCAGCTGAGTTTCACGAAGCATGTTTGACCCAATTGGGCTCTTCAAAGGGGGTCAGAAGTTGTTGTACAGCAGGTTTCCCCGCTGCTGCCAGCGCTCAACCAACCAGTACTTTGCCAATTGTAATCTGGGGAATGGGGACCCACCAATTTTAAGTAATTTTTAGCAGTTTCTGCCAAATGTTCCAAGTAAGGTTCCAAGATTCTGTTTATTTGAAAACTGTCACCAGATTCAGCCACACAGCTGGACTCCTTAAGGGTTGTAAGGACTCCTCATAGCCCACTTATCAGAGCTTTGGAACTTCCCACTCATAATTATTACAATTATCAGAAGATAAAAGCCAAAAGCATTATCTATTTGGCTTCCCACGGCAGCTGGCTGATTGTTTAGGGCACATAAGGGCTGACCACATTGTGGCCCTCCATCCTCGTCTGTGTCATTACAGACCACCCCGCCTTTTCCACCACCCCACTGCTTTAAGTCTACTTTTATTCTTGAAGCAGGAACCAGACTGAGCTTCTTGTGGGAACACGACGGCAAACCAACTGTCCTGTCTCTTACCTACTGGGATGAACCTTTCCTATTTCACTGATTAGTCCTACTCTAGTTTACAGGTAAACTCAGCCCTCCAGATGCTCTAGGCTGAAGCCCTACATAATCTATTTGGCATTTAATAACCCTTTTTAAAGAAAAAAAAGACAAAATCAAATTCCTAATGATGTACTTTGTCAACAGACCAGCCTCACCCACTCTTGTTTAAACAGACCCTGGTCCTGGTGGGCTCACACCACTCCTGTAGCCAGCAGCTCAGGTGACCAGAAAACCCTTCCAGGAGGGACACAGCCCTGGCAGGTCTCATGGATCGGCCAATACACACCCATGACCTGACCCTTTCCCTTCAGGTGGGCAAGGGCAGGACATCCAGCCAGCCGGAGGGTGGCAGAGCTCACCCTTTTGTGTTTTAACCCCTTCAAGCAGAACCTCCACTAAAGCCACTTGCCAGCGCTGTCCCCCTTTCACAAGAGTGGGTTTATCACCCCCCAGCAAGACCTGGGGTCCTTTAACCATGCTGGGTTTAGGCTGGTATAAAGGTTAATTTGCCGTGAGATGATCCAAAACTACACTCAAGGTATCTCCTGCTCCTACTCCAGCGCAAACAGCCAGCAATGTGAAGTGGGTTTCTGCACCTTTCCCCCATCACACTCCGAAGAGGACACATGAACAGCACACAGGGACCCCGCTTCCGACACCGACGGGGGCATCCAGGATTTTTTTCATGTTCCAGGACTAACCAAGCACTCGCTCACAAAGAAACACACACCAGGCCAAAAAAAAAAAGTGAAGTTTATTTAGTTCTGTCCAGCCAGATACAGGTTTTATTCCAGGCAAGACGCACAATTACTGCTTTCACCCACACCCATCGAGCCACCCAGCTCCCCCCTGCAACACCCTCACCACACGCTGTGCTGAACCCCCTCTTCCCCCACAGCTGGCACCAAGGGTGGCCCCGCAGGCCAGCTCCCAGCAAGCCCAGTTCACACAGTGAGCACACGGCTGCTTTTCCTCACGGCCCAGACTCCCACCCGCTGAGAACAGCCCAAAGGCAGGTCCCTCCCAGCGGGCCAGGCCACCCCTTGACTCTGCACACGCTGATTCCACTGGAGCCCCGCGGCTCCATCTGCTTTCCTGGTGGGCATCCCACCCACCCAGGTTCAGCCCGGGGCCCTGCTTCATTGTACCCCAAAATTCAGCGGCTATGTAACCCAGCCTGTGACCAGGTCACTCCTGGGGGGCCTTCTATTGCAGCAGGAGGCCATTTAAGAGGCAGTCCCCTGTAACTGCTGGGGCTGGTACTCTCTATACTCACCCTCTCCCACTAGACACGTGGATTCTTTTCCATCAGCACCTCACCACAGGCACCAGCAACTGCAACAACAAAGAAAAAAATGCAATAAAATGAAGATGTTTACTCCTTGGCAATGAAGCACATAGTTACGTGATGATCAGGTCAAGTCCAGCCACATGTTCCCAGTCCTAAGCAAGGGCAGCATGTGCAAGGGCAACATGTGCCTACCACGTGCTGCCCCCCAGTATAATCCCAGTGCTCCACCACCCACATGTTCTTCACAGGGGTAAAAGTCTTCAACTGGGACCGATTAACGTGACAGAGGGGCACTTACAGGACTTTAAGCCATGACTTCCCATTAAATTTCTTTCTGCTTTCCCCAGTTTTCATATCGCATAAATAAGCCCTCAAACCAACAAATATCGTTCAGCTGCACTTCACCAAGGATTTCTTCCCCCCCCCCCCCCAGTCTCTAAGAAGATTCAGGAATCGGCCTCTTTCCCACCCTCCAAAGCCCAACATCATCTTAGAAGATGGGGAGCGCCTAAGCTAAGTGAATCCAAGAAAACTCAGGGCTATTAACCTTCTTATCTCTAAAGGCTAGTTAGTCAGCAATGGATACATACATACGCATATTTCATTACAAACCCGCCTTACTCTTTATTACATAAGCTTCTGCTGTTAAACAATGCCTATAAAGCCTGCGTTGGTATTCAGTTACTTTAAGCCGATCCAATTCACTTTCCATAAGCCACTTAGAAGTAGCTCAAGCTTATTTAAAGCATAAACTACTAAAAGAACCGCCCAGGTCTGCACATTCAACAACATAACATCACTAGTGCACTATTACCTTCCAAACCGGTGCTGCACTCACTCCAAAACCTTCCGAATTTAGAACTGGAAATAAACGAAAGAGTATTTTAACTAACTGCTGAAGTTTCCCCTTTGCCCCCAGCCGTGCACGTGTCTCCCCACTCCCCCCGCCCCGAAGCCATCCGGAGTGGCAGAGCTGTTTCCTGCATGGTTTATCTCCTCTGTCACCGCCCGAGGGCTCAGAGAAGCAGTAGGAATATGCAGGCTGCAGACACGAGGCCCGGCTTGTTCTCCAACGTCGTGGAAAGGGACCGTACGTCACGGGCCCGAAGGCCTACGCTCCCATGCGCCACACGGACAGAGCCTGGAGAGAGCGACTTCTCCGGATATCCACGTTGGTTTCAGAGCACCGCGGCCAACCTTCCCCCCCCAAACCCACACGCCTGCCGCCGCTCCCCGAAGCTCAGACGTGACCCCACGGCCGATACTTACGCCGGGAGAGAGCTGGACGAGGCCGGGCCGGGGCAGGCGTCAGCAGAGCCTTAGGGAAGAGCAGAGAGTGAGGAGCGGCTGAGGGCAGCGCGGCCCCAGGGTAGCCGCTCAGCGCAGGCCACTTACGGCCTCTTACTCGAACGGAGGAAGGGACGCAGGGTCCCTACAGCCGGCCGCAGGCAGCGGGGCCACCCCGCGGCCGTAGGGACCCCACGCCAGGCCGCAGGGAAGGGGTAGAAGGGGAGGCCGCGGCCCTGCCGCCGCAGTCAAACCTACCTGATTCAGCCCACAGCGCTGCCGGCGGGGAAAGAGGCCGAAGGCCGGCGCGACGCGGTATTTATAGAGCGCGAGGGGGCGGGGCTAGAGGAGGCATGCGCATCAGCTCCGACCAAGGGGAGGCGGGCCAAGTTGCGCGTGCGCAGCGGGAGGGCGTGGGCGGGGAAGGAGCCACGGGTGGTGGCGGCTGGCGCATGCGCGGCGGGAAGGCGGGAAAGGCGGGCGCCCCCCCCGGGGAGGCGCGGCCATGGCGGGGCCGCCCGCAGCTGCCGGGCTACCGGCCCCGCGGCCGCTCCCGGCCGGGCCGTGAGGGGCTGATCAGCGCGGGAGCCACCCCCGCCAGCCGAGGCTGAACCCCCAACCCCTTCTTCCCCTGACCCCGCCATTTAAAACACGACCACAAAAGCACTTTTTTTTTTGTAAAAAAAAAATCCTAAAATACTTTTATTCCATAATTAAAATCTGTTGCTGAGGAGACTGATATACAATGCAATGATTTAGGCTACAGGAGCACTGTACAGGGGGAAGCTGTGAGGGAAGGCACCCCCCTCCGCCATCTCGCGGAGGCAGGGCCATGGCGTGGGGCGAGGGCAGCCCGGGGGGGGCCGGTGTTGGCACAGGGTGGGGGGACCGGGGGCACAGCGAGGCCCACCCCGAGCAACGAAGGAGACGGGTTTGGGAAGAAGGCAAGTCCTCCTCTCCCTTCCCACGCCCTCCTTGTCCCGCCATACTCCCGTCCCGTGGCATCTCACACAGGGGTCAGGTTCTGTGCACGATACAGCAGTGGCCAATACCAGATTTTTTTTTTAAAAAACAACCCACCCCACAGTTAGAAAGAACCGATATCTCTCTGAAAAGAGAAAGACTACCTTTTTAAGGTCACTTTTTAAACCTCTTCTTCCCCTCCCCCTTCCACCCCCACAGTGAAATTATCAAGTTTCCAGTAGGTTTAGCTGTAAAAATGAGTAAAAGGCAAGTTTCACCCTGATTTGGGAGAGTAAAAAAACACATCCGAGAGGAAGCCATAATAAAAAGCATTGACTACTCTCACAGCTTCCCAAATTTAAAAGTTTTTAAAAGGCAACAGTCATTTCCAGGTTCTGTAATGTGTTAAACAAGCCTAGATATCTCAAGATCCGTTAACATCAGGGCAAAGTGTGAGAGAGTGGGGAGGGAATGTTTTATACATTTGTGGTTTTTCTTTTTCTTTTTTTTTTTTTTTTTTACAAAAAGATGCAGCATATGTTAATATCTATACAATTCCCTTCCAGGACAACAAACTGTTGGTCAGTAGTGATTCAGGACATTAAGGACACGACAGAGACGAAAGCAAAACCAAAAAAAATTACGAGTCACAGGTCAGTTGTCCGCCAGGTCAGCATCTGCACAGGCTTCTCTGTACACAGCTAATATACACACGTGCTTCCTAGCACATCCACTCTCCATTCCTCAGCTTTCCAACACTAGAGCTGCCTTTTTTTTTTTTCCCCTCCACCCCCTCTTGGGTAAAGAGGGGGAAAACAAAGGAGTTGCATCCCCAAAAAGGAGTACGTACAGCTGAGAACTGGGCCTGTCCGGGCTGGGAAAGGGAGCCGGGGAATGAACCGTTGGTTCCCACGTGCGTGGTTCTCCTGGCAGGGACGCTGGCGCCGGAGCAGAGGCGTATTGCTGAGCCACACGAGGTATAGTGTTCAGTTCCAGCCTGATGGCACTCGAGACGTGTTTGTTCCAGTGAAATGCTACATTCAGACAGGATTCCCCCTTCCCTGGCCGAAAGCCCTTTTTCTGGATATGTTTTGAAGGCAAATCTTGGAAGAGCCGAGGTTCCACCCTCGCTGTATTGCCTAGGAGAGGGAGGCAGAGAACTTCCAGTCCTCTTGGGTCTCTTGCTCCCTTCTTGGAAGATTATGGTCGATGGTACCTAAAAGCCAAGTGAAAAATCCACGTATCAGGCTTGGAACCCAGGTTAGATGGTTACCGAGGCGCTACAGGTGGCCAAAAAGAGTAAACTGGATTATCTCTGAACTCTCAGCCCCCAGTGAAGCTGTTAACATCAAACAATTTCACCTCTGCCTCAGAAAGCTCTTGTGCTCTGTGAACGCTCACCTTAGCCACGCAGAGTGACTGTCGGGGGGGGGAAAAGAATCACTTGGGCCACGATCCAACATCACAGACAACATCTGAGCCAACTACCAAGGTGTTCTGTGGCTGTGGCTTCCGCTGCACACGTCTCTAGCCCCAGAAAAAGCACACGCCAGCTGCGAGGTCACGCTGGTTTCAGACACACCTCAAACCAGCCACTGATCGCTTTGAGTTGCCAGGATCGAAGCGCCAGTTTAAGGAAGAACAACCCACTTCACATCCACCACTGCTCCAGTCACCCCAGGCCACCAAGGCAGAAAGGAACATTAAATCTCCAACTGCTGCCCAGGTGATTTTTCTAAGGTTTTAACGCTTTGCCTCTCAGCCCAGCTCTCCCAACAAGACTTGAAACTCCCGAGTGACACGTTCTCACCCACCTTGTGAACTGCTTGCTGTCCTCGTGGACTTCCATTTCACAGCTCTTAAACTCATTCAGCTCCTTCCGGATGGCAGCCTACACAGCGAGGGAGAGCGCTTTTTTTAGCTCCTGCTAAGGCATACACATCAGCACCCTCTCTCCCACCTCAAGCGAGCTCAGGCGTGGCAAGAAGGTGCGGTACCTCCAACACCCCTGCTCGGGGCTGCTCTGTACCACCTTTCAGTGGTGAAGAGTTAAGGGCAGGTTTGATAAGCGGGGCTGAGTCCCACAGCTCCCTGGGGAAAAGGAAGGAGCTCAGACTGCAGCGGCCACCCCACCTTTCGCCGTCTACTCCCACCAGGCCGAGTTGAATCTGCCCCCACCTCCTCCACCCCGAGGGCTGGGCAGTCCCCCACAAGCGGCCAGGGAAGACAGATGGCTTCCCTGTCACCTTCCTGCCTAGGCCTGCCCCGAGCCTGCAAGGAACAGCACCCCTCTGCCCAACGCCCTTGCACCTTGCAGCCTCTCCCGCCGCCCAGAAGCCGAGGCGGAGGCCACGCCGGCGTTCAGACCGTGCCCGCTGGGGCTCCACGTCACCGCGGAGGGGGCAGGAAGCAGGGCTGGGTACAGCACCCGCGGGTGAAGGGACGACGGTGGTGCTGGGTGGGGTGGCAGAGAGGAAGACGAAGAGGTGAAGCAAAAGGAACAGAGCAAATCTCCTCAGCTTATGCTCTCTCGGATGGGACACCCCGATGTAGCTCCTCTCCCCACTCCTGGGGACAGGACACTCCCTGTTACCTTGTCAGCTGGTGTCAGCTTTGTCCATGGCTTATCCGCTCGCCGGTCGTAGTCCTGAGCATCTGTTACTTCCACGTATTCGTTAAACCTCAGGATCTTCCTGGCCTGCAGCTCTGCCACTGTAGGCCTTTGGCTAAGCTGAACACCAGCAAGCACAAAGACAGTTAGCCTGTGCCTTGTCCACAAAGCAGTCCAGGATTAAGCATCCCGAGCAAAATTAAAACCAGTTCAACCACTGGGCCTGAACCACAGATACTCCCAGGTCCTGCTCGCAAGGGAACAGCCAAAGCCTCTTGTGATCTCGTTTGGATTGTGAGGCCAGGCTAGGCCAGAACCAAGGCCACATTGCCAAGGAGAAGGCAGACACCGAGGGGGGGGTTGGGAACAGCCCTGCGTGACACCCCTAAACGAAGCAAGCCCGTTCCCAGCTTCAGCGGTGGCAACACTCACATTTCACACCCACGGGCCCTTGGGAAGTTTTTTCCCCAGCCATGAGTAACTTGGCCATAACAGCTAAAAGCAGCCGTTGCTCTGCTCAGCTTCTCCCGCACCACCGTTACTTGAGAAACGGATTTTGGGGGGCCCGGTGTGAAAGCCATGGCCGCTGAAGTACTGTGTTAGAACAGCCAGGCCAGCCCCAGCAAGCCTTTCGAGTGCCAGGTGCCAAATTTAGTTCTCATCGAGCTCGTTACGCTCGATGCCAGCTCAGATCTATCACTGACAAACGCGGCTGCGGCGCCAACAGCTCACCGTTGGGGACAGTCCCCGTTCCAAAGCCACTGCAGTCAAGAGGGCACTGGGGACACTTACACAATAGCCCCGTGACTGCACCCACAGCAAGGCACCTACGATGTGCTCAGAGCCACCACCGTCCCCGACAGCTCTGCCAGACGGCCGTCACAGCACGGAGGCCAGCAGTACCTTTCTGGTGAGCCGGCGTTTGATCTCTCGCTTCTCAGCTTGACGGTCAGCTTCATTTTTCGCTGCCAAGAGAAAAAAGAAATTCCTCCTGTAAGCGTGGCAGGCTTTGAAAAGAGCTTTCTGGACTTGAACAAAGGGGAGTATCGAGCTATATCAGATTATCTCCATATCCAAAAGCTCGCTGTGGCGTGCCTGCACTTTTTACAGGCAGCCCGACTCGATACCCTCACTCCGGCTGACAGCGGCGATACATCCCTTTCTGAGTCATCCTCTCCAGCCCCGTGGAGGCTAAAGATTCACGGCCACATTGTCAAAACACATCCGAGCCACTTTGCAGGTTGCCCCTTCCCCAAGCTATTATACTAATCGTTTAAAGAGAATAACAGCGCAGATAAATATTTTAAATGGAAACTTCCTGAACTGACATTTCCCTTTCCTCAAGATGTTTATTTAGAACTTTCGCAGAGCAAGGGACAGCCAAGAGCAACACGGCTGACTGAGCAATGAACCGCTGCTTTTTGGATCCTGCAAGACAATGCTGTAATGTCTGGACCGCAAAGAAAAGTCCAGCCCAAAACCAAACCACCTTGAACAGTCCCTGCTGTGTAACGTCACTGTCTTAACCAGTGAACGGACTCTTCCCTGAGGTGGCAGGCAGGGGACAGGCAGCCTGTCTATAACATGAGGCTGGAGTGCTTGGTACCACTGCTAAGCTCTGATCTGATCCAGAGCGGGTTTCTGGTGTAACAAAGTACTGCGAAAAATCACCAGAACTGCTCTCCTACAGCGCTATAACCACAGCACAGCCCTCCATCACGGCAACACCCGAACAGATCCCAGGTACACCCGGACTAAGCTGCCAAAGGCAAACTGACTTTATATTCCTTAGGACCACAAGAGAAGCATTACTCACGTTGAAGTATGTTCCTCTGCTCCAGTTCTTCCGCTGTCGGTCTCTGACTCAGTCGCCTAAAGAAAAGTGTGGCAAGTACCTAATGTTTTATCTGGCCGTTCATCAGGAGGGGATGAAGAATAAAACTGCTCGGTTTCAGCGCGCTTGGGAAGCCCCCTCCACACCCCTCATTCAGCAGCGGAGCCCACCGCTGCCCTGTTCGGCACTCAAACAGCTGTTCACCCACGGCACGGGTTTGGGAAGCGCTACGGCCTCTCAGAAGCTCAGAGGCAGACAGCGGAGCCTGCACCACCAGCAGTCCCAGCTTAACCCACCACCACCACTCAGCCTGCATCTATCCACATCTTTACACACCGTCCGTGTTTTACAGCATTTTATACGTTGCTGCAGCCCTCGAGGTTTTCCCCTCCCAGTCCATTCAAGCTCTGGGAAGAGAGGGGCCTGTCAGGGGATATCGCTCAACTCCAGGAGGAACTTCCCACTTTTATAACCGAGGAGGAAAAGCAACACTCAACCTCCCAACCCCGACCCAGCAGCAGTGCCCAACCACCCATCATATTCCAGCACAGGCTGCTTAGACGAGGCAAAAGCTTCCTCCAGTCCCACCCTTCACACGCTGCGCCACCCTCCCACCCTACCTGATCAGCGTCGTCCCAATCTGGTGCCGAATTTCGTTCCACTCCTCCTTGCTCTTCCGAGGGAAGACAATCTTCTCCTCCTGCGGCGTGGTGGCGTTCCCCAGCTTTATAGCTAGCGTGTCTTTCCTCTTCACTTTGTTAGCCAGCGTGCCTGGGGGAAGGAAGAGCAACGGGATGCGGCTGAAGTCTGCGGCGCCTGAGCACAGCGATATCAGCCACGTGCCCCTGGCAGTTGGGCTCTCCCCCGAGGCTCGCTTGCCAAGCTCAGCACCACCACAGCTCCCGAGCTAAGCGCTCCAGCAGCAGCCAGCCTTTCGGCACGATGCCCACGGGCTCACCTAATGCTGTCCCACCTGAAGGGGTGGGACGGCACAAGCTGTTGCAGGAACCATCTGCAACTGGAGGGGGTGCATGTCAGCAGCTGAGCACACAGGTTTGGCTGTAGAGCCTTTGAAAGAGTGAGGAAGAGGACATGTGGTACATCATGAAACCAAGAACCAGCTGCTTCGCAGCACTGTGTGAACCAGCTCTTTGATCCAGGTCTCAATACAGCCAGGCACGAGTTCAGCAGAGGGGAAAAAAAAAAAAAAGAGCCAGCTGCAATGTCAAAGCCTTACTGTTATGGCTTTCATCTTCTTCCTCATCTTCGTCATCTTTGTACAGGATGGGCCCCTCCGAGTCAGAGTCGCTCATCCCTTCATCTCCTTCCTGCTCCTCTGGTAGCACCTGGGGTACCAGTTTGGGGATGACTGTGACAGATGGCACATCTCCAATATACACACGAGGGCCTGAATTTTGCTCCTCTTCCCGGTCATCGTCATCTTCCTCCTCATCGTCTGGACTAACGAGAAGCACACTATTACACCTCTTAACACATGCCACAGGGGCTGGGGAATACCCCCGAGGTCAACACCTCGTCAGCTCCCTCCAGCCCACAGAAGGCAGGTCTGGGGGTAGCCCAGGAACCAGAGATGCAAGAGCCACCTCACGATCCCGCACCGTCCCCTCTCTCCAAAGCACAGGGAGCTCTGGCAGAGGAAACGCCAGGGGCAGGTTCTTCACAGAACCAAACAGCCCTCTCACCCCCCTACTTTGGGACTTGCAGGTTCAACTCTGCTACAACAACAACTTTTCCCACTTCTGTTTTGCAAAATGAAAGGCTAAGGAAGGCCACAAATGGATGAAATCCAGGATGAATCCTTGTTTTGTCTTGGTCCAATTAACGATAGGCCCGGATTCCTGGCATCACCCTGTGTTTGTAGCCTGGAACCCATTTCCCTTCACGAGCCATAAAATCCCAGAACCAGGGTTAATTTCACGGGGAAGATGCACTGGTCCCCCAAGAGGCTGAAACACAGATTCAGCCAACAGCCAAAACGGTTTCCAGGCTGCTGCAAAAACCAGCGAAGAAACCAGCCCTGCCCACGACCCTCCTCACCACCGCTGCCTCGCAGGGAGTACGACACCAACACGCTGGAGCCCAGCGTGACCCACGCCACGGCGAGGTATTTACTGCAACGGAGGTACTCACACTTTCAGCATCTCAATGGTGACAGGCAGGGACCTCGTCCTGCCCAGGGTGCCGTTGTCTTCTCCAAAGCCATCGTTCTCGAAGAGCAGCGAGTGAGCCCTGTGCGAGCCCTCGGCGGGCGGGGTGACAGGCAGAGGACTGGCCAGAGCCTGCTGGATACGGATGTGCAAGGGGATCTGGGGCAGGCGAGGCAGCACGTGGGGTTCGCCAAACCCTTGCTCTGCCGTCCTCTTCGCCGCCTCCAAGGACCTGAAGTCTTCAGGAGGAGGAGGAGGAGTCTCTTTAGGGAGGTCCAGGGAGCGTGGAGGGTCCAAGACAGGGGTGGAGGCAGGCAAGGGCAGGCGGGGAGGTTCCGGGGGTATGTGCGTGGGCAGCGGCGGCGAAGGGGAGGGTGGTGGGTGAGCAGAGGCCACGTGCATCGGTATCAGTGCGGGGCGGTGAGCTGTCCCCGTCCTGTCGTTCGAGGGCTTGGAAGCGACAGCTGCCTCTGATGTGCTGTTAGGCAGGAGGCCTCTCTTCGGTGGGAGAGGAGGGGAAGGCTTGGACAAGCCCGTACCACTGTTCATTGCTTGAGAAAGTTCAGCTGAAAAGAAAAACCACAACAGCCACTCTATTTAACAGGACATTTTCCAGATATCCTTCACCAGTGTGGAATAAGCAGGGCAAAGCACTCGAAGCCTTGGACCGAGTGATCTCTGCTGCTTTTCTGCTAGAACGCGGTGCCAGAAATAACCAGGCTGCGAGCCTCTAGAGTTTGTCCTTCCTGCAGCAACGGTAAGATTTGGGAGAGCAGCCAGAAACAAGCAGGCTGGGAGAGGTCTGTGCCTCCTGCTGCTTTGGAGGGAGAGAAAACAGCACCAGCCCTCGAGTGACAGCAGATGGAGCTCACCCAGGCCAGCACAAGGCACGCAGGTATGTAGGGCACTTCACGGCTATATTTACAGCATCGGTTTGCAAAGGAATCTGAGACATTCAGGACACCCCGGTCTCCAGTTGTGTTAATGGCTCCCTTGCACATCAAAAAAAAAAAAAACCCCAAACTTATGGGGAAGTCTCACTCAAAGGCAAAAGTCAGCGAAACCACAAGCAGCAACAGCGCTCTCCTCATTTCCATTCATCTGCCAGACCCAGCCCAAGAACACCCCCTGCTGCCAGCAGCTCCCGCCTGCCTCAGGGTGAGGTTCTGCTCCACTCCCTCTGCACTCTGCTCCTGAAGCCCCAGATAAACTTCTCCACAGCCACAACGCAACTAGCAAAACTTCCAAAAACACCCCAGAGCCTCGAGTCTACGTCGAGTTTATCTGCTGTGGGACGGAGGAGAGCAGGAGAAACGGAGATCGTGTCACACCATGGAAAATGCCTGCAGCAGGCAACCTCAGCTTCCTCAAACAGCCCTTGGTTCCTAGGGAAGAAGCTGCCCCAGTGAAGACTGCTCTTGCTTTAGGAGTTTGTAGCCTTTAAACATCCGTGTATCAATGCCCGTCTTGGGCTTGGAAAGGTTTCACCCACCTGCTTGAGGAGGGTCGGATTTACTGCACATTTCCCCTGGAGCAGGTGATGGTCACACAGCGGTGGCCCCAGCCGGGAGCTGGGAGGAACCCGCGGTACCAGACACCACAAGAGGGTGCTGCAAAGCGGGGAGTGTTTCACCGAGATAAGGCTGCATAACTGGAGAGAGGTGGGCGCATTTTTGGGATGTTTAGCATTTTCAGACTTTCCCCTTGTAGATTAAGGGCCAGATTGTGCAGAACACGAGTGCCCTCAGCTCCCATCAACCTCGGCCCAGAGGGAATTCCAGTATCTCCTCAGCAGTGCTCGAAGCCTGGCAGGACCAGGCTCGAGTCCCCTTTGGGTAATAACAGATTTTGAAAGGGACCAAGTAGCTGGCAGAAGGAAGAGACAGAAGAGGGCTGGGTGCCACTCGGAGCATCCCTTCAGTGTGACAAACCCAGAGCACCACCTGGCACAACCCCTTGTGACGTGCCACCGCGGCCGGACCCGGTGTTCTAGCACAGGCTACACTAACTGTGGCTCCGGAGACCTGTCACCGGCACCAAGCACCAGGGCTGCTGCCCAGCTCCCGGCCAGCAGGACAGCCCCATTTGCCCCGCTTGCCTTTTCAAGCTGATGCTGGTTAAATCCCCGCTCCCCAAAAGCAAGAGTTTCCCGAGCCTTGTTTCGGTGACGGCGTCACATGCACCAGAACTGCCCAGAGCATGAGAAAAGGGAACCTCTCCACGGGGGAACAAAGGGGTGAGCTGCACACCACCAGTCCTCCCCTGCCCTGGGTGACAACAGCAGCACAAAAGCACACACATGCCCGAGTCAGAGCACGCACCGGAGACCTGTGGAGGGCTCCTGAAGCCAATTCTGCTGCTGCTGTTTATCCACAGCCACCAAACCAGGCTTGCACAGCAACAACCGCAGCTATGGCTCTGCCGTGCTGGATGCACGGCCCTGCAGAGCTGGCAAAGCCTCTCTCTCGGCATCTGCATTCTCATCCAGGAGACAAAAAGAGGGGCTGGCTGCTCTCCTCCCCTCCCCTCCGCACCCCTGCAGCCGCAGGTGCACCCAGCCCAGCCCTGTATTGTTGGGGAGAGAGGCAGGCTGGCTCTGAACATACGGTTGATAGGCTGCCGTCTTCAGCCGCCTTTTTTTTTGTTGTTCCACGAGTACCTCCTGCAATTAGCGCTGGGGCATTTCAAATGCCATCTGTGATGTGTGCAAGCAGCTTAAAGAAAACAAGAAAGTATTTCATCAAGTGCTCAGGCATGGTCAGACTAATCGAGCTGGTCTAGCACACGGGAGTGTTTAATACCATATCAAGGTCACTTGCAAAACCTGCTAGAGCAAGGAGAAGCCCCAAGCAGAACAGAGACGCAGTTTGTACTGAAAGCAGAGTGGCCCAGGCTCCTTCAGATGGTAACTTGCACACAAATCTAAGCTTCTACCACTGCCTCCCAAACCACACCTGGGTAACGCCTCCAGTTTCTGTAAAAACACTGTAGACCTGTCTGATCGATCTTCCCAGGAACCTCCCTCCTGATCTGTACGAGCCTCTGCTAACCCAGTCCACAGATGAGCAGGCGGGTCTGTGAAACACGAACAGGCCCTCAACTGGATGGAACTTGTCTCGTTTCCTCCAGCAATGCTGCATCTTTAAGACCCCTAAAACTCCTAAAGAGAGCAGGAACTCATTCAGCTTCAAGAAACACTCCCCAGCTCATCTGCTTAGAAAAGTTACCAAGACAAAGCCATTTAATTCTTTAAGCGGGAAGATTCAGCTCAAATGACAGTCGAGCTGATTTATCCGTGGCACAAAACTAACATGGCAATGCCACAGACCTTAGAGAAGGTGCCTGAGAATAGCCAGGGAAGTCCGGTTATACCAGACTGGTTATACACCAGCTCCTGGCCTCTTTGCAGAGTGGAAACCACACGGCCCAGCAGTGACA
This sequence comes from Leptosomus discolor, assembly GCF_034619465.1. NCBI lineage: Eukaryota > Metazoa > Chordata > Aves > Leptosomiformes > Leptosomidae > Leptosomus > Leptosomus discolor. The sequence continues at coordinate 3,434,668 of NC_141419.1, forward strand.
GCCATAACAGACATTGTTTGGTGTGATATAGATTTTTTTGGTTGGGTTTTTTTGGGTTTGGTTTTTTTTTTTTTTTTGGAGGGGGGCAAAGACCAGCTGAAAGCATCAATTCTCACTGACCACAGCTTCACAAAGCAAAAACCTCACACACCATCCACCACTCCCAGCCGCCCACAGCTGAATCCCAGCCCTCAGTGAAGCATCAACACTCAAAGACAGAGAAATGCCGTCCCCTCTCCTTGCACCACCCCTGCTCCTGCCAAAAGCGGGCAGGGATTCCCTCCTGCAGGTAGATGTTGGAAACGTGCCTGTCTGACAGATAGGATGGCTCACGACAGAAGACTCCAGGCATGACATGGTTCTCAACACACGTGTGCCCTGGCTAAACAGCAGCAGATCTTCTGAGGGCAAACTGGACTGTATTCAGCAAAGATGGTCAGACACTGTCCTAGGTTACAGTGTAAAATGTGCCAAAAGGAAAAAAAAAGTATTCTATGACCATCTTCAGGAGCTGGTGAGTCCAGGTGGGGCGGTGCTCCCTGCCTCCCCCCTCTGGACTATCTCCTGTTACTGGGCACAACAATGCCTTATCGCCTGACCCATCGGTAACTCGCTCCTGGGCTATCTCCTGTTCATGGCCCATCAAGGAACTGCCTCACGACTCCCCATCCCATGGTGAGATGCTCCGCCCGGGGGGAAGGAGCCAAGCAGTCCACGCCAAATAAAAACTGAGATCTCCAACACCCTAGCAGCCTTCTTCCACTGGATTCCCAGAGGAGCTTTCCCCCCCACTGGAGTTCCAGAGGACAAGAGCTACCTACCTACCACTGGACCTTCAGAGGAAGACCAGACTCTTTTACCTGATTGCTGCTTCCACAGAACTACATCCATCGCTTCAGGAGGACTGCAGCCAGCATCTTATCGGACTGCTACTGCCACCCTAACAGGGGGTCAGGTTGTATTCCTGACTCTGTCAGTGTAAACCAGTGGGTTGTTTGGTTTTCCCTGCCTTGTGTTATATATATATATATATTAGTAAAGACCTGTTATTCCTATTCCCCATATCTTTGCCTGAAGGCCCGTTAATTTCAAAATTATAATAATTTGGAGGGAAGGGGGTTGCACTTTCCATTTCAAGGGAGGCTCCTGCCTTCCTCCGCAGACACCTGCCTTTCAAACCAAGACAGACACTCATGACAAAACATCTGCCACGCTAAAAAATCTTCCCTTACGAAAGGAAAAGGCTCTCAGAGCAAGGGCTCTGGAAGATCCCAGGGTACAAAAACCAGCTTACGGAGGCACTTACCTATTACTGAGTTGCTATTTCTGTTGACAGGTTTGGGAGGAGGGATGGGAGGCTGTTTGGCAGGAGCTGTGCTGGTTGTACTCGTGGGAGCAGTAGTGTTGGCACTGGCAAGAGCAGGGGGCAGAGTCCTGGGGGCCGGGGAAGGGGCAGCTGTGGGATTGACTGTCTTTGCTGCACCAGGGGCTGCGGCGGAGGGTGCAGTTTTTGCAGTGCTGCTGGCAGGCGCTGGGTCCTTCGCCTGTGCTTCATTTGCCTCCTGAGAAGTGGAGGGGGGTCTTTTTGGAGGAAGCAGAGGCTGTCTGGGAACACACGGCTCCTGAAGCGGTTCCAGTTCGGGCCCAGAGTGGCTGCTGGATGAGCCTGCAAAGGGAGACAGCTCGGGTTAAGAGACTGGAGGGCCCAGAGCAGGGCAGGAGGAATCCAATGAGACTTCAAAACTGCTCCTGGGAGAACCTGAAGCAACCGATTTTGCACACCTCTGGTTTCTTACCCTGCCTTTTCTTTGGTTCCTCAGCTGGAACAGGCTTCCTAAGGCTGGATGGCTTTGTGGCCTCTTCCTCCTGGCTGGCCAGGTTACAAACCCCGGGACCACCAATTGGGACCGTGTGGCCGTTCTTCAACGCAGACGGGTTCAGCTTGTCTGGTTCTTCACCATCTGCAAGGGGATGCGAGGGGAGAGAAGCAAACGGAAAACACTCAGAAGGCAGGAGACGGAGGAGATATGGCTGAGCCAACGGAACCGCCATCGATCCACACCAACTTCTGCCTGGCTTCTGAAACGCCTGGTCTTCACTCTACCTTCTGCAGAGGAGCACACAGCAACAGCAACTAGCTGAAGCTGACAGCCCTTGATTGCACTTTCAACAAGCAAAACAGTACAGCACTGTATCCCATCAAGTGTTTTTCTTCTTCAGCAGCCTCTTAGATCTACCATCTTGTTTGGAAAGAATGCTTCTGCATTCAAGACTAGTATGCCCGATGCTGTGCCACAGCCCAAGGAAGCCACAGTTGCAGTTAAAACCCTCCAGCAGCTTTTTTATCCACCCGCCTTTACGGAGCATTCACAACATTCTCTCCTGCACTACAAATTCCGACACGAGGCTAGTCAACTACTGGGCATGCAGTAATAGTTTTTGATAAAATCTTAAAATTAGTCGAAGCACCCCTATTTTCCTTCTGTTTCTACGCTGAATTTGGCACAAAAAAAATCATGGCTCTACCCAAAACATCCCACAGGAAGGCGTATTTCCTCACTTTTTAACCTTTGCTTTAATCAGACGACATGATACATCTGATGTAGTTCATCTTGACTATTTCTGCTTTTATACATGCAGTTCCCCAAATGTTAGAAGCAACACCTCTTTTGGAAAACAAACCCATCCTCTTTTCAGCCCATGCTTTTGAGAGCACTTAAAGCCCTAGCCACAACAACTCAACCATTCTCTGCCTCTGTAATTGCCCTGACAGGACAAACTCTTGATAATATTATTGCCAAATTCAGACTTAGCATCCATTCTAACGTGGCGTTGCCCACTTTGTCTGCTTTTTAACTCAACTTGAACAGCTACATCACCAATTGGATTAAAAATCCTCAGCATCTTCAGCCTCTACCATCTCTCAAGCAATTGCAGTGTAGGCCACCACGGGTCCCCAGCACGCTCTGTTGCTCTGATTTTTCATGATTTATTCCACTGCCCTCTTTGTTCCTCCTCTCCCCCACAAGGTATTACCTCTCCTTCCCTAACCTGGTGTTTGTTAGTCAGAAGCTGAAAGGAAAGATGCCAAGCCTCAGGCTTTCTTTGCCGCAACAAAAAAAAAAAACAGCCCTGGTTCCCGAGAGAAGCTGGAAGCCTCGCTGGCTTAGCTGCCCTTCCCTGAAACGCAGGAAGTAGGGACAGCAACAAGAGGGAGTTTCCTCCCCAGCCAAGGCTGAAACTCAAGAGATGAGCCAGAGCTTTTTATAGCAGCCATTGCCTCTGGCTAGCTGCAGTTTTCAGCAAGGGAGACAGGAACAGTATGATCTGGCTTTCCTTACCGCTCAAACCTCGCCTGCCTTTCTCTGGCAGGGAGCTGCCGCACCACGCAGAGTGCTCCCCACGGCCTTCTCGCACCACCTCCCTCCTGACTTCGGTTCCAGTGACCTCCTTCGAGGTCAAGGCAGTCCAAGGCCATCTTCTTTCCTTACTGGGAGCCCAGCACAACCTGCTGACCGCCAGCCCAGAGAGCAGCACGGCCTCCTCTCCCGGCTGCACCGAGTCTGAAAGCCTCCAACTATACCTCCCCCTTCCCTACCTCCTCGCTCACTCGTCCCAGGGGGTTTCCAGCATTTTTTTCCCCCCCCAAGAACTTGCCTGAGACTTGTAAGAGCAGGTTTTAAAATTGTGAGCAAATGCAATAACCTACCACCACCGTCTTATGACCGCCCAAGTGTCTTGAACTCATAGCAGGGATTAAGATAATGCGCTTTCTAATCTAACCCTCCTGACAATACTGCCTGCTCCCTCATACCTTGGCTTTGCACTTTGTCCAGATTATAGCCATCTTCTGTTTCTTAAGCCAGATCAGATGACTCAAAACAGAAAATAATTCCATCTCTTAGCCACGCTCCTGTTACACCCTTACAGTTTGGAAGATCTCTCCTCTGTCATCTCTAGGTGGAAGTTTGTTACCCAAACCCTTTGATCTCTCTTCCACAGTTTCATCCTGTGACCTCATACACTTTTGCACCCCAGTGAACTCTTCCTCCAGCCCAGCATTCACACCCTCGGGTAGCTGCAGACGGCTTTCATTACGGTGTAGCTGCAAACAACTGCGTTAAGGCTTTTCCTCTCAGTTTTGCTTTCAGTGGTTTGGTCTGAAAACCACTTTTTCACTTCCACTTTGCATCTTTCTTAGAAGAACCCTGAAATTTGCATCAGGCTAAGGCTGCCTCTGCAGTACGTCCTTGGAGGCGCAATTAGACGTTGCTCTAAGCCAAAGACCACGCTGCCACCCAGACAGGTGAGCTGCTACCCCACCACACGTTCCTGCCCCCTCCCTTCTGCCCACATCACCCAACACACAGCCAGGTGATTAGGCAACGAACTGACCTGGCTGAGAAGTTATTTTGGCCGGGTGGCCTCAACTCAGAGACATCAGGGAGGACAGAAAAGGGATTAAGACTTCTTTGACAACAGGGCAAGCTTCAATAAACTTAGCCATGACTATGACACCATACCATGAAGCATCTCGTCTATAACTCTTTGAGGAAATGCCTCTACCCAGGCAGCTCAAAAGTCATCAATTGGTTCCTTTTTCCAAGCCTAAGGCCTTCAAACCAGAGCTCCGAGGCCAGTGCAGTCTGGAGTGCGATCCGAACAAGCCGGAGATGGCGAGTGCAAGCGTGACAGAGGAGCCGAGCAGGACAAGACAAGGTGGCTGGAGCAGGACATGTACAAGAGGGACGGGACAGAAGTGACACACAGAGCACCCCTCCCCGCTGGCAGCAGCCAGGAAGATGTCCAAGACAGGCATTGTGCTTCCTTAGCAACATCTTCCTAACTGAACAGGCTGCCTTCCTTGCCAGATGCAAAAGTCAGACGAGAGAGCGCATTGAGAAGGGGAAGACAAACAGACAGGCACCACGTTAGCAAAGAGCCCTTAAATTTGTCTCCCAAAGCAGAGTGGCTGTAAGGGTGAGGGTTTGCCAGAAGACGAGAAGCTACACAGAACACAGGAGAAGTTTGTTTGCAGACTCACCCTGCTCAGGCTCTTCCAAGAGAACCCCTCTTTTTACCAGCTCCTCTCTTGGCTTTCGCATAGAAATCTTTCGTTCTAAAACTGATATTAAATTGAAAAAAAAGAACTCAGCAAACAGCGTAAGCTAGAAGTTCAAGAAGACACTTTTTTTAAAGGGATCCTCCGGTGGAAATAAAAGGGCTTCAAATTGCACCGTTTTTTGCACGGATTCAGAGGAGGGACTGCACGTTCAGGCCTGCACTTCACACTAGATTGGTGATCGTGGAGCAAACCCTCCCTCCCCACAGCTGCTCGGGGAGGTTCCTTGCAAGAAAGGAATTTGTCTGAAACTACTGCTCCATGGCAAGGTGTTTTTGGAGAGACTGCAGGAGCCAGCCCATTGCCAAAGCCACATCTTGGTTCTTACACGTGCCAGCAGTCAGGCTTGTGACAGCAAGCCCTTCTCACTAGCCAGGTGGCTAATAGCAGGTTTCCCAAGCGGAGGAGGGGACTCCCACCCAGCCCCGATTACTCTACCTTCCGAGGTCTCCTTAAATTTGTCACTGCTTTTCTTTTTCCTCCACTTCCAGGGTTTGAAGATCTTGCCAAAGCTCGAGAACTTGCTTTTCCTCTTTGTAGGAGGGGTGGTGTCACCCGATTCCAAAACATCGACCCCCATGCCGGCATCAGTTGGGGGGTGATCCACCTCTTCGGCTGCACGGAAAAGAATAAAGAAGTTACCTCTGTGCTGCAGATACCAGCTGCCGTGTCCCCCCAGCCTGCCCCTTGCACGCTGGGAAACGGTAGTGCACGTTCATGCAAAGAAGGTAGCAAGACTCCATGCCTTCACGGAACCCGCCAGCAATTCACATGAGCTTGGGGAGACAAGAGTGGGGGTTCCCATGTTAACAGGGCAAAGGGTAACCGATAAGGGGCTTTCTAACGAAACACGGATTAGTTGAAATTTGCAGCGTCGTAGCTTCGCCCAAGGAACACAAATCGCCTTGCTGCAGTTTCTCATCGTCAGCTGGAAGCACGTGGTGCTAGACACAAGCAATTACACGAACACAAATACCTTCCAGACTGCAGAGCCGACGTTCACGACTGTCTGCGCACACTGCAATTACCAGACCCATTACAACAGCTCGATGGGCTAGAACTCAGCCTCTCTGATTTTTCCCCTCTACGAAAAAGGCCGGCAAAGCTGGCCAAGAGTAACAACTACACAGGAAAGCAACACAATACAGGCCTGCGCTCCACCTACTGTACTCAAAGTCTCTGGAGAACGACACAAAAAGGACACGGAGGCGGGAAGGGACGCGCAAAAAAAAAAAAACCCAACCCACCCCAACTCGCTGCAACAAAAACGCTCGTAAAGAAACAACTTGAGAAGCAGAACCAAGAGCACGAAGCGCTAAGCTTGTGACTGTCAGTTCTGGCTTGCCTGGTGTTGCTGTTGTCTGGGTATTTGATGAAACATAAGGGAACACTTACAATCAGCAGAATCTAGCAATGCCTAAAAAAAAAAAAAAAAAAAAAAAGAATAAACCCAGAGTGCTCACAACCTAAGCGAAGCCAGCTGGTGGCCTGCTTCATGGGCTGAATTTCCAGGCTGAGAATCCCTTGGCTTCGGCCCTGCAAAAGGCAGGAGCACCCCAAGCTGCGTCGCAGAACTCCGTGAAAACACCCCAAGATCGAGAGCCTCGAGACTTCCCACGTTCCTATGACACAGCCCCGCCGAACGCCGCGGGCCGAGGTGCTGCCTTCGCAGGTCACACTCGCGCGTCTTATTTTTGAGCCCCCAAGTCAAACGGGCTGGAGTTCGCAAGCCTTCTGGGATCACAAAAGGCCTTTTAGTCAACTTCAGACAAGCCTGTATGACGTGCCTGCAGAAAAGACAATACCCCGTAGGCCACGCGGAAAGTTCAGCCAAGAATCCCATCTCCTGAGGGTAAGAGATTGGGAATGGAATTTTAGGGGAAAGCCATTTTGCGCACAGGACACAGAGCTAATAATGCATCTGCTATATCCTACAAGCACCCACCAAGGACACAGACTCGGATGTGACAAAGCAGATTCCTGTCAACATGGGGAAGAGCAGAATCGGGACAGGGAAAACAATAAAAAAAACCACCAGGAAAAAATGGGTTGTTTGATGGAGCTCTACCTGCAACCCTGCAGGTGCTTCCTAGCATGAGATTTCAGACCCCAGGAAGCATCAGGCACAGGGAGCCTCAGCCACAGGCTCCTGAGCAGCCTCAGGCCGGCTGGGCTGGGGACAGGCTGTCATTGCACAACACCGCAGGACAGACGGACCCCAATTCTTCAGTCTGAGCATAAATGAAATGGAAGATAACTGAATAACAGGGAAGAGAAGAGCAACGCAGACCATGGGAAACTGGAGAGTATTTCAGTACGAGGATCTAGTAGGATCAGGCAAGAAGCGCAGACTTTAACCAAATGAAGAAAATCAGCCCAGGACTCAGGTTTACTAAGTGGCTGAAGTGGCAAGGAAATGCCACTGTGCTAGCCAGCAGGAAAAAAAAACACAATGATTTTCCAAGCTGATTGTGGCCATTTTAGACTTTACCTAAAAGGCCCGACCCTTCCAGCGCTGTACAGGTTTCCCTCATCTCACTCACGGGCCTCCAGATTTCACACAGTGGTGGCTGATGGGGTTCTTCTGTTTGGTTGTTGGTTGTATATTTTTTGTTAAAAATCAGCCCCCTAACAGAAAGGTCCCTCAGAATCAGTGAAAAGCTGATGCCAGCCAACATTCATTTGAAAAAGTAAGATCAATTCCACATCTGAGCTGCTACTTTAAAAAAAAAAATCTGGCTTCGTAATAGGAGAGAAATTGGGTGGAAAGTAACATACAAGACGTCAGCACCGATCGGTGATTTTCTGTGGCTCTATTCTGCGATTTTCTGCTGGAAGGGAGGGTGGGAGGAAATGGGGACCAAAAGAAAAAAAAAAAAAAAGGCATTTCAAGCTCCCAGAAACCCAAGATGAATTGTCTGGATGTTTAGAGGCACTTTCTTCATAGACTAGAACATTAGCCCTGGAGCTGTACACGTAATTTTAAAAAGCAGTATTGACTTTGTTCGATAGAGCGTTCCCAAAGTTTACCAGGCAGGCAAGACCGCTTGCCAGGCCCAAGCTGTGGACTGAATCTGGACCCCAAGTGCCACGCAAAGGCACTCCCCTCCCCTTCCCAAGGAGCAGCAAGAGCACTGAAGGCAGTCGTACCAAGCTCACTTCATACATCCCCCTTCCCCGAACTGCTCTTAGGAATGTAACTTATGTGCTGTCCGCCACCCAAGGTGTCAAGAGTGCTGCGCTAAGCGAAATACGTTATTAAAAGAAAACTCAACCATCAGGTCCGCAGATTAACAGAGACCTCAAGCAAGCTGGGATGCCTCCATTTCCAATTAGGAGGAGAACGACAAGCATTCCCCCGCCACAGTCCCCTCCGAGCAGCTCCCGAGGAGCAGCGGACATGAAAGGACGAGCCGAAACTGCAGGAGACACACGATACCCCCAAAGCAGGAGCAGCGAAAAGCAGGGAGGGTGGGGGAGAGCCCACAGGCGAGTTTTACTCCAGGCAGAAGAACCTCTTTCAGCAGCTTCTGCAGTCCAGGTCTGGCTGGTAAATCAAATACCATCGCGGGGTGGAGTTTCACACCAGATGCCTGACTGCCATTAATTGCAATCACGCAGGTTAATACCAAGCTGGGTTTCACAATGACATCCAGCATCGATATTGAATAACTCCGGTTTTGCTCCTCTGCCACGCAACTCCGTCAGCCACGCTTGCAGGCTTGGGCTGTGCATCAGGTCTTGTCCAACACGAAAACGCTCAGTTTTGCTGTTTTATGTCTAAAAATAGTCAAGCCAGAGGGGGAGACAAGCACACCCTGCACCCCTGCACAGCATAAAACCGGTCCAAATCGTTTGCACCGTCCCCTTTTGCTCTGTGTATACACGTTACCGACCAGCGTGAACATCCAGACACCGCTAGAGCCCACCGGGCAACGCTGCTGCCACGAAAGGAATCTCCCTCGCCGATACACACTGGGATTCGTTCTGTCCAGTTCTGCAGCCCAGGCTGCTCGCAGGAGAGGCTGTCGTGCCCTTCCACAGCACTCTTCCTTTTACCATCCATAATTACACCACATGGACACAGACATTTAAAGCAGTCTGTTGTGATGCAATTATGAATTACATTTACTGCTAATTAGCGGGTGGATCAGCAGCTGTAGGTGTGCTTTACTGAGCTGTGTTTTAAATAACCTCATTGTTCAGTGATTGTTCACATTAGATAGCACTCCTACTCCCTCAGAAAAGGACCTTCCCTTCCATTCACAGCCCATTTCCAGCTCAAATTTCCAGGAAACGGCGCAGAGAGGACATTTGTTGCCCAAGGTGCCTTCCCTGCGAAGGGAGCCTCGGCAAGGTGGACTCTCTGCGCCTCCTCTTGCTCTGCTCTACAAGGTACAGGAGGGTCCCTAAGCCACTTTGCAATGCAAGGCAGAAACCCCTCCTTACCAGAGTCATGCACTGGGAAACTGCTAAGGAACCACAGCCCAGTGCTCGGGGAAAGAAATGGGGGGGGGGGAAGACAAGCTGGAGCTTAAGTGAAGGCTGAGAAGCATGAGGAAGCCGATGCCCTTGCCTGGCCCTTGCTCAGCACCACGGCTGTTTACCTGCATGGCAAGTCCGTGTCCAAGAGACCAGCCTCACCTTCTTCACTGCGATCCCAAGCTGGAAAAGCCACTTAAAATTTATGAAAAAGGTTAAATTGAGGTCATGCAGGAGAACCCAGGGGAGTCCTCATTAGAAGGTCCAGAGCTTTCCAATAAGCAGGTCCCTAACACACCCCCATGACAAAGCATGACCTTGTTTAACCTTTCTGCAAGAACTACCTGAAGTACCCACTTCAGAAAAGTGACCCTGAAGCAGGGAGAGCCCCCCCAGAGCTCCCCCCGACACCAGCACACCATGCCTAACGCGCTGCCCCAGCTGAGAAAACCCCCAGAACAAAATATCTACTGCAGCTTCTGCACATTGCCCCAGGCAAGCTTGGGTGCTTCTCCTTGAGAAGATGGCCTGGAGCTCCCAACCTGCCGTGCCTTGGACAGAACCCCAGGACCCAGGCGGTCCGGGGAGGGAGCTGTGCCCTGGCTGCTATCTCCCAGCTTCCCTCCCAGAGCCTGCTGCCATTTCAGATCTTCTCTCTGAAACACTGAACATGTCCTGATCCTGTTCCATCAAAACAAGCAGGTGAATCTGAGCTGTTTAAACAGCAGATTTGTGCTAACCCAAAATGTTTAGACTGAAATAGTCTAGGGAAACGTCACAAAATTGGCACAGCCTGGAGACACAAGAAGGCAGAAAGCTCCAGCGCTGCCAAGCAGCTAGGGATGCAATTCTCCATCAGTACGCCGGGCCAGCTGGTCTTTCAAACCCTCCCCCTGCAGACTGCTACACACATTTACACTCGAGCCTTGCTGTTAAAATGCAGGTGGAAAAAAGCTCCTCTCCCACTGCACCTTGTGTTAGGTGCAAACTGTTGTGCAAGGGTGATGTTGAGCCAGCACAGTAATGTTTGGGTTTTTTTTTTCCAGAGAAAATAAACCATTTCAGTGGAAGAATGTGGAGACTCGCAGTTGGTCTCCAAGCTCGTCGCACAGTCAGCGAGCGGCTGCGGTGCCGCACGTGTCATCTGCTCCCAAAGCTTTTGTCAGGCTCGGGGCTGCCGTTCCTATTCAAGATGGTAAAGCTTTCACTTCTACCGCTACTCCCAATGGGTCAAACCAGCAGAGCCAGGATCCGGGAGGCCAATTAAAAACACCACACGTGTTCACACCGCTGCCATGCACGCAGGACGCTCACAACAGCAAGCAGCTTCTCTAGCTGACCTTTAGGAAATACCAACATAGAAATGTAATGGTTTAATGGTCACACCACGGTCCAAGGGAGGAAAAGCCACCACGTGAGCAAATATAGTTGGCCCCTGTCTTCAGAGATCAAGCCTCAGAACACCCTTTTGCACAGCAACACGCCATCCGCCTAGAAAAAGGCACAGTGAAGACTTCAGGTACCAACATGAATAAACAAGGAGCACTTCTTTAAGGATCATCTCTCATCGGGAAGATACCTGCAACGGTACATGAGACAGCAGCACCTCTGATTCACAGTATTAGAAAAAAAAAAGAATTAAACCCAAGATGCATCTAGTGTAGGTCACTGTCAAATTAGTCCTGGTGACTTTTTAAGCAATTTTAACTCAGGCCACACACACACCATCAAAAGGCAGCACGGCTATGGAGAAGTTTTGTTTTGTTTTTAACTGGCACACCATTACTTAAGCTAAAAATCACTTCAAGATCCAAGTTAGAGACCCTAACAAAGCATGACTGAAGGCTGTGAAGAAATCAAAGAATCGCATTCTAGATGCTGACAATTCATATTATATTGCTATATGCCCGGGAGGGAAACTACTGATGGCCAGTGTTCATGAAGGAGATGGCACAATCCTCTAAGGATGAAGGGGCAGTGAGCCCCAGGACACGACTGCAGACTGAAGCTGTTAGGAAAAGACTGAGAACATGCTGCTCTTCTCCCTGAAGTATCTCTGCAGACATCCAAGAGTTGGTGAAGCAGACTTTATCTCCAAAAGATGATGTGCCTCACCACTGCCTGCACTATGACAGGTTCTTCCCCCTAGTCCTTTTCAAAGATGTAAGAGCTGTTAAATCCGATCTTAAGAGACCCTTCTCACAAAGGAAACAAGAAAGCAGCAGTATTTTGCTTTGTAACCAGACTTGCACAGTGTGTAAATCATGAGCTTGAGCCAGATTCCTACCATCTGCAAACCACAGTTTACCCAGAACCTGATCCATCTCTTACCGTAGTAGTCACTACAGGATTTCCACAAATCCCCGGAGTTTCAGTTCACAAGGAGCTCACCGGGCAGTTCTGTCTCACAGTCATAGCCTCAAGGCTCACATCCAGACAGAACGGCAACGGGGAGGTTGTGCTACAGCAAAAGACAGTGTAAACACTCAGCTGAGAACTAAAAGGCACTCCGAGACAAATTAGGCACTCTGCTGCCACTCTGCAAATTAGAACACTTCTGCTTAACCACCTTCCTTTTCCTAAGTTGCACACACACTCCGAAGTTCTGCTATCGCACGAGCCCAGAAGGTGCATCACGGACTTTCGCTGAGAGCGTGGCTGCTCGTTACACACCCGACACCCCTGCGCCTTCAGAGCGGGACCGGCTGCTTTGCACCATCAAGCCTGCAAGGGATCCTCACTGGCTACACCAACAAACCGTCCCGTTGCCAAAACAGGGTTGATGCACAGGCTGGAGAATAATTCAGCTCCCTCCTCTTTGGCTCTGTTGTGCCGGGCAGAGCGGTGAAGAATCCAAAAAGCTTTCAAGCAAACAGCTACAACTCAAAAAGCAAACAAAGACTCTTTTGAGGGAAATGCTGTTAAGGTTAAAGTATCAAAAAAAAAGCACTTTAGGTAAATGTTTCTAAGCTTCCTGTAACAGCTTTAAAAACTTCATGTGCATTTCCTGAATGGTCCAGGGAAGATGTGAATCCTGACCTTAAAGCAATAAAAGGCTGCGGTCACAAAACAGCCTCAAACAGTCCCAGCCCTCGGCTCCCCTGTGTTTTGCACATTTCTAATCACCATAATCTTCACAAGACTTCTCTTTGCAACAGCATCCTGCCAAAGTGAAGGCAAGAACCATCTCTTCAAGCTCCCAATTTATTCAGTAGGAACCACGCAGGCTGTGCCACGAAGAGACTTCAGATAGCAAGTGACCAGCCGAGGAAACACCAGATCTGGTCTGCTGGCCTCCCATCTCCAGCTAAGGACAATGCATTACACCAAGCCAGCCCAGTCCCCTGAAAATTACCACCATCTCTGGTGCTTGGTGAGCGAAAGAGCCCAGGACTGAACAGGCTGGCTTCTAACAGCGGGTAAATCCAAGGAGAAGATGCTGTTCATCTCCATCAACAGTACGAAGACTGAAGTTTTCCTTCTCCCTTCCACTCTCTCAATACCACTTATTTTTAGCAGCTCTTGAACAAAACTAGCTGGAGTGAACTGGGGGTGGGGAAGAGAGAATCACTGGTTTAATCCAAGCCCTAAAAATCCTTGGTGGGTTCAATGTTACAAAAGTGAAAAAGAATAAAAAAATTAATCTGTATCTCAGGGAGCTCTCCATGTGCAAATGTCAAGTGTTTCTCTAATTCCACTTTACGGATGAGAGTAAAGAACTCAGCCCAAATAGCTGACAGAGTCAGTATGAGATAAGAGGGAGCAGCACGATGCGTAAAGTCTCCTCTCGGGGTCAGTGCATGGCAGTGCCAGCGCTGGGAGCAGCACCTAAGACAGAGACCTGGAAATAACACCCACCACCACAGTGTTCTGGAAGTAGCGCTACTTCCAGGACGTAAAGCAAGGTTTGGTTTGCCCCAGCCTGCCAGTCACTCGGATACCTCGCAGAGTTGAGAGAGAAAACAAGCAGGGAGATGAGTGCCAAGCCCTTTCTCCCTCCAAAACTACTACGGCTGCCCCAAAAACCTGGGGGACACCAGGCAATTCTGGGCAGCTCTGGCCCAGGCAGACCACGGGGGCTGGCTCCTACCCCACTCAGGTGAATTTTACCGCTGTCCAAAAACTGAGGTGAATATTCACCTCTGTGCAAAGCTGGTATCCCTGAACCTGGCCAGGCAAGACACAGGCTATCCCTAAAAACAGCAGCTCAGAGCCTGTCTGAAACTCCACAGAACACGTTGCACAGCGATTGCATGTGACATGACTAAGAGAAAGGAAGGAAATGAAGTTATTTCTCTGGTTTGTCTCCCCAGCTCCCGAGCCAGGCGCAGGTTACACAAGCCCTGCATTCCACTCCTCCCAACTCCTCCGTTTCACCTGCAATCCTGCCCCGCCGCAGCCCCAAAGTTTCCTCCGTCTCCCTTGCCCTCCATTACTCACCAAAAGCAGCTGGATTTACCGGTCTCGAGAAGTGCGGCTGCCCCATTAGATTCTTTTCTAAGCAGCTCTCCGGGAGAAGGCGGGAGAGGGGGAAGAGAGGGGGGAAAAAAAAAAGTCTACCCTGAGAGAGCACTTTAGTCCTTTAAAATGATAAATCCACGCTTTGGGCTAGGAAAGAGCCTGGCGAGCGAGGCGGCTGCCAACTCTCAGGCAACGGCACGGGTGTCCGATGGTCCAGCGCAGGTCCTGTTCTCCTCGTAGCCCATGGCCGGCACTTGATTCTCATAAATAGGCGTCCGTGCCAGCTCCCTTCACGCAGGAATGCCTGTCATTCCAGAGCCGAGCAGGCTAGGGCCGAAGCTCAGGAAGGGGAGGAGACAGCCAGCCACGCTCCAGCCACTTAGCTGCATAATCCAAATCATCAACACCCCTCGCTCCTTCCTCACATCAAGTTTAGCAAGAAGAGAGAAAAGCTGGGAGCAAGGAGAGAGGGAGACCGGGGCGTTTTGGTCAAGGAAGGGCTTGGAGAAGCCATGGACACCAATACACCGAGGGGTTTCAGCTCCCAAACGCGTTCAAGGAGGCAATAACGTACCTGAGCCTACAAAATACCAAGCAAGGCGGTCACGAGTGAGGAAGCCTGCTACTCTGTCGTAGAAGCTGCACTGTCCTGAGAGCAAAGGGAATTTCAAGAAGAGTGCCTGAGCTGACGTGCATCTAGCCAGACACATAATAAAAATACAATTTCATAGCAATTCCTCTCTCCTCCAAAGTTACCAGGAAGAAGGTAGGAGCAGGGAGCGTGTCTCCTCATTTAATTTAAATTTAACAAAGGAAAATGTAAATTTAACAAGGAAAGTAAGGGTTTACTTTTCAGTCATGTGTCACATCTTGATCGTGAAGGTAACAAATATCCCCCTCAGCACTGGCACCACGATAAGAAGATATCCAGAGTTTAAACACGTCCACTTGGATTCTTTATAATCTTTCATCAACATTTGTGTTAGGACTTCAGTGAACCTCCAGATCATTTCCAAGCCCTCTAACACCAGACCACAGAGGAGTGGGAAAACCTTTAAACATCCAGAAGCTTAATCTTCACTTGGGGGAAAAGGAAAAACAATTTTCAAAACCATACAGGAATTGGCTGCAGCGTCACACCAGTGACTAATCAGGAACCCGAACCTGTGACACATCCAGGTTCGCTCTCTCCCACTGTAGGAAGGGCTGCAGAAAAAAGCAGTTTTAAACACATCAGGATTTGCTGCAGCCCTCGAGGTCCCCGTCCTTGTCAGGCCAGCAGCCGCAGTACTTCAGTATCGCTGAATATCACTCAGGCGGCCAGGAAGAGTTCGGGACAAGCTCACTACTGCAGCAAGTCCCAATAATAAGAAAAAAAAAAAAATCTTCTATTCTGGGAAACGACAAAATCCAAGATTGTCAATTTGGGCTGGTGCAGCTGGGAAGAATCAATGCTGCTCATCAGTCAGGACGGACACCCGAAGCGAACGCCCGCTTCGCAGCGGCAGAGATCACCATTCCCGACCGCGCGCCGCAGCGGGAGGCAGTTTTGCAGCCAATACACCCCAGAAAAGGGAAGGGAGTCGTTTTGAAGTCTAATAAAACTCCACCTAAGCCACAGGCACACCTGGAAGCCCTTGATGCTCTTGGTTCCTCCACTAACATACTAGACATGCCATGGGACAACTTGCAAATCCGTTCCTCTCTCCCGAAGCACAGGGGGAAGCAGGATACCCTGCACCTTCTCCACCTGCACCAGCACCCTGCTCGTCTTCAACCCCTGGCCTGCTGAGGAGATGACCACCGTCCCCACGTCCAGCAAGAGCACGGCAGGCAGGAGCAGGTGGAGGAGCAAGGGATCAGCAGATACGTGGAGGCGGAGGAGCAAATAGCACCGTCCTCCCTCGCGCAGGAACATATGGACGTTCCTGAAAGCGTTGCTCTTCTGAGCCTCCCACCACCAGACATCGCTGAATTCTGAAGGGGAACCTTCACTTCTGTCTGGTCAGCCACAGCAGTCAGTCCTTCCAAGCACTCTTGATTTTCACTGTGGGCAATTACCGTACTGATTCACAGGCATGCTCCACCTCATTTAAGACTCTTTGCTTTGAAACAAAGAAAAAGCCATTTTAAAGCCATTTAAATACGCTGCCATCTGGCAGGCACCCACAAAGTTCGGAGATAGAGGCTGGAAGACTCCTCCAAGTCTGTAAATCAGCTGTCCAACTTGGAAGGAGGTCTGGAAAAAATATCCCTGCATCTGGGAACGCTACAGAACGCTAAACACCGCATCTCGGCTTGCCTGACTTCCAAGGAGATTAAAGCCGTTGCAATTTCATGTTGCATTTGCCGTGAATTCGGAGCGCACAAAGCTCTGCTGCAGTACAGATGACACATGGGAAGTTGCTGAAGCATAGCAGCACAATCATATGCCTGACCCCCTTATTTCTACGTTAGTAAACCAGGAGATATTAGCTTAAATTTCAATGAAAAAGATGTAAACAAAGGCATTTAAATTCCCAGCGGCTGCAGTCCAAGAGCACGCACGACAGTTACTCAGGCTCCGGTGCCGCACGGGCTTTGCAAACACCATCGTGCAATAAAGCCCTTTCACATTTCTGCATCGTCGATCAGGCCTTACGACCCGTCGCAAAGAGAGCAACAAGACTATTTGGCAAAGGCACCTGTAACAAGGTTTGTACCAGAAGCGCTAATATGACCTTCCGAAACGCGGGGCTGCGGTGCTCGGGGAGCAAAGAGATACAAATCGGTGTTTCAAATTGCGACCGGGTTTGGACTTGAAACATCCTTTAGGAGTATCAGGCACAACTCTCTCCAATTTGGGGTAGGAAGAACAATGTGACAAAACCTCAGCCTCCATCCAACTGGACCCGGAGGATAAAGGAAGATTTGCATTTCAAGCAAGGACAAGTAAATGTCTGAAATTCCCATAATGATGCAGAAGGGCCACCTGACTTAACCGTGCAGCAACCAGAAGAAACCAGAGCAAAGCCTTTACTCCTCTGGGACAGGTGAAGACCCTCATGAGAAGGAAGAGCTCGGAATAGCAAAGAGCTTTCTACAGAAAAGCAAAAAGGGATACAGCGCCTAGTCCTTTCAATATTTTCTTCTAAAAGTGTAGTAATCAAGAAATCCCAGTTACACGACAATCTCACAGGATTTCAGGAGAGTCAGATAGCTAAAACAAAATGAGAAGAGGTGCCCAGTTACGGGCAGTAAACGCCCAAGAGAAGTGGAGTACAAGGCTTTCCTCTGAAGTTTCATTTCCTCTCCATCCCGTCCAGCATCCCATTAAAAACCCGGCATTCACATATTAATGGTCTGTTTGTATACGCTGTAAAAAGGAACTCTCCTAGATTGTTTCACTTTAAAATCTAATGAAAGCCATAATGAGCACAAATATTAGCTCCTTTAATAAAGACACTGTTGTTCACATTTCGGTTCACACCAACGTGAAACACCGCATTCATCTGCAGTGACTCAGACATTTACGTTCCATGATTCAGCCACAGGAACATGAAAAAGGACTCTTGCATTATCCCATCCATGCAGAGCTGCCTATTTAAAACCAGTGATACTGGGTGTTTTCCTTTAGAGCCCATCAGCAAGAGAGTCAACAGTAGCTACAGGATATTTAAGGCTCTTCCCTTGCTGGAGACGCACCCACTTGAAAGATTAACACAGGCCCACGGTACCATTTCACCAGGAGGACTGGAAGGGAGGAGAAGTGGCAACACCACAACTCTGGATGCGTTTCACCCCAACCTGCTAGCAATCCTCAGCAGCTTTGGCAGAGAACGTGAAAAAAATCTATCATCTATACGTAACAGCTCCGGCTGCCGACAGAGATGACCCTTTCTGGACTGTGCTCCGAAAGAGAGCATGTGGAAGAGTTATTAACTGCAACAGCAGAGCAAGGGGAAGCAAGTGTGTAGGAAGCCGGGTAGTCAATGTGAAGGGTCACAAGGCGACACAACGTGACGCTTTTCCTTTCTCCCCACATGGTATTAAAAGTCAGCCCGACGGCCAGTGTGGAAATGGAAAATGGTTTATTTATAAGCCAGCTGGCATCGCATTGTTTAGGTTCTGGGTACTTTGATGCGAGGGCGCTGGTTCGGATGGGACAGAAAAGTGAGGTAACTGCTCCTAAACCACATGATTTCCTCCACGCTTCCTGTGACATTTCCAAGAGGGAAACTCCTATTTCCCAGAGCATTCCAGTCCCCTTGTCCCCCCCCCAAGTCAGTCAGCACGGCGACAGCGGCTGCTCGATCGTAGAAAGCACGGGGCAGCAGATCTAGCACACCAGGGACCGTCCTGGTGCCACCACGTATGTGCTGGCGGTGCAAGGTGAGCAACTCATGTCCTACAGCAGCCCAGATGTGGACCGGGATGGAGCACAGCTGGAGGAACACCACTGCTGCAGGCTCAGCAGCAGCCTCTGCCAACGAGCTGACCGACAGCACGTTCAGCCTCACGTTTAGGAAGGGAAACTAAAGCTGGGGACATGCTCCTGGAAAGCCTTGTGATCGCAGCGGGTGGCTGGAACACAAGGAATTGCTTAATTGTCACAAGGACCAGGCTAAGGAAAAGTGCATGTAGGTCTTGGGGCCAAGAGAAGCTTAAGGCCAAAATATCCACCAGCCTTGTTTTCCAGCAGAGGAAGGGCAACTTTCAATGAGAACACATTTTAGCCGGTACTGAAGACATATCATCTTCAATGCCTCCTCACCATTCACTGTAATTACACCATATGCTAAATATTTTCTTGTTTACTAGTGAGGGGATGCTAAGGAATGTAATCCTGACAAAATTAAAGATTCAGTCACATCTTGGCTAACTTGATCACCGCAGTGATTCATGGCTATGCCATCTTGAAGCAAGGGAACCTCCAAAGCTGACAAACTACTTTTTGGAGCACCTTGAAGCAGCATTAAAAGAAACACTGGTCAGAAGCCAAAGGAAGCACAGATATAGGACACATTCCAGCAAAGCATCAGGCATCAGCGAAGTATCAGCATATTCCCAACAGTGAAGCACTCGGAGGCAGTATACCCATCTGCCACTTCCAGCTATATTATTAGGAACACATTAAGCAAAAACACACGAGAAGAAAATTACATTAATTATTACATTGTTTAGGGAAGAAACAGGCATTGCATTTCGCTTAACTCTTGTTTAACCCTCTCCCACAGCAAAAACTAAGAGGAACCTATAAACTGACACCACCTGAGGCTTCTCATTGTAAAACACTGGAGATAAAGAATGACAAAACTAACAGAGCTTCAGCACAAAGAAATATATTCATCGCCGTTCAAACCACTACCCAGCACGTGCTTTTAGGACTGGCACAGCAGAAGTATACAGTGCTCTTCTGAAGCGAGTGGCTGCAGTACAGACGTGCTGGACAGTCACATCCTCTGTGCTAGGGACCTTACTGGACAAACCTAACCCATATGAGACTTTACAGCTTTATACAGACATTACTCTGAGTCCTTTGGCAAAGAGGTAAGTGCATCTATGTCACCTATAAAACAGATGGGACAAACTCTGTTAAGCACTACACTGGAGATTGCAAATTAACAGCAAGAACGGCAGTAAATATTAAACCCCTAAAGACTAAATTGAAATTAACCCTCAGAGGCAGCACTGTAACTCTAGAAGCTAGTCTGCAACGTGTAGGTCAAGGTTCACAGGCTAGTATCCCCGCTCTGATTCATTAAAAGACTCACGATCCCAAATGTCTCTTCCTGCCTCTAATCCTTCAAGGTGACAAACTATGACTCCAGGTGAAAGCCTCCCTGCCCACATGCTAGCTGAAAAGGCAGGCAGCAAGATCTCTCTTTAAAAGTCCCCTTTCCTCTTTTTAACATTTCACAAAAATCTCTGGCAAGTGCACTTGCTCTTCATATCCAAAGACGAAACTGCAGCAAAACATTTCAGCGGTTCCTCTGCCACCCCAAAGGTCTCGGTGCAGGCACACCACACCAATAAGCCAGATTACCCTTCGACACCTACAGCTCTTCAGTCTGAAGTTACATTTTTCCCAAATTACTGCACAAAGCCAGCCAGAGCCAGGGCATCCTACCATCCTTCACTCACTTGGCTCTGCCCAGGGAGACTTACAAAAGCGCCTTGGTTTAGCTTTTGGGGAACACCCAACTTCTCCACCGCACCTGCTCTGCTGTAATTATTGACTAGGCTAGAAGCTCCTTATTAAAATGCAAGGCAAGTTTGGCACACAATCTCAGCTTATCATCTCGAGCAGATACATTTGGAAGAGAAACCCAAACTCCCTGCCACAGTTCAGAAATCAAAAGAAACGGCAGATAGATTTGGCTGAAGGCACTCAAATTGAGCAAGAAAAATACTTTTCGCACCCACGCAACTGAAAACTCATAAAATTTGAGATTTTTAAACCACAACTTTACATTTGCACACAAACACCAGGTTTAAAAGCTTCCTTTCAAACATACTGTGTTTTTACAAGCCATTTCTACCAGCGTGAATCTAACAGGTAATTACAGGTTTGACCTCCTTCTATTGCACAAATATGCCTTTTGAAACAATGTGGATAAATATTTGCCCAATACAAGACGACAACTCCAAGAGGAACCATTCCAGTTTATCAACTTTGTGATTCATGTTGATACAAGCTTTATTCTCTATTTAAGGAACGAGATAACGCTTAGGAAGTTCATCTAGCCAAATGTGTTTCGTAGATCTACCACGGACCACCCTAAATAGTGGCACATCCAGACCACGGGTCGCACCCAGACAAGAGCCACCAGCAAGACAGTGAGTGAATCTCAACTCTCCAGATATTTACTATTGCATAACCCCCAAGGTGTCTCCAAGCAGCAGCGAGGCTTAAGACTGAAACAGGCCGAGTAAAAGACTGCTGCGAGCGTGACGAAAGCCAACGCTTGGGGTTGCGTTGTGAATCATCCCCTTCCTTACCCCGCTTGAACTGGCTCGCTGGGGAGAGAGTTATGGAGTTCAAAGCAAAATGTGAGCACCCTACCTAACCCCCTTAGGCTCCTCCCGAAATCCCTGCCCTGATGCTCCTCCGTTTTCTTCCAGCACCAAGAGCTCTTGTGAAAACAAGACGGTGGCAGACACCAGCACTGAGAGCCGGCCCAGAGCAAGGCACAAAAAAAGCAGGCGTGACTGTTGCAAACAGGTAGCTCACGTCCCAAGGCGTACGCAGATCGGGTCCCCAAAACCAAAGGCTGTTTACACACCACACGGACTCACACGAGCTGCAGAGACAATGCCATGGCGATTGTTTACAGCGTCAAGGCCGTTCCGTATAATTAAAGGAAATGTCAAGAGATGAGATAACACCCACAGTTCAGAAGGTACAGCTAATCGTAACCTTGTGAGAAGCTGTTTCTCCCAGAGTTGCTCCCCCTCTTGCAAACACAAGCCTTCAACATTCCCAGAATCCTCATTTCACAGAATTCCACCTCATTCCCTTGCTCCTGCCTTTGCAGAGCACCAGCAGCGACCTTGTTTAGGAGCAAGGAGCACCACACCAAAAACAGCGGCCGAAAACCCTTTCTGAGACTATCAAAGAATGCTCCCGTCTCCTCACACTTGGCACGGTTGCACGTGGGGCTGCAGACAGTCTCTGAGCACTGCTGCCGAGAGGAAACGCAGTTCAATTGAAACAGGACTGTTTCTGCCAGTAAGAGGGTTGAGTGTAGCCCAGCACGACCACTGCAGTCCATCAGGACTGGCTTGGAAGCAGCCAGCTCATATGCCAACAGCCGCCAGCTTGTAACAGCCGTGAGCTCCGCCAGGGAAAGCTCCTCAAATATTTACTCACCTTCTCAGACAAATTTCGCAGCATAATAGCACGCTGCTATTTCAAGGGCTCGGATCAAAGAATCACGTGGCAGAGATTAGGCAGCCACAGAGGCTCCACGGTACATCCCACGGCTCCATGAGGTTACGGCGTACTTCCCAGTGCTCAAAGAGGTCTGATGAGGGAGAAAGATCTTGCAGGCAAGTATCAGTACAAACTCCCCACCATGGCATCCACCAAAGAGTTCCCATCTCAAGGCCCACAGTACACAAGTCTGAGCAGCACCAAAACTCAAGTTCAGGGGTTCTCAGCGTGCAGGAGGAACGAGCGAGAACTATCTCTAAGGGGTCCAAAAAGAAGCCGCTGAGAAAACCAGGTACATTTGGATTAACTAACTCCACAGGGGTCTGTGCCTCCAATCAGACGACATTCAGAGGTGCACAAACGAAAAGCTGAAAACCATCGCTCCGGTAAGCACGTTCTTCAAGCAGTCGTCAGCAAGGATACATTAGAGCAAGTATTTGAATCAGTACAAAAAACATAGGGTGTATAGACATAAACATTAAACCATTTCTCCATGCACTTTTGGGGTGAAATAGGGAGTTTGTGGTTCTGCTGGATTCCCAGCTAAAAAAGCTTGCAGAAGGCACTGGCTCCCTCGCTGTAAGAATGCCATCCCAGGGCTTCCCCCAAAATTACAGGCTACAGCGACACTACCTAAACCCATTACCTTACCAACAGCAGGGCTAGCTGACCCCTGGGCACTTAAACTGAAACCCCAGCTGGTCCAAAATCCTAGGTGGCCCCTTGGCTACACCAGCCCACGTCTTCTCGCTGCCTTTTTCAAGGCAGCCTGGACACGAGTCATTAGCAATGCCGAAGCTCATTTCTGCTGTAAGGGGGCTCCTTGGAGCTTCCAAAGCAATTCCACCTTTGTCAAGGGAGTAGGAAAAAACACAACCTCACCAAAAAATCTGCAATTCTTAATGAGATTCAGATCAGCCTTAAAAAAAAAAAAAGAATCAAAGCTTGGAAACTAAAAGCTGACTGACCCTTTAATGGAACTTTCCCATATTTATGGAAATTTCTGGTTTGGCACAAACCCATCTGCTCATTTAGTGGGTGTTGTAGAAATCAGTGCTATACTAGTGATGCTGAAAGAAAGGGGCCTGTTTTATTGTTAATTGAGCCTCTGGCTACAGAGTAGAGGAAAAAAAAAATATGTTTTCCTTGACTTTGAAACTCAAATTATAATTCTCACCAGGGTGTAGGTCTTTACCTCTCGCACGAAACGCAGTGGTCTGATTTCTGTCCGTAACTGCAGAACCGTAAGTCACTACGTTTTGCCCTGCTGCAACCAAGGACGTCACTCGACCTGGCAGCGACAACGCCATTGTTCCAGCACAGGACAAACCCTGCATAAGAGTCAGGCCACTACAACTTGGAGGTCTGTGGGCCTGTGCTGTGGGACAGGAAAGCAATCCTGTCTACAACAAACATCGGCGAGTGACTGAAGACGCATCAGGGCTTTTCTCTCTCCTCCCTACATGATCGTTTTGGTTCTTGTGTCTTCCTGACATTGATTACCTTGCACACTGCTCAAAACCAAATGCAAGATAATCCTTTTAAAAACCCCACCAGTCACTTTTGTTTAGAACAATTGCCACAGGCTATCACGGATGCAAAATTAGGCTTTCAAACCAGAACCGATTACACCCGGCAAATACGACGACTCGGGAACAGTCTCCGACACAGGAACTCACTCAACTGCAGATTCTCGATGCCAGGAAGGCATGACGAAGGGAAGTCTCCTTTTGTACTTGTCCTTGTTCTCCAGTTCTTTTCCTAAACATTTGTTTAGGGATGGGCTCAAGGGATCTTTTGCTGTGAGTGAATGGCTTCATAAGGCAACAGGGTGCTCATTATCAAACTTGTTTTTTCAAAAAAAACCCAAAAACAATCCAGCACCACTGGAAAACAATGCCCCAGACACCACCTCCCAAAATTAACTCCAGGAAGACTGATCAATACTTTATCCTGAACAGGAACATAACAAAAAGCCCTGAACAGATAGGGAGTGTCGAGGGTGCCAGACTGACTCGTATAATCCCATTACAGAGTTATCCAGAGCAAGCAGTTTGCTCAATATTTGAGAGATAACAGGATTAACTTCATGTTCAACATCATTTCAGCCTAATAATTGCAGAATCACTCCTAAGGCCCTCATGTCATTGATTCAACAGGGGATTCCCATCACGCCCCCCCCCCCCCCCGCCCCCAGCCTCGGCATAGAAAGCCAGTTCATTAGCGTCAGCAACTTAATTACTTTGAGAGATTTTTCCTTTCCTCCCCAAAGCAAAATATAACTTAACCCCTGCAATACACAATGCTTGAGTAGAACAAACTTCTGCCTTCCCTCCAGTAAGGGATGAAGTTTGCTTTCCTAACCACTATTAACATCTCCAGGATTTAATGCTAAGATCAAAGGGCTGGGGAGGGGGGCATTTTTTTCAACATTTTGGTTAAATTTAAACAAAAATCACCGCAGAGGCTGGATATAGTCCTCTCAATGATCAAGGGTCAGACGTCTGCCTAACTCTACCTTCCTGAGATGAGGAGAGGGTGTTGATCTAGCCTTTGAGAGCACAGCTACCAGCAAATCTGCCCAGCAAGGCTCACCACCGAGTCTTCGAGACTTAGTTTCCTTGCCAAGCCATGACTCACTGTTCACCTAGCCTTGGAAACGAGTCCCTTACTGCAGCCGTGGTGGGGAATTAAAAGGGAAAAACACACAAAGCAAACAGTACCCGGAGCCATTTCCTAGCCCACGAGAGAGAGCTGGGGAGAGCCACAGGAACCAGGCAGCATTTTTCTACGGGATTCTCATATGGAGCACGGAAAGTTATTAAATTCCACCTTTTCAAGTGCAGGGTGAAGCTTTTGTTTGGACGTGCTACACCAATTAGCCCCCCCCCCTTATTCTTTCGCCCTAAACCTGATGAATCATGCCGCCCCGCTTCACAGCATCCTGCTGGCTCACCGCCTGTGAAAGCTGACATCCATGTCCCCAGCTTGGCTGCACCTTCATGGGTTGTTTCTCTCTCCCACCCCACCCCCCCCCCCAAAAAAAAAAAAAAAGAGGAAGACCCCCAGGGCCCTGCTTTAGTAGGGGGGTGCCCTACAGAAACACAGCTTTTAAAGGAGAGCCCTCTGGGAGGGGTTGTGGGCACGCAGTTCCCCACCCTCCTGGGGTGTTTGCAGGGCTTGGGGTCGATGATGGGGGACACAAGGCCCAGGATAAAACTGTGTCCTGCCCCATCACTGGGCCAGCACAGGAGGAACCTGACAGGTCCCCCATAAGGGATGAAACTCTGCCCCATCCACGGCCACGACCAGTGGGACATTGGCCCACCTAGCTGCGAGCACCCCCGTTCGCCCCAGGAGAGGTGCTGGCTCAGAGCTCAGCACCGATTCTGGCCCCTTTACATGACTTTAGCACAATTTGTTTCTATTTTCAGCTCTAGATTTCTCCAGCGACAGCTCTGCGACCTCCCAGGTCAGCAGCAGCAAGGCCCTACGCACCCGAGAGGAACGCAGGTTTCCAGGCCGAAATGGAAAATACTGACAAACGGACCGAGACACTGCAAAGAAATCACCGAGCTGAGTCCTTCAGACAAGCTCTAATAGGCACCAGGATCCACTGCAGATCCTGAGCCTGCAAAGCTCAGGTCAGAAACAGAACAGCCTGAGTGCAGGCTACACAGATCTCTGAGTGGAATTTAGTAACTCCTATAAATATTATTTTTTGATGTATAAAGCACTACAAATTTATCATAACCCAGGTGGTAAGTCCTTCAGAAATCTTAAAATCTATGCTTCACAAAGCAAGACAAACCCAGGCTGGGCTGAAGACCAATATTCCTCCTAACCAAGTCGTGGTTATCGCTCGGCCCATCACAGCTGGATGGGTCCAACCTGTTAAAAAAGCCGCGCCAGATGTCTGGTTTCTTGGCGCACTCAAGCGTTTTAGGAGACAAAAGACATCTTCAGTTATCAGAGCTAGGCTCCTTTTCGGGACAAATGAGAAAGAAACAGATAAAGCGGTGACGTCAGCAGCGACAACACGCAACTGTTGGCAACCAGACCGCGGATCAGCACCAGCCCGGCAGGGCTGAGAGGCAGCTTTGTTCAGCCAATGGCTCCGCTAACACCAGTTACAACTCACAAGGGCAGCCACAGTAATGAGAACGTTCAGCATTTTGTTTTTAAAAAAGCCAGGTTTGCCATTCAGCCTGGACACATTGCTGCTGTGTGAACTACAAAAACCAGTAATAACAAACAAACAAACAAAAAATCACTTCATTTACACTAAACCCCCTTCCCTCTGGTTCCAGGCAGGCTCCTCTTCGACCCCCAACCCCAGTAAAATCAGCTACTAAAATCCTTTGACAGAATTTACAGGCAGCAACGTTCCAGAAAGCAAGGTGAATTTAAGGTCCAACAAGTTGAAAATGAAAACTAGAAACTCTCGAAATCCGACCCATCTTTTCCATGCCCTACTTACCGCGCCACAATAACTCCACACTCCCCATTTTACAGTGAGTCAGCCTGAATTATCCGGAGGATTGATTACATGTCCTACAAGGTCTTATCTCTTAATACAAGGAATAAGATCATTCAATTCAATCACGAAGCACTTCAGCAGATACAACAGTTCTCACTCAACATCAGCCTTTGCTACTATCTTGCTCCAGCCAGCCTGGAGGCCAAAGCATCTCATTCCCAGCACATCCCCAGCTTAGCCTCTAAACCACGAAACCAGCAAAATTAACCTTCGCTTTCCTCCGGGGAGAGCTATCTGTAGAAACTGCACGGCCACTTACTACAACAGCTTTAAAAGTCACTTGAAATGGGGTGCTGTGGAATTATAAGGTCTCCGGCAGGTCAGCAAATAATCTCTGTAAAACACTTAGCTTGTAGATCAGGAGGGAAAGGCAGCAAGAGTTCAGACACCTACTCAAATCATAAGGGGCTTGTTTGAGGGAGGAGGGGGGGGCGGAAATTATTGGGTATTTATTTTCTTAAATGCCACACCAACTAGTAGATGGAGAGCTGATCCAAATCACTTGCACATACAGCAGGCAGAAAACAGCACCGGCGTCCCATTAACTGCCCCAAGCACCCTGACGGGTGCTCAGCACGTTAATTACGCTAAGAACTAGAACGTCCAGCACAAATTTAAGAACAAAAGGCTGTCAGGATAATGTCTGGCAATATTTTGCTAACTTGTCAAGTGCACTCCACTTATTTAGAATAACGCTTTCAGGTGGGTAAGCAAATGTTCCGTACTGCACCTTGTTTAAAAGTCAAACGGTCTCCACTGAGATCAGCTCAACCCTCTGGTAAACCTGACTAAGGAACAGTAGGATTTTGCCTTTCTGCGTGCTTGCAAATTAGCATACAGCACCTGTAATTAAATGCTTCATCTCAGGCACTTTGACCACTTTGGCTCTCTTCTATCGTGTGGCACACAGCACTTACACTGCTGTATACATAATATACAGGATCTCACAAGGGAATCACAGCTTCTGTCTCTTCCTGGAAGAAAAACCTGTTCTTTTGTTCTGGAACAGACATTATAAAGCGATTTCCACTGGCTAGTTAGCATTAGCTGTTCCTCTCCGGCAGGCTTCAGAGCTGTGTGACAGGGAAGCACTCTTAACACTGCAATGCTCTGTGTTCGACTCTGCACATCAAAACCAGAAAACAACGAATGCCATCTCCAGCAGCCTAGTTTGAACGAAGAACCACATCGTCAAAACGCTTTAGTTCAAACATGAAAGTCCACATTTGACAAGTCTTCCCTAAATGCTGCTGAATTGGTTAGTTAAATGCCCGTCCTGGCAGCAGCCTCGAAGCAGCTGATTTCCAGTTGAGACTTAGTCATCAAAAGGGGATTCCCACCCAGCCGGTCTGAGCACCGGCAGCAAGCTGAAGAACCCCTGAATCAGAGCCTGGCCTTTCATCCAAGTTCTTCAGCAAAGGCAAAGAATGAAACAACGTGCCCTCCACCTCACCCTCTCCCTTCCTGCCCCCACTTGGACCCTTCCCTTTTTGAAGTGCATTACCGAAAGTACCAGAATCACTGTCCTAAAGATCTAAAGCCTCGTTAGGTTTCTGAGGAACAGAAGACATTGAGAGCAGCACATATTTCCTCCTCAACCCTGACACCCTGTGGCAGTCACCATCAGAGGGAGGTGCAGGTGGAGACCTTCTTCCCACGCAGGCAGCTCCCTCTGGCAGCTGTGGTCCTTGCAAAGTCCTTGTCTCTTGCCACCAGGCTCCAATCCGCTCCAGAGGCGCAAGATGGGAACTCATACTCATCACCTCTTTCCTCAGGTTCCAACTAACAACCTACAAGCCAAACGTTTTACATCCCAGCAGCCACTCTCTCAGCTTTCACTGCTGCTAAACACAAAGGGCTTCATAAACAAAGGAACAGCAAGAAGAAAGTCACTTGGCAGACACCTTTGAAGCAGAAAACTGGTTTCCCTGAGCAGGTTTTGTTTCCTCGTAACAGACTTTGCACATCCGTAGTTTTCTGCTCTCCTCTAGTTGCACACAGCGCCTACCCGGAGGAGATGACAAGCTTGGTGGATAAAGAGCAGCAGCGAAGGGTCCTGGCAGAGTGCAAGAGGGATCCCACGCATGTTCCACGCATCAGCCAGCGGCCACGTGCAAACCAAGTGCTATTTTCAGATCCCACAGCAGCAGGCTGATAGAAACCAGTGATTAAAGCACCTTTGGGACAGGTCACGGTCATTGCACCTACACCATTGAGTCCATCTCCCTCCTGAGCATTAGTCTTTCAAAAGGCAGCAATACCAGAACCTGCTCGGACAGTCTAGCCCGGCGACAGCTTGATACGTCTTTCTGATCCCAAAATTCCCTTCAGCCAGCAGGGCTGCTAGGAAGCTGGCAGCAATGGATGTACACTGAAAGGGATTGCTTCTAGAGACATGCCTTGAACCAGAAGTGGTGGAAAAATCCTGTTCCTTCTGCACACACGATGATCGTGCACTCGTTTCCCTAACGGTTTTGAACCTCTGAGCATCTGAAGGCATTGCTGTTATTTTTAGGGATAAAAATGGGAATGGGGTAGCCAGCCATGCATCCTGCCAGGAACAAGTAGCAGAGCTGGTGGCATAAGCAGCAAGTACTCACATTTCTAGGTGTTTCCTCTACACCAACTATATTTGGAGTCGAAGTCTCCAAAAGCAGCAGATTCCTATCACACTGGTTTCCTTATGAGGCATGTAGCCCAGAAGTCAGCATAGATGCTAAAACGAATTACTTCTTTGTTTGCACAAAAGTTAAGGACTCGAAGAGTATTTCCTATTTTTAGAAGGAAAAGAAATGGAAAATAGTCGTACAGCAGGAGATAAAGGGGATGAAAGTCAAAGGGGATGAAAGTCAGCCTTGAGTAAAGAAATAACTGCAGAAGATTCTTAAAGCATCCACAAACGCAGTATTTCAAGCGCTAGTCTAAAGAAGCAGCTTTGGGTAAGAGCCTGTGTGTGCAAAGGCTACTTCACCAATTTCCCAAAACGCTTCACAGTTGTCCCACACAGATGTAGACCTTTTAGGGAAGCTACTAAAAGGTTCACATCCCAACACCTGCAGAGGAAGCGTGTAGCCACAAGCAGAAACCGTAAACAGAGCGCTGAAGTACAGGAGGTCAAAGGACCCACCGAGCGAACGCTTCCCAGGAAGAAAGGCACTGCCATGCTCCCTCCACAGCTATTCATGAATGATTAGCTCAAACATTATCGGGCAAGTAAACTGCAGGCCTGCTTCTACGTTAGGGCAATCCAACACCACAGCAGAGCTTTCAAGGAACCATAGGCACAAGGCGAGACTTGCCCTGCCAAGCACAAAGCTCCTGCATCTTCGATATTTTGCTTTTTAAGATCTCCCAGGTTTACAGAGAGATGAAACGCTGGATAAGACAATCCCTTGACTAAGAGAAAGGTCCAAACCTAGCTCTTATCATGCTAAGATAAGTGAGTGGTCTTGGGGAGGGGGTCTGGGCAGCGACAGCGTGGGCAGCAGATGGAGCAGCGGAAATAGGCTCCGAAAATAGAGTGTGATCCTTCACCCGCACCACAGGAAGGATCTGCAGAGGGGAAAGGTATTCCAGTGACATTTCCCTTCAACAGATCACTTGTGTAGGTGGGACTTTGGAAAGCAGGGAAACTCGGCCTGGCAACACGGGTATATTTAGATTTCATTTATTCCTCTCACTAACCTCCAGCCTCACAGCTCCGCTGACGACTCGGGGGCAGCTCTCCGCCCCCCAGCCTCACACCGAGGCGCAATCCATCACCACCACCTCTCAGCTCCTGCACAGAACCTTGTACGTTCCCCCCCCCCGCTTCAAAACTTCTTCCATCTCCAAGAGGTTTCACAGCAAGCTAAGGGCCGAGGCTGACAAGCTACACAAATTGCTGCCACTCGAGCAGTTTACGCGCTCGTCAAGCCGATGCCAGTCGCAGAGGCGCAGCCTAGAGCAAAGCAATTCGGTTCTGCTTAAGTCCAGCATCAGCGTGAAAAACTAAGCCATCTGATGCTGCCCTAGTGACAACGTACTCACACCCAAACTACCGCAGATAGCTGACATGTGGCAGCTTAAACTGCAGCCACTTGCTAGGGCCACGTCCCAAGGCTTGCGAGAAGTTTCTGTAGATTCTTCTCTGTACTTGAAAAACAACCCAGGGTAGGGTTGAAGGCAAATTTTAAGTTGCATACCTGTTCTAAAATAACTGCGTATCGAAAAGCTCCGAAACTTCACTGCAGCTGCCTGGAGACCATGCTTCCACTGTCTTCAGGGATAAGCATGAATTAAAATCTGAAGACAACAGCAAATTTCATTTTTAATTAGCCAGGGCAGCCAGCCAAGGCGGGCTCCCCCACCCACCATGGCTAGCGAAGCCTGACAGCTAAAAAGGATTTATGCTTCACTGTGCAGTCCCAGTGGCCATTCGAAGCACATCGACTCTGAACACGCGCCAATGCAGTTAAAACAAAAGCCAGCCATGCAGCATTGTGAATGCAGTTAATATACAACCCGTTAAGGACAGCAATACATCAAAAAGCACCAGGCTTTGAAGGAACAAAGGGCATCGACTTCAGCTCAGCTCCTGCACGCAGCTCCGCCTTACCTCATCTCCAGTCTCAGTGCCGGGAACAACCCAGGAGTCCTGAGCTTAGCAGCACTTGGAGAATAAGCGTCCTTAAAAGCAAAGTAATTTTAAGGAAATAATAATAACAGACCCATCTGCTTATTCTGCCTCTAACAGGGGGCTCTTAGCTCCCAGCCCTAAGGAGGCAACACTTAAAGCTCCACAGCCAGCTGCGTGGGGTGTCTGTGCCTGCAAAGACCAAGTACAGATACTCCATCCTAAACGTGTACAGCTGAATGTGTTCAGAGGGAAAGGGGAGGTCATTTTACTTAAGCTGGCAAAATGCAAACAGAACATAAGGCCTTTCACATCCCAGGCCACCTGCCTCAAATCAGGAGTCAAAGCTCTCAGTAACCTCAACAGGCTCCAAGCCCACGTCTCACTGATCTACCCAAAAAATGGAGTTCAACTGCACGCGAAAAGGGACAAAAAGCTTTGTGATATGAACACAGCTGGCCGCTGGCAGTCCCAGCAAGGCCCGTCCTGGTGAATAAGCAGAGCTCACAGCGTTGCTCAAAGCCATCCCATTAATGCAGGCTGGAGAGATGGAAAAACTCGCCCTGCTGCTGTCTGTGCTTTGTCCTGGGGTTGAGCAGGGAGCTGTCATCTCCACAGCCACTGCTTCAACGTGAGCTGCCAGCACCACGCTCACTTGACCCATCCTCCCCCTTGGAAAGTCATCGTTTGGGATTAGTTTGCCATGAGTAAATCATAAGGGAAAAGCATCACCACAAATTAAATGTGCACCTTACAGGCTAACGATTAAAGGGCACAGCAGCAATTCTTGCCACCAGGATTATAAGCGTGACGTGTTTTCACGCATGTCCTCTTGGCTCCGAGCTGTTCCAACCAGGCCAGCGGGCTCCAACACACCAGTTTTGTATGAAGTCAAAAATGGGCCTTCAGCATCTGCCATGCCACGCACACCTCACGGCTGACAAGAACATCTATTCTCAAGGTCTAAGGAGGGCACCACCTAGCTGCACAGAAATAATCTAGAAATAAAATTTCTGGTCACAGAGTTGCACTTCGCTATGAGTTAGAAGTCACCAACTGCAACATCATGGTCCACCAGATGCGAGGTTAAAATGCTTAATGGGGACTGCCTTCCCACGGTGCAGGCAAGAGCCTTCATGCAAATTTCATTTCAATGGTAGGGAAAAAATGGCCATTTAACTCACGTCTTCCACGGCCACTTTAGGCAAACAGATGGAAAAGCCGTTCAAGGCAATCTCTAAGCCAAAAATCTATGCGCTTTAGTTGCAACCGTACCCCTGCATCAGTTAAACCTAACAGCGGTGACTTTCCTTGCCTCAGGGCAAGTAGTACGCAGTGCCTAAATGAAGAGCTTTAAAGCCAAATTTTAACTAAAAAAAAAAAAAAAAAAAATCCTGTCTCTTCTGCAAGACCGAGCAGCCTAAATAAATAAATACAGGAAGAGAAGTCAGGAGCTACCATGAGCCAGTTCTTCCGGCTCGTCGTGTGCCTTGCTCAAGTCACAGACCAGGTCAATGCTCCCAGCCTCCTACCTATTAAGAAAGGGGATGCTGTTTGTTTTCAAGAGCTTGGGATAACCAACAGACTTGCGAAGATTTCAAAAAAGATCTTCCAGACGTACAACACAGCCTTAATCAGATCTGATCCACCCCATTAGTGCAGTACAGTTGCAACGGATGCATCTGCCAAACCAGCTTATTTTCTAATCACCTTCTGCATTTGCATTGAAGACACCAAGTTGAAAGCAATGAGGTTGTTCATGATGTTTGACCAAGGAGGAAAAACAGGTCCACACAACCTGTGGTAAGATAATCTGAGAGCGTACTCACCCGTGTTCTCTTCCATTCCTCTCGCACACTAGCTTTCTGAACAGCTCCTACAAAAACATGAAACAAAATTGACATACAAATTAAAATCCCAAGTGTGACCAAAGTTCAGGTTTAGTTTCACTTCTCTATCAGCTCTGCTCAGTCTACACATAACCATCATGGAGGGAACCTAGAGTAGAAATCATACTCCAGCAAACTAGGAACGAGAGAGTGTGGCATCTTCACCCCTCGTTGAAGACATCACTAGCCCCTAACCACACCCATGCTGTGTTGGAAAGAAAAGAGAAACAAAATTAAGGTGTAATAATTACAAAGCATCAACTGTTCTTCCCAGAGAGAACATCCCACATCTGCCTCTTCAAGAAGTCATGTGTCTGCTGTAAAAGGGAACAGCTAATGCTTATCTAGCAAAGGCAGAGCAGCACATGCACAGGAAGCATTTTAGATGTCACACAACATCAAGTCAGTTCTGAACGTACTGGGGAAAAAAAAAAGACAAAAAGGAGGAACTGGGATTTTAGTAGCAAAGCCAGCTTTTCTCTGGAGAAAGTCCTGAAATGA
The DNA here is from genome assembly GCF_034619465.1 of Leptosomus discolor. Lineage (NCBI taxonomy): Eukaryota > Metazoa > Chordata > Aves > Leptosomiformes > Leptosomidae > Leptosomus > Leptosomus discolor. The sequence goes on from NC_141419.1 coordinate 3,468,193, forward strand.
GGTGCAAGAGGAACTAAGTTTGGGGAAATCAGGAGACATCTTGATTCCGATATATCACATAGCACGGCAAAAACATGCTCAGCATTTTAGAAACAGGGACCTGCTGCCCTGAAGAGCTCGCAGTTCAAATTATGACAACCACAATAGGAAATGTCAACAGGTACAGCATGGGGTGATGGGAAAAGAGCTACCAAATCAGCTTGTTTCCACTGCCGAGAAGTCACAGCTAGCTTTTACCCCCAGCCCAGTTCAGCCTCACGCCTCACCACTAACTCTAGGCCAGCTCACCACCTTAGCTCCCGGCAAAGTGCAGTTTGTCGGCTGTAATGCCACATCAGATCAGATGGATCATCTCCATCTGGTAATTTGCTGACTTTACAGCACGTGCTCAGCTTGCACGACAGCATGAGGGCACCACAGGGCCGTGGTGCCAGAGGAGATAACCCTACCGCACCACCACTGGAACTGCGCCTGAACAAGCCATCGCCAGCAGCGCTTTTAAGCTTTGCTTTGCTGAACTGTGTGGGCGAAACACTTCTTTTGATCAGACAACCACGCTCCAGGCTACTTCTCTCTGTTGCAGCTAGAACGCCATCGCAGCAATATCCTTCGATGGGGAGAACACCTCGACCAATCCATTAAACTCTCAAAACATCGTTGGCAATCACAGCGTTTAAACAGCTTCGCAAAGAGGAGCGCTCTCCGTGCAGACTTCTGGGCAGCAAGTCAGTCGCCCAAGAACATCAGACGGTCTCCATCTCAGAGGCAGATTACCATGAGGTCACTTGGGAAACGCCCTCAGAATCCCTGCAGCTTAATCCATTATCCCTGTTAAAATACAGCTAACTTTCTCGTGCAGTTTGGACGCACGATTTGGTACATCCACATGATACGATGCCTAAAGGCTGCATCAAGGACACCATCTGCAAAAACTAGAACAAATGCTTCCCACTGAAGGCACAAGAGCCACAATGATTTTTCCAAGTATCATTATCCTCATACAAACCCCAACCCCCAGTTAGCAGCAACTCTCCCATACAGGGCGTTCGCAGGTAAGGTCTCCCTGCCTGCCCTGTCACTGTAAGCCCTTCTGGGAAGGGAAAGCAGAAGAAAAACAAAGGCAGACACCTCAAAACCTACTTGAACCTCAGTACAGATGACAGCAACCCTCCTACTCCCCCAGAGCCACCAGGGAGTTCAATTTAATTTGCCTTTCAAGGGCATTCCTGCGCAGGCTGCGCTGAGCTTTGCATATTCCAAGGGGCACATTTGTGCCTGGAATACTAATCCTGGCAGCCCGTCGCTGCTGGACACTCGCTGTACGCACCAAGGACATCTGTCATCGCCTGACAGCACGGCTGGAAGCACCTCGGTCTGCGCTGGGAGGGATCCTTCCGAGCAAAACACTAAATCCACAATCATCTGATTATTAATAGAACAAGCATAAAAGGCACACTGGAGGGGAAAAAAAAAAAAGTGATGCCAGGTTAGAGCAAGAGGGAGCAAAGTCAGGACTCCCAGCATCGCCACGAGGCTGCCAAAGCGGGAGCACACGTCTGTCTGCGCTAGGAAACAGGCACTTTCTCACCGACGCAACGGATTAAGTAGTGCAGATCCTGCTGCCAGCATTAACGAGGACTGGCTAATTGGGAAGCTGTATTCTGCAAGAGACAGTTTGAGATAACCTGCCCTGCAGAACAGAAAATTACGTTTATCCCCTACTGTCAGATGTTTCCCAGGTACGTAAGCCTGAGAAAACTTGGATTTTGCATTTCCTTTAGCATGACACATGCTACAGCTCCTCTGAATATTCATGTCCTCGAAGTGCTCACACATTCCCCGGGCCTGACAGCTGCGTGAAATTCCTGTCAGGGGCACAGCACAGCTCCCTTCACCACCCTGGGACACGCCACCCCGCAAGCCCCACTGCCTGCCCCTCGCTGCTGCTCAGCATCGAAGGCCTTTCTCTGGCTTGTTAGTTCAAACCCTTCGCTTTGGGTTCCCCCCTCCCGCCCCCAGCTCTTCCCACCAATCTAAGAATATATTCTTGTTCCAATATATTCTTGTTCCATTGACCCGGCTCTGAACTCTCAGCAGCAAGGTGATGGCTTTTTTCCAGCCAGGCAGCTAATCCACACACAATAGCAGCCATGCTGGAGTATTTTCTACCCTGTTTTCTACCCCGTTCCTTCAGTCTGAACACCCTCTCTGCTGAAGTGGAGAATTTCATCTGTCCCAGCCCTGCCGCATCCTCCTGACGGTGAGGTCCCACACCAACACAAACCAGCCCAAGTCCAGACTCTGGACCTCCTCCCGTGCCTTCCCACCCCTTCCTTGCACCAGCGCTCATCCTTCCTTGTGCCCAGGGAGCATTCACAGCTGACCCAGATGCAAACCAAGCACCTTCCAAGGAGCAGGCAGTGGGTTGGCGAGGACAGGACCTTGAGAGCCTCAGCTCCAAACACAAACTCACTAAGGTGTCACTTTTTTCCAGCCTGGGGCAATCCACGTAGTTCAGCTACGAGCTTTACCGATTACCGGCTTACCCACTTTGTCACGGTATCATTTTCAGCAACCCTGACCCAGACCTCTTGAACATTATGCTTTCAGCTTCCTCCACAGCGAAGCTCATTAGCTGTACCACTCTGTCCTCGCAGGCATTTCTGATCTAGGACTGCTCATCTCCTCCAGCAACACCGAGCAGCTCCCTTCAAAAGACTAAGGGATGTTTCCAAAAGCCCGACTAAAAACGACGCCAATGTTGGTTGTTTTTCCCAACTAAACTAGAAAACGGACAACTCTTCCAAACAGAAGTAGCACACTACTTCTCCGCAGCGTCTGCTAACAGGCTTGCCTTAGGCGTGGAAAGCCAGTTTCCATGCTGGCTCAGCTCTAAATCACCATTCCAGAGAGGGACGCGACAGCAGCTGGGCAGCGACTACAGGGCTCTCACTGTAATGAGAGACAAAACCGGAGGCTGTCTTGGGAAAAAAAAATAAAAAAGCATGTGGGGGAGATAAAGGATGTTCTCAGAACAGTCTTGAACTGCACCCATCAGTTGGAAGAAAAAGGGAAGCGGTAAAATACCCCATAGCCCAAGGAAGAAGGTCCTGCATTAATACGGACCATTAGTGACAGACCCATGAAATGAAACCAAGCTCTCTTGACAACCTCCTAGAAGAGATTTTATTTTGCCCTAATACGGTGCTAGTAACAGTCAGTACACAAACCTGATACTGATTCATTGTGCTAGTTCAGTCCATTGCTTTGCACCGTTTAAAATGTTCACAGCAGCACCCCGATGCCCAAATCCTGAGGAGGTTGCCACTGGACCAGAGGAGCCTAGTGAGGGACTGCTCCTGCCTGCACGAGCTCCCCATTATAACAAGAAAAAGTGGACAAGAAGAAGGCTAGCTGGAGACTGAGGCCAAGCAGCCTCTCTTCGTCACGCAGGTTATCTGGGGAGGTTCCGAGTTTTCATCCCTGGCTTGCCGAATTTTACTCAAATGGTTGAACCAAGCCACCAGAAAGCACTTGGTGCATCAAACCCAGCTGCAGATGTTTCAAAAAGGCTGGGCTCTCAGCAAAAACGTCCCAACTGCCCCACCAGATCTGGCTGTCCATCCCTTTTCATAAATGCATTTTAAAAAGTATTAAAAAAAAAAAAAAATCAACATTTTATTCTCTCACCAACGAATTACTCATTCCAGGAAGACAGATGAGCGGATTTTCGCAAAGCTGAGATAACTCCACCTAATGCTACGGGTATGCTGTCCACGAAGCCCCTTGAAGTCCCCAGGGGAAGGGCTAAAGTAACTCAATTTATCTGCCAGCCGCAAGATTAAGAGCATGGTAAACAATATTAAAATTCTGTTCTACAAAGCAGAATAACTCAACAGAGCACAGAACAGTTCTCCCAAGGGGCAGCTTATAGCACAGGTGCACAGACAAGAGTTTAAATATAACAAGGGAAATTCTTAAAAAACCTAAACAGATCAACCATGCCAAACGCACTACTAGAAATTACAAGACAAGGTGTGAAGGCAGAGTTAACCTCTTGTTAGACCAAGCAGTACAGAGGGGAAGAGATGCACAAGCCTTTCTTCAGGTCAGCCGAAGCCAAAAAGCTTCTCTGTTTTCCTGATTTCATCTAATAACAAATTAACTCCACCTAAAAATCTTGGCTCGCGCATGTCCTTCAGTTACCACAGTTTGGACATCATTTGTATTACCATAAATTAGAATATCCAGTATTACAAATTGGTTTCAAAATCCTCCACGCAGCCTCTGCTGACCCAGTTTGCTCTGCACTAATCGCCCGCAGAGCAACGGAGAGGTCAGCTCCTGTGCACCCTGGAGGTAAATCAGAATATTCCCCCCTCAATGAAACGACAGAGCTTAAACCGAGTTGTTCTCACAGCCTCATCTGGCAACACCTCAATGAACGGGGCGCACCAGTAATTAACAGCCCTGCAGTTTCTTTCTCTTCACAAGGATCCCAACACTCCAGACTGGAACACGACTTGCATCTCTGGTTGGAAAGCAACCGCTTCGAGCAGGAGCACAGCAGCTGTTTAGCACAAGGGAAGGATGTTGTGGAAGAAGCGGGAAACGGCGGAAAAATCAGAAAACAGTATAACGACTAGAAATGCAATTTAAGTAGAATACTAGAATAACTAGGTTTGAGAAATCTAATTCCAGTAGATATCACCGCAAATGAAACCAGCAGTTTTTCGTCACAGATTCAACATCTGATAACTGCCTCCCCGTGCAAACAGCGAGTATTTTTCAGCAGCACGGGAGCTGCCTGTGGGTGGCACAGTAATATAACATTACCGGAGAGGAACTGGAAAGGGAAGGGACCTGCATCCTCCGCGGCTGCCAGATGTGGTAGGCGAGGGGGTTTTTTCACCGTCTGCACAAAGTAAACCTTAAAAACACCCACGACACGCTGGGCAGAGCAGTGCGGTGGGACTCCGGACCCATCCTCGCCCGCAGCTCTGCTCCCGACCAGCCCATTGGACCCTGGACAAGGGCCTTTGTCTGTGCCTCAGTTTCCCCCTCTTCAAGAGGGGATTCATTTCTTTTGCAAAGCAATTAAAAACCAAATTAAAACTGGCAAGACTCTACTTCCTAGAAACTGCTACCTTACATAGGACTCCCACAGCAGCACCTGAGCACCTCGCTCAGCTAACAAGCCAAACACAGCAAATTTTTTTTCATTTTTTCTACTTGAAACAGACCATATGAAGTCTCAGAAAGCCACTATAGCCTCTCCCAGGTGTTTCAGTTCACCGAATGAGCCATATTTGCCAAACCTTAAACAAAAAGCCAGCAGCCTATACGAAAGCACGGCAGAGAGATGAACACACCATGACTTCTAAGCCAGCTCCCAGTGACAAATGCTATTTCTGTTTAGCTATCAGTACTGTAAACACTCATAATTCACCCGCAGACCTTTTGGCAGCTGATCAACCGCTCTGGAGGTGTGGATGCACGCAGGGGAAAAAACCTGCGGTACGAATATAGCAAACCAGCTTCCCTACTCGCTGTCCTTGAAGCAGCTGAAGGGTTTGCCTCTACCAAAATTACCTCCCTGATAAAAGCAGAGGGTAAAATTAAAGCAAAATGGCTGATTTGTGCAGAGGACAGATGCTCTGGTTCTTATTACCATGGGAGTAAGAGCATCCAAAGGGAGGTAGCGAGGCATCCTCGATCAACCTCCCGAAAGACGGAAGCCCAAAGTCACCAAGAACAAGAGACTATTTATCCTCTGGATTCCTGACTGACAGCTAGACTGTAAAACTTTAGATTTACCTCTACTGTTGAGTAGATGTGGAAGTTTTTTTCCTAGAAGGCTTGAAAGATGTATTCATCACCTGCAGGTTACCACACGTCTGTGTGCAGCTGGTATTTAGTGCCCCATCCTCTCAAAACTCCATTTCATCAGCTGTCTGCCCAACATTTAGCAATGCAGGTTTCAGCTTGGAAAAGCTTCATAAGAGACAAGATTTTAGCTTGGCTCAGCAAGAAGGCTCAACACCTAACACTTGAACCACAACACTCAAAACTCCCCACTGCACCACAGCTCCAAAACAGTTCTGCTGCAGAAATCTTTTCAAAAGAGAAAATGTACATTAATTATAGCACAGAATGAACAAAACAGCCCATTTGCAGAGATCAGAGATGAGAACAAAAAGCAACCCAGGGCTGACATTTTAAAAAAGCCAGAAGACCATGCTTGATATAATTTAAACCAGGATATTAAAGACGTTCTAGACACCCACAAGACCAAAACACATGTCCTGGTTAATCTACTTAATCTATCAACACATACAAACCCTCAAAATGTGAGTGTTAACGAAATCTTATACTGAAGAATACAATCCACACATTTTGCTATTACCCAGAAAAGTCTGGGCACCAAAAGGAGAGAAGGAAAAGAACTGATGTATTTGTAGAGTAGTTTCCACAGAGGATCCCAGTTACCCGAGTACCCAACTCATTTTTGCACAGCGGGACTTAAGAAAATGAACCAGCTCCACCAGCACCTGCTTCAGCACACCGCAAGCAAAGAACAATGAATGTTTGAAGTGCAGAGCTCATTTGCCCAAAACCTAAGCTCTACTTTCTGTTTCTCTCTCTCTCCAAAAAGCATGACAGGACAAACTGAAGTCTTGACTACATAAGTCCCATATTAGGAACAACCTTACTGCTGCTCTAGCACCAGAGCATCCCTAGCTAGCTACAAAAATACCAGCTGAGCCTCTGCAAGCCCAATCTCTGCACCAGAGCAAGGTCTGGATAAATTAATTAGCACAGTAATAGGAAGCACACAGGAAATGGGGAAATGCCCGGAGTCCCATTCACCTTTCAGAGAGGGTTATACTAGTGTAAAGGGAAAGCGTTCAGGAGTGTGGTCCTTATTCCTCAGACCTGCGAATATTAAGAACAGAAAGTCTTGAGAAAGTCTTGCCTTTTTTTTTCCCTAAAGGCTACAAACCAACACACAACATATTGAGCATCTAAGATTCAGACACAAAAGCCTGCCTGAAACCACCCTAAGTGCAGGCCACCAACAAAAGGATTTATTTTCACCCAGATCTTTTCCAGCTTGTTGCACTGCCACAAAAATTCTAATCCAAGCTTTCTTTTTTTACATATAAGGGAGAAAACACAGTAGACACGGGGCTGCAGAAGATCTCCCTTCCAAAAGCAACCGAAGGTCAGCTCACAGCTCCTGTGCAATCCCAGCCCCGGCAGCACCACACTTGTTTCAACTCTGGAACTGGCACGTTTCCATCGTGTCTTTCTGCACAACCGATTTCAGTACAATGGGGCTTGTCAGAAATTAAAATTCCTTTGTGATCAGTCCATACCTGCTCATACAACAGTTTGTTCTTGTATCACACCTCGCAGGGAATTTCAATGTAGTCCAAAAAACCCTCTAGCAAACTCTGTCCGTACGGAACCATGTAGAAATGAGAGGATTGCGGGCTCCAGGGTGAAGAAACTGCAGCAGCCCGAAAGCATGGGACAGCTTGTCTGAAGCCAAGATCCAACACTGCAGAGCAAAGCAAGCAGACTCACGACAGCAGCTTCAGGACAGAAACAAACCCCCCTGCCGACTTGCACTCGACTGTACGTAGGAAGTTACACTTTTTTTTCCCCCCTCACAATTTTAACAATTAGTTTTCACCCTTTCCAAAACTGTGCAGAGACCAAGGAAGAGTCTCATGCCTCTGCCACAAAAGACTGCTCAGAGATAACCATCGCATTCATTAGGTCTCAGCACTGCACACAGCACTGTTGCAGCGACCAGGCTTCACTGTTTCCGAGGCCGCCTACGGCTTTTGAAGTCGCCAAAGTTGCTTTTACAACCCAACAGGACCTCCCAAGAAAAACTATTGAACAAAATCCATTTAAACCTGACGAACGCGACTGACAACACGAACTCAGCCCTCTGCTTGCAGCTGTCTGCCACGAAGCATAAGAAGGAGCTGGTTTGGATGTATCAGCAAGAAAAACCTCCATCCTCGACCTACCATTAAGGCGTGCAGCTGGGGACTGTGGGTTGCACATATCATCTGGGCTATATATAATCCGTGCCTGCATCGCGCTAACACGCACCCAAAAAGGCATCAGGTAATAACAGGGTTACTTATTTACCTCTGGCTTCTGGGGTAAAATACAAACCACCTTTGCCTTAGTTCTGTGGTTTCCATTTTCGTCCAACTTTCAACGAAAACAGTCGCCGAGCGCACGTCGCAATGCTGTGGTAATGCCCCCGTAATTATGACTCTATAGATGATTTCATTTGCAACCACCATTTCCTCACCGAAGTGAGGCCACTCTTCACCTCAACCACTGCAAAGCCAGCTCGCCTCTCTTTTTAAGAGGCAACAGGGATGAGTTTAGCGAAGCACCGAAGTGAATTTGTCGGACAGCTCACCTGAACTCTGGAGAAGCCAGCAGCGGTTGAGGCAGTAGCTGAATTTGCCAGCCCGCCATACGGGGTCTTTCCCAAGGCACCTCGCACGTTTGTTCCCAGCCACGTGCCCGACTGCTTCCCAGGATGAGCAGAGCCCAGGGGACGCACAGTGGGATTAAACCCCACGCTTTCACCGGGGCGCTGTTCGAGCACACGGAACAGGCACCTCTAATCAGATTCCACACTGAAAGGCAACGCAGTGTTCCCAGCGGAAAAAATGCGAGATACAGGAAACCTGTGCTGTGTAGGTGTCTTTATCAACTTGCAGAGTTCAAGCCAACACTCATTAACTGGACACAGCTCTGCTATTTAAAATGATTTTTTTTTTCCTGAATGGACACTCTGGAATCACGTCACTGCGTCTACAGGAGCCTTAAATTTCATCTTTTGATTCAGATTTTGACAAACAGTAAGCAGTTCAGGTAGAGTTTGTAATTCAGCTGTAGCCTTATTTCTTCCTTCACTGTCTCACAACAGTAATTTCTAATTAATTCTGATTAAGATATCGAATTTCCTTAAAGAAACCCTCCCGGGGCAATTTATTCTTCTTGTGTTCCACAGCTCCAGCTTTAATAAAAAGGTGCCTCAGTCATAACTAGGAAGACAGAGAAATTAACTCCCGCTGCTACTGATCTGGCAAACTCCTTTCTAACACGAGCACAGGCAGCGAGGCATCCCACCATGAAAGTAAGCCCATAAAGTTTCTAAACGAGAACATTTCCTTTAAAAAAAAAATAAATTAATTTGCAGCTTTCAGTGCTGTGCACAAAGTTTATGAAGCAGCAACACTGTTCGCACGAGGATGGTGCTTACTACAGCAACCTGACCTTACGTGCCCCAAACTGGTTCTAATCTCAGGGGAAAGTTGTGCCTTTCCTGACACTTTTCCAAGCGCTCCACACAGGGTCACTCATCTTTCAGACCTGTTGGAGGTTTTGGACTGATATACTCCCCCAAACCTCAGGGTGGATAATCTTAAAAAAGGCAGCGGTGATCTCCTGAAACCCCACCAAGAACAGGAACGTTTCTTTCAGCCTGCTCTCATCCTCTCACTGCCACTCTACTGACTCTCAATTTAAAGATGACAATTTCTAGCCAACACATTTAGCTGCATTAAGAGCTCAACAAACTATCACAGCTTCTTTTCAGCCACAAAAGGACCTTCCACCGTAACAATGGCTAGAAAAAACACCCAACTGAACAAGCAAATCTCACACCATGCCCTGCAGGCGGGTGAGTTGAACTGGTCCAAGAAAGTCAACCCGGTGCAAACTGCTCTTCTACCAACTGTGCAAAACGAAACAAGAGGAATCCGTGTCAACAGCGAACGAGCAGCGCGGTGAACGGACAGGACGTGGAAGGAGAAAGCACCAAGTGTCTCAAACACGTTTCCAAGGCACAGAAGCTGCTAGCTGAGGACTTGCCTTCAGAGGGGGTGTGTTAACTGTAGGCTCACTGGAGCTGGCGCTCTGGTCTGCATACCTGGCACGGTGAGCTCCCAGTTCACAAGCAGAGGATCCCCCACGCGAGACAAGCCTCGGACAGGAGCACCCGGGGCACGTCCAGCAGCTCACAGCCCTGCCCCGGGAATCAGCACGCCTGGGTGGTTTGTCAGATCGCTTCACTCTGGATCACCTTGACTAAATCCATCTAAGTTAAGCCAGAACTATATCCACCTCGCAAGGCAATATAATAGAAGGCCAATATGAGAAAGAGCCTGTTAGGAGCTTCAGAAGAGAATTAAAATCCAATAAGGAAAAAATCCTTAAGAAATGAGCAGCTCAAACTGTAAGCTATGACTTTCTGGTGACCTCTCTTGCATACCAGATTCTGTTCTGCTCGAATCCTGTGTCCTTGGACATCAGAGCTGTTCGTTAACACGCTCCGTGACCCCCTCACACTCCCAAGCACAGCTATCAACAAGCCAGAAACTGCTGGTTTGCTCAGCAAACAAGACCTTTTGATAGGTGCCAGCACAAGGAATGGTTACAAGAGTACCCCCCATTCCCTCCACCTACACTAGCACTCCCAACAAACTTTAAACAAGAAGGTTTCCAGGAATGGACTTCACTCTATCAGAGCAACAAAAGAGATGAAAAGGAGTAAAACTGAAGGAGAACGTGATCACTTATGAAATGGAAGATGGAAAAGGCACATCAAGAAAATCCTACGGACCTAAATCCACACTGAGCCATATAAACTAGAAGTAAACAAAAAGTGCTTTGCTACACTTTTACGACTTCAAAGGTAGCTCTGAGTAAGCCCCAGGAGTTAGAAACCTGCACGTGCATCAGGCTGCCACCAGTGTAAGCCGAGAGCATTTCTGGAAACGTGGAAACATGCTGAAATCATGTTAGGATTGGAGCCTTACCTAGAGCTGGAAAACCTACTCATTTTACATGAAAGCTGCCATCAGTCGGGCGAAACACCTTCGTTCAGTTCTTATAGAAGGCAGCAGGTGGGGAAATATTCCATTTTAAGGAGAAGAAAGCTCTTTCAGCATGGCCCGGGCTTCCAAGGACACGTCGCTAGCCACAAGGAGACTGCACAACACATTCCCACTCCCGTTCAACGCTTAACCCTGTCAGATGGGTCCACAGAACAGCCAAACGCCCTCTCCATCCCTGCCCCAGCACAACATGCCCTTCTAAGGAACAAAACCCACCACTCTGCCGCTGCTGACAGTCGTCTCCAGCACGTACACCGCCACTCGGGCAAGGGCACGTGTTCAAGAGGCTTGCTGCACCCACCTACCCCGCCAGAGAAGGAGCTCGGTCCCTGCATGTAGGGATTGCATCGCTGCAAGTAAACACCCAGCACAGCGTCACTCCTCACTTCCAAAGCTGTTCTAAAAGGACACCTCGTAGAAAGGTGGCCAAAGGAAATGTTTGTGCACATTACACTGACAAGTTCATTAAAGGGAAGCTCAGTTCTGCAATAAAAAGGGTATTGAGGAATCGCTGTTTTGTTGTAAAAAGGAACTGAAGCTTGATCCAATCTCACCCAGCTTCACTCTGTAAATGAATGATGCCCACAGCAGGCTTCAGAATTGGTAGGTATCCCTTCCCCTCTGACATAAGTCAAAGTTGGACAGATGATGTAATCCATTTGAAGGCCACAGAGGGCATTGGTCAGCTAGTTTTGGGATTTGCCTATAAATGGAGATTTCCTAAATGACTTCATCTGAGGAACACTTCAATTCACAAAGAGGCGTCCACAAAAAATGGTGTTTAATACACACCAGCTGCGTAACAGCCATAAACAGCTCCCCCAGAACACAGCGAGCTGTGAAACACCCACACCCAACCCAACACAAGCCTGCAGCAGCTTTCACTGGGCCTTCAGCTAACAGGTTTGCACTCTCACATCCCAACAGCGAGGAATGAGCACGCAGAAAGCTGCAGGAGCTCTGCCAACTATCAGTCATTTGCTTCACTGTAAATGTATTTGCTGGAACCTGTAATTGCACCTTCCCTGCAGCCCCTCCTGTCCCTCCAGATGGGTCAGGGAGCTCCAGGGAAAGGCAGCCCACGGACCAAGCTATAACCGCTCTGCAGCTGGGAACTAGCTCAGACCACTCAACCATAATCCTACCTCCATCCCAGCTTCAGCAGCCAGAGGGAATGAAGTGACTGACTTCAGCTGCCTCCCGTCACTAAGCCTTCCTTTCAGTGTTGGGTGAGGTCTGGGTACTAACCATCTTGCTGCACAGTCAAGCTTGGAGTAGCTTTTAGCACAGCACAAACTAACGAGGTCTCTCTGTCCCATACCTGTATTTGCAGCGAGGAGAGCGCACCACAAAAAGAACCAAAGCACCCCAATTTCCCTGATGCCCCGCAAAAACATAACGTAGTAGTTCACGTGGGATAAAACAAGCTTTCTGTCAGGAGGGAGCATTCATCTGTGTGAGCCAAAGGAAAGAACAGGCTTTCCCCAAAAATTAACAGGCCGGAGTAAAAGCCCCCAAGTAACAAACCATCCTAACCCTGTAAATCTCAGCCTCATGCCTGCAGCATCACAGCTCTTTCAGGTTAGTCTGAACTGAAAATGAAACTGGAGAAGCAACTAAACCTGAAAGCTTCCTCGAGGGAGCAATTCAGTGGCAAGCGCCAGGCGAGAGCATAAAGGCCCAACCACCAAACACAGAGCAGAGCAACTGCCCTTGAACCCCAAAACAGCTCCCTGCAGAAGGCAAGGGAAGCCGCGGTTTCGCAGGCGCTTGGCACAGAGCACCTCTCCTGCTCTCCTCTCCGCTGGCATCGGGAATCTCATTGAGCAGCTGATCCCAGTCAAAACCAGCCTGGTGCAGAAAACAGCCGGGTTTAATCCAACTCAGTTCCTCAATTTGTTTGTCACATGGCCCACAAACAGTTGTTGGAGTGTAAGGGAAGGGAGTGAACACACAGGACCTCTTCTTCAGCAGCTACAGCGCTTTTAGGTGTTTACACAGCTGCCACCCAAAACAGGGGTCTCACACAGTCTGCTGTCACGGTCAAGGGACAAGATTGGGTTAGGAAGGCATCAAGTCAGGCTTCCCATCAGCACAAACTGCCTTGAAAAATGTGATGTGAATCATCAGATCCTGCCCACTCCTCTATTCCTTTTCCCACAGCAAACACCAAAGGAAAGGTGCCATCTTTGTATTTCCATGCTGTTTGAGCCAGTTAAATCACCGAGCCATGAGTATCCATACTAGAATCTCTCGGAGTATCTGATATTGTGACAATACAGGACTTGTTTACTCATATTTATAAGATAATTTGAGATCTCTGCCACAAAACTATTCTTCAAGTCCTCTGATACACTTAGGAGCAAAAACTTGAAACGCCAAGAGATCCCAATGCACCAGGATTTGCCAGCCCCAGGTTTTGAAACGAGCAGGACCTTGCCGTTCATAACCCAAGGCCAGGCATGACCCGGGAATTCCAGTTCAACCAGTTCCACCCTTTCTGCCCCTCATTCCTCCCATTTTCCTGGAACAACAGCTAACAACAAAACCCTACCCCAACCTACACCGGAATAAACAATTCATTGTAAACCCGTGCGATGGAAAGCCACCTGCTCCCCCCACACAATTAAAAAGCATTTCCAAATTCCAGCTCGCCCTCAGCCAGCGCAGACAGATGGACCCAACAGGCACGCAGGGCACAGAAAAGCCCGCTCCACTTCCAGCAAAGCCTTTGTACTGCGGCAGCCCGAGACACAAAGCCTAATGGCAGAGTCTGCCTCCACAAGAACTGTTTTGTTAAGGGATCACAACGTAAATCAGCAATCCTCCAGCCACAAAACCAGCTCAAACTCACATGTAGGCCAATTTAACTTGCAATCCGCTAAAACACACATCCACTCTGACTTCTGGGGACCGTATCTCTCAGCTGGCAGATCATGGCCTGCAATCTAGCTGACACATTACCTGCCCCAGATGTCCCCAGATAGCAACTGTGGCTAAATTTAAAATGCAATGGCTCAGTCATCACCACAAACTACAGATTTTCCACTTTCTGGCTGACCCTCCTCCCATTCAATGCTATGTATGTTACAGGAAGGAAATAACCCCTTTGCAAAGGAAGCGATAGCCCTGAGAGCAGGCAATAAAATGCTGAATTGGGAGACTAATTTCTGCCTGGCTCACTCCTACAGGACCTGCCCCCAAACAACGTAATCCCTCAAGTCTGCAGGTATTTAGGCTAGACCTGGATTCTCAGCAGGAACAGGGCTGCACCAGGCAAACGGGGCGCCTGCCCAGCAGAGACTGCGGGTTATTCAGACAGACACTTGCTGCTGCCTCTGCCAAGACACAAAAATCAGGGCGAGAGGCCGCTCCTGCAGTGCTCTGCAATGCGCCCCAAGCACCAGAGACCCAAATCTCCTTCCTTTCTCCCCTACTCTATGGTCTCTACGTGCTGTTTAGCAAATCTGGCCACCTGCAGTACACTTCCATGGGAAACACTGGCTATGGACAGGCTCGGATTCCCAGCGTGGTTAATAATTTCCCCGGCAGACCCGAAGCAGATCTGCTACGCCACAGCTCCCAGGCCCCTCGGGAAGCTGCGGCCTGGCACAGCACCGACCCGCGTCCAGGCAGAGCCCTCATCCTCGGTGCCACCCTCCCTCTCCGCACCTTGGGTGCAAGGGGAAGAATTTGCAAGCACGCTGCTGCGCAGCTAACGTTGCCCAAGCACCCATTCTTCCAGTCCCCGCAAGCGTACTGGGAGCTCTATCCACAAGACCCATCCTATTGGGACCACTCAGGAACTGTTTCTGTTCACTTTTGGCTTTCAACTCGGAAATCTCTTTGAAGACAAATGCTATTATCCTTTAAAAAAAAAAGGTTCACCGATCCAAAACAAAAGACTCATCACTCTTATGAATCACACAACATTATTATTTCTCCTGCCCGTCAAAACAGAAACGTCTCACCTCGCAAAACAATTGCTGTGGTTGCCCAGGCTCACAAAAAATCTAACCCATCTGGTAAAAAGCTGAGTGCACTGAATAAAACTATTTGACAAGCACTCTGCTAAAAGACAGCAAACATTTCACCCCACAATGGCTACTTCAAACACAGTCAAACAGCAATGGCAAGGCAGTTCAACTCCCTTAGTATCAGCCATCAGAAATACAGCTTTCCAGCAAGAAATTCTTTTTGAAGACAGAGCCTGTGGGGACACCGAATTTAAGATTCAAAGCTGCAACTGCAAGAAAGCTCCACAAATGCAGGTTTAGAAGATCTCATGCCCCAACTACTACATGGAGAAAGCAAAGGCCAAACTGCTTCTGCCTCCAACACTGTAACAGAAAAGGCAAATAAACCGGGACCTCTGCTTTGCCTGTTTAACAGGCAAAGCTTCTCCGATCTCCGACTGCAAGGGACAGGCACGGAAGGGACACCTACAGTAACACAGGAGCTAATCACCACGGAGGGTGAGACACTAACACTACCAGCGGAGCCGAGCCGCATGCTGACACGCACCACCCCAGCTCCTCGGGCACCACCCCAGCTCCCCGGGCACCACACTCCCAACTGCTTTACTGGCCATTTCTGAAGAGCAGTTTAACCCCATACGTGATTCTTCGTGGGGACACTGGGAAAAGCCAGTCTGCAGCTGGTGAATCCAGCACACAGTAAGTTAAGCACAACAATTTTCAGCCAACATCTCCAACAGACTCTTGGCAACGGACACATTCTCCTCCTGTTTAATCCAGATACAAATCCATTCCCAACAGATTCCTATTTCAACTGCCCTAGTTGTCACAAGCAAGTCACATGCCACATCAGCACCAGAATTTTGGATGAGAAAGCTTTGTTTGCTTTTGAACTATTCATGCTCAAAACGGGTGCAAGGATGAACAGAGCGGACGATCGATGCAGGCAAACAACAGCACAAGCTGTCACGCTTTCCCAAGAGCAACCACTAACGCCAACTTCAGACGGGGCTTTGTTGAAGCCCAACTCACGGGCAGCAGGCTCAGCCATCCCAGAAGTGCTGCCCACTGAGGACCCACTCAGGTAATGCACTTCTCCAGGATCAATGTTGTGCTCTGAGTTCAAGAACGCACCGTATTTTTATAGGACACGAGAGCAAGATGACATGTGGCTTTAAATACAAAGAAACGCTACCCACCGCATTATCTTGATTATGCAAATCAAAACCTTTGCTACTGGCACTAAGAATGACGGCTGGAATAGCTTCCTGCAGCAAAGTCACCTTGGAAATACCTAAGAATGTGAGGTTTCAGCAAGATGGGACTAAACTGCACTTGTAAAGAGTGTCCCAGTAACTTCTGAGCAAACAGATCATGTCAAACCCTGAGGGAACGATTTGTGGAGAGCAGGGAGGACTCACCATCATCTGCTCGGGTAGATCTATCTTAACAGATAATCAAGAGGTAGTAAGCGAAACATCTCGCGCCAACCCAAGGAATCCACGCAGCACAGCACAAACAAACCTCAAGAAATGCTCATGGCAATTATTAAAAAAAAAAAAGCTAGAGTTGTTTCGGTACTCACGGCATCCACCACAAACACACAACGTTCGTTTCCTAGAAAAACGACTGCTCGGCAGAACGCATTAATGAATCGGTCATAATAGTCCCAGAAAACCCACAATGAACCGAAAGCGAACTCCACCCGCTTGTTAAAGATTTCACTGCTATAGAAACTATGATTAAATACACAGGGCCATGAATCAGCCACCTGAAAGGAAGGGACGCCTCGGCCACCACGGAAGCACCCAGCGCTAGCAGGCTGACTGACACTTCCATCACCGAAGACAGCCCCCTCCCAGCACCCCAAAACTGCAGCACCGTGCAGACACGCAGCTTCAAGACACTTCCCAGTTCCCATGAACATTTGCTCTTTCTTACCTTTTGGGTTGTTTGGTTTAGGGGCTTGCTTTTTTCTGGGTTTTTGGGCAGTGCTCAAAGCTGCACGCACTCATGACAGGAACAGAGCGAACAGCTTCCAAATGCCTTTTGACACAACTAGATAAAGCACCTAAACCCAAACCCCAGATGCCTCTGGACCAGCTGCAGCTCTCTGCACCGCAATTCCAATCAAGCCTGCGGAAAAGCTGGAGGAAGATGGCAGGGCTTAGCAGCAGTCCCCCGGTCTAGAGTCTGAACAAAGTGGATTTAAAAGAGGTTTAATTTTCCCAGAGACTAATGCTCTCAAATCAGAATAAATCCTCCAAAAGAAGAGATTATCCATAAATTTACTAGTTAGAAATGTTAATATATCCAGTGTTTATGCAAGGACTGCTGTTCTCTCCATGCAAGAGCATCACCTATACAATTTCGTATTAAAGGAGAAACAGATTCCCGCCTCCCTTTCCACACTGAAATGTAGCGCAGCAGCTTTATAAATACCACTTTCCAAGAGCAGCAGCAATTTACGGAAGAATCAAGGCGAACTTGTTCTTATGACACTAGGAAAGCTCTGAAAAATCCTCCCCTGCAGAGGAACTTAACACAGAAAACACGATCCACAGGTGGAAAAGTCCAGTGGGAAACCTGGAAAAACATTCACATAAAAAAATGCAAAGGTAAAACTTCAAATTACACGCTCACAAAGTGCAGAACACGGTATAAACGAAGAAACAACTACTTGAACACCGCGGAATCAACCAGACCACGGCAGCAATACCCACCTCCATTGCTGGACTTACCCAGCACACACCTGCTACTCAGACAAACGCTTCCTCCTGTTATTCACCTTCTGTTTACTAAAAGGCCCATCTACACCCCGTACGACACGTAGCGTGATGGGACCCAGACCAGTATAACCTGGCTGCTAATTACGGCCCTTAAGGCTTGAGATGCATTAATACGTCCCTCCAGCTATGAACACGGGGATGACTGCGCCCTCACCAAGCACACGCAATCTTAAGAGAGGACAGACAGGAGGACGGAACAGGTACAGGGAAAAGTGACTCGCCTGACATCAAACAGCACAGCAGCAGCTAAACCAGGCCTCCTGTCCAGCCCAAGCATCCTTATTTTCCTTGGGCTCAGCCTAGCTGATGGGTAGCCAGAACCCCATCATCAGAATACAGATTGAAGGCTTCGTTTGGAAGCTCAAAGCAGATGAGAACTAGTACTGGTTAATGTAACCACTGCTGTCAAGCTGATTTCGGAGATCCAGCAGTCTCGCAGCGCTCCTCCACGCTGCTTCCCAAGCCCGACGTGTTCCCACAGGTTCCTGCCTGCCTGATGCTGGTGACTGGGCTGCACGCGCTGCAACGTGGTCAAGACTCCTCAGAAAGGCTTGAAAACTCCCCACTTTCTTTCCACCAGATGCATTCTGTGTAAGCCCACCTACACCGCCCAGAGAAGCTGGATACTTTCTTAACGCTCCCAAATAACAGCCCTGCTGGGGGAGGTACAGAAGGAGCCAGCCTGAA
Source organism: Leptosomus discolor (assembly GCF_034619465.1). Classification (NCBI taxonomy): domain Eukaryota; kingdom Metazoa; phylum Chordata; class Aves; order Leptosomiformes; family Leptosomidae; genus Leptosomus; species Leptosomus discolor. The sequence continues at coordinate 3,486,586 of NC_141419.1, forward strand.
CTCAGCCATCAGTAACAGCAACTGAGCAGCCCATGCAGGAGCAAAGACTCCCAGCCCAGGAACTTCCCTCCTTGCAAACCCTATTTACCTTCATATTTAGAAAACAAAAAAAAAATCCAGACTTTATAAGACAAGTCAAACAGAACAACAGCAGCAAAACCCACTTCTTGGAACATTAGGTGTCAGGCTGAGTCGGCAGGTAGGAATTTTCCTCAAGTTTCCCCGCTCTGCCAGTGCTGGCCCTCTATTAACTGTCTTCACTCTGTGCTGAACAGGTAACAGAAAAGCCACAGCTAATTTCAAAACTGCTGTAAAACAGCACAAGCCAAGAGAGCCTGACAGCACTCACTTGACAATTCCACCCAAAGGCCGATAGTGCTTTAAAAAGGCGCCGCTGAGCCAAGAGACATCATGGTTTCAACACACCTGCAATCTTCAGGTTTTTCTGTCCATAATTGTGGGGCTGTATGTTAAAAATTGATTTGGAAGTTCAAGATGAAAAATTCTATGACCTTGTTCACCTCTGGCCCTGCTCCACAGCCAGGAGGAACAGGATACAGATCAAGTCAGGAGCAGGTATAAGCACTAATTTAACTCTCAGCACAAGGTAAATGGAGCTTCGGCGACCCTACAGGGAACATGCCACTTCTCACCTGCTTTCATCAAAAAATATAAGTGAAAAAGACTTTGCTTCTAATTACTTGTACTCTACTCTGCCATCACACAAACACCCTTTAGGGGGGAACAAACCCAAATGGACTCAACAGCCCTTTTCCTACTTCTGAGAGTTTCCACCTAGCAATAAACGACACCTGATTTACAACTAGACTTAATACCCCCAACAATAAGAGACCAACCTTGCTAGCACAAATCAGATCGCCTATCACTTCTTTCAGAAATGATTATCCTCCTTCTTCTAGGTCCCAGCTGATAAAGATAACCTCAGCAGCACAAGGTCGCTCCATACAGGAGCACAGGTCAGTAACTGAAATTCTGTGGGTTCATCCAGATTCCCAACACTGCGGCAGAGCAGCTTTAAAAAAACAACCACATTCCCACAGAACCCGAAGCAGCCTGATCAGCAAAGGCCGCTCCAAACCCCCCTGACCCCGCTTCCATCCCTGCAGAAACCCCCCCCGACGTCTCTCCCGCGCTAGGATCCGAAGGCTTGCTGGTAATGGCTGTACCTGCAAACCTGCTTCCCGCAGGTCTTGGCAGGACACCAAACCCGCAAAAAAACTTTCAGAGAGCTCTGGAGATGAGAGTAATCAATAACACGTCACCGGCAGCACTTCTACACTTCTGCAGGGGAGCTCTTGCCAAGGCAGAAATAATATTGACGGCAATCACACTTCCAGCAGGCACTGCTCGAACCGCCCATTACCCCAGACTTCTACCAGCGAATTCAGTCGGTGACATAAACGTCACTGATTTGACTTCAAGCAGGAGAGAAGAATCAGACAAGAGAACACAACCCTCACAGGCACGCAACAGCAAACGCCAAAGTCCCCTTAAAATTGGCTTAGTTACGGGCTTTGTTCAAAGCTCAAATTCTCTGAAAACGATGACCTTTGGCTTTCCCCGCTCCCCACCCCCCATCCACCAGCACCTCTGGAAACTTCACCTCCGTGAGCTCAGTCTCTGCAAACCCACTGAGACATGCCTTGCCATCCTGACCTCCTACCTGAAGGCCATGTCTAGCAGTAACCTCTTTTTTTGGGTTTTTTTTTGCTAAGACACCCTCTGCAACACAGAGTTTCTAACACCCAGAGCCCTGAGAGTGCCCTGGTGCTAAACGCTGCGCAGACACCAAACCAGCCAGAGCCTCTCAGACTTTAACCCAAGTTTCCAAAACAAGGCTTCTCAGCAGGACTGGGGGCAAATTTTTCTCGTTGCACCCTAAACCCCTGTCTTTAAGGGAGAAAAGCAGGCGCATTCAGAGAGGTTCACCCCTCCTGCAGACAATGAAGGACACCCAGAAAGGGCCACCTTTGGTTTAAAATCAACGGTGGGGATTCATCTTGATGGATTTCGGACGACTAAGTCCATGGCACCACAGCTCTTAATGAAGGGGTTCGCTTTTGCTGCCCGTACCTCACTCGTCTGCAAAGAGGCTCACAAGCTTTCTGGAGCCGGCAAAGCGAAAAGGCTCAAACCCTCTGGTTTAAGCGCCCTTCGACTTTACCAAAGTACAATGATTTTCACCAAATCTGCTTCAGAAGGCACGCAGCTGGAGTGGACTAGGAGCTAGAGAAGCACCAGACTTGCACAAACCGACCTCCCCAGCCTGCACCTTCTTTTGCCCCATGGCATTCAGCAGAGGTGGCTAATTAGTTCCTGATAACGAATTGCCCATCACGACTTCTCATCTTAGCCGTGCAGCTGGTAGGTAAGCAACTCTTAACCGCTTTGTAACCAGCATGCCAAAAGCACAAACACAAAAAAAATAAAGTTAATCTGTTTACCCATTCCTCTCCCCTCCTCCAATGGCTGCTGGGGGGCTTGGGGGGGGAAAAAAAATAAATCATCTATTTCCAGGATTCAGCAGAGAGAAACCATTTGGACTGCTCTCGCTTTTCCCGTCTTTGCCACCGGTGCTGCGTGTTATTTCACACAATTCATTCCGTTATGAAGCCCGTTCCTTTCACTAACAGCATTAAAAGCCTCACTCTGGAGATAATTAGTCCTCCCTCCCCCATCCCTTGCCCAGCGCGATGTGGAAAGAGCACACAGTCATCGGTAAACAAAGAAATGCAAACAGTGTGACCAGCAGGCTGTAGCTGGGGACGAAAGCTGCCTCTCACCTCCACACCTCAGCACAGCTGATAATCAAAACCAAGGCGACCCCGCAAGCAATAGAAGCAGCAACACGAGCAGCACAGTGCCTATAGATTAAGGGCTTCGTCATTTGGGAATCAGGAAAACAGCGATCCCTCATTTGCAAATACCAACGCATCATTAGTCATCACTAGAGGTTTCGCGTGGTCACCTTCCAACCCCCGAAAGATTGACATCAATTCATTCAAAACCAGCAGATAAGAGCCACAATGAGGAAATCTGCAGGTATTTTCCCCACTATTCACCCAGCCATCAGCAAACCACACCAACCTCCACACCTCAGCTCCTTAGGAGATACTTTCTGTCCCCCAGGGCAGGGAAAAATTCAGGACAGTCACCACGTGAAAAGCACTTTGAGACCCTCAGCGGCAGATTCACTAAATTCTGTGGATCTATACGCTGACCCCTCACCTGGAATCTGCCCTTGGATTTGGGGGTATGGTTTGGAAGGAGTTAACCCCCCCCCCCCCTCCCAGCCAGAGCCAGCCAAGGGCTGGTGCATTCACTGCCTGCCTAATGCGTGACCCCACTGCGCAGAAAAGAACTGGAAATAGTTATCACCGCAGCATTGACAAGTCAGCAAGAGCTACTAATTAAAAGACAAAAATAGATCTGTGAAAGGGCTTTTTTTTCCCCCCTCGACACAAAGCCGAGGCCTAACGCTGCCGCAGTCGCACAGCCATTACTTTTCCACGCACCAGCAAAAGAAAAAAAATAGCATTCTCACCCTCAAAAAACCCCCACATGGCACTTTTGTGCACAAAATCCCAACTAAACACAATTAGGGAACCGATTTTGAACGATATGGAGCATCCCTTCACTACACACACCCACTCCCAGTTTTAATGGAAGTGGGAACAAGAGGACAGCTTTTCCCCCAACAGCCCTACCAGCTTCCTTGCCCTCCCTGTAGCCCAAGTTCTGGGTTTGCCTGAAAAATTAACATGTTTTGAGGTGACCCACATGACCCCAAGGATATCTGTGATGTGCTTCGTGCGTGGCATCCCTTCGACCAGCTAAAAACCCAGTCTCGGCGCAACCTCCACCATCGCGGGGGTTTTGCTTTGAGCCCCCCCCTCTCCTACTCCCTGCGAGACACAGGTTTTGTAGAGCTCGTAACTGAATATTCATCACCAACTAATAGACCTGCAGGAACTGCAGCGTCAGCGATTTTTAATACATATAATGCCCCAACACATGCCAAACACAATGAAATTTGATCAAAATAGAAGCCATTTGTTTAAATACAAGTGATTTGGCTCTCAAAACTGTCATCAAATTAAACTGGAAATCAAATTAAGCAGTGATTGAATGAAGTAGAAGGCTGTATAATCACAGATTACTGATCCAGCAGCACGAAAACAAGGATGCAATCACATTCCCCTTGTCTGTGGCAGCCTCTCTGCACTGCCCCGTACTCCCAACGGGACTCCCCCTCCCCATCTTCCAGGGCTTGAGGGTGCTCTGCGCCTCAGATACAGCTCATCCAGCCAGTTCTTGGTCATCCAGAAAGGAAACGTTCCTGACAAAAACACCCTTTGAGATAGTATCGGATAACAAAGCCAGCCCTGGGAAAGGACAAGCTGACACACTTGAAACCACACTAATTTAGGACAGTGCAGTCTTTTTCCAGCACTGTTGGGAAGAACAAGTTTAAACCTAGTCTGAGTGGGAAAAGGGGTTTGTTACCCTCCCCAGCCGAGGTATTAACTGCAATCGGGATAACTGCGTGCCAACCAGGTTCCCTCTGAAGCGGCCCCATTTTGGCTTTATTTCCCCCTTTTTTGCACTCTCATTTGGAAAGGCATTTAAACTATGGAAAGTTACGATTTTAGGTCTTGCCTACCCTTAAAAGTAATTTGGGTTAATTTAAACGGTATGTTTGAAGAGCAACAGGCGTTTATACTGAAATCATAGCAGGCAGAGGGATTTAAGTACGCTCCCATGGCGCTTCTACAACACCAGCACGTCAAGCCAATTCAGCTGAACCAATCCTTTACCCACCAAGAATGGCTCACAGAAAACTTCAGCATTCCCCCATTCCCAGCCTGATTCTGCCCAGGACTCGTTGCTGGGACTTGAAGCTCCCCTTTTTCAAAGGCAAGCTTAAAACTCAGTCCTAGATAACTCGAGGTTTCTTTCCACGTTAGAGGAGCAGTCGCAAGCATTCTCCCTTCTCCTTCTCGGCTTGTGGAAGCAACATTTAAACACCCTAACGTGGGAGAAGAGGAGCTTTTTAATTCATTTCAGCCTCAATTAAGCACCTTCTCACCACACTGAGGTTTTTTATCAGTACTTTCAGCCCCAGAGAGGTGCACCAAGCCCTCACCTACCTCCACCTGGCCAAACACAACGCAGTGCGAGGCAGAGAGGTAAATAATTCATCTGCACGCAAACAGAAGGAAAGAACAATTAAACGGGAAAGCACAGCAGGGACGCTTCACGTTTCAGTCAACATTAAGACAGAACAAATCAAACAAAGAAGCACCAAAGGGGTTTGCCTCAAAAAAAAAAAAAAACCCCAAAAAAACTTAAAAGAGAGGTGAAAGAGCAGATGAAAAAGAACAGAAAGCAACAGATGAAAACCCAGGCTTTACTTTCAGCCGCAGCCCAAGCCCTTCAGAGGCAGCTGAAGCTCCGGCCGGCGCTTGCTGGGTTTTAAAGCAGGTTTCTAGGGTGAGTCTGAACCCTGAGCCGGCTCCGGGGGCAGCTTCCCCGCCGAGGAAGCCCCCGGCCCCGGGAGGCCCGGCCCGGCCCGGCGGCAGGGTCAGCCCAGCGGGCAGAGCCTCAGCCTCCAGGCAGCTCCGGGGGTCCCCCCGGGTCAGAACAAGGAGTGACCCTTCGCTCCCCGCCGCCCCCCTCCCCGCTTCCCCTCACTGACCGCCCCCTCCCCCCCCCCAGGCCCCCGCTCACCCCCCGCCGCCCCTCGCTCACTCCCCGCAGCGCTGCCCCCGGGGACAGGGCCCGGGCCGGGCCTGGCCACCCCCGCCGGGGCTTCCCCGGGCCGCCGGGGCTCCCCCGGGCCGCCGGGGCTCCCCCGGGCCGCCCGCCCTCACCTGCCGCCCGCGGCCGCCGGCGCCCTCCGCCGCTCCCGGGCCGGCCCCGCCGGAAGCCTCCGGGGGGGGGGGGGGGCCTGCGGTGCACGCCGGGAGTTGTAGTCCGCTCGCCGGGAGGCCACGCCCCCGCCGCGGGTCACGCCCCCCGTCGCAGGTCACGCCTCCCGCGGTAGGACACGCCCCCTTGCGGCAGAATGGGGCGGTGGGAGGGACGTGAAGGGGGGTCGTGGGGGGGCGTTGGGGGGGTGCTGGGGGGGTTGGGGTGAGGTTTTGGGGTCAGGGGGTGACAGGGGTCGGGGGACTTTGGGGGGGGGGTGCTGGGGGGGTGAGGCTTTGGGGTTGAGAGTGAGGGGGGCTGGGGGGGATTGGAGGGGTGCTGGGGGTTGGGGTGAGGCTTTGGGGTCGAGGGGGGACAGGGGTGGTGGGGGTTGGAGGGGTGATGGGGTGCTGGGAGGTTGGGGTGAGGATTTGGGGTCAGGGGGTGACAGGGGTGGTGGGGGTTGGAGGGGTGATGGGGTGCTGGGGGGTTGGGGTGAGGATTTGGGGTCAGGGGGTGACAGGGGTGGTGGGGGTTGGAGGGGTGATGGGGTGCTGGGGGGTTGGGGTGAGGACTTGGGGTCAGGGGGTGACGGGGGTCGTAGGGGTTTTGGGTGCAGGGTGCTGAGGAGGGTGAGGCTTTGGTTTGGGGATGAGGGGGACTGGGGGGATTTGGGGGGTGATGGGGTGCTGGGGGGTTGGGATGAGGCTTTGGGGTCAGGGGGTGACAGGGCTTGTGAGGGGGGGATGATGGGGTGCTGGGGGGTTTGAGCTGGGGGGCACTGAGGTGGTGGGGGTGTGGTGTGAGGCTTTGGGGTCAAAGGGTGATGGGGTGCCCGGGGGATGACGACTTGGGGACAGGAAGGATTTGGGATTAGGAGGATTAGGGTCAGTACCAGGTACTGTGGGACTTGGGGTTGGGGGATCTGGGGGCCAAGAGGGTGCTGGGGTGCTGTGGGGTGGGGATTTGGGGTCAGCTGGGGCCTTGGGGTATTGCGGGGTGGGGGTCTTGAGCCAGTTACTGCAGCACTGCAGATGGAGGGATTTGGGGTGACACGGGGCTTTGGGGTCAGTCGGATAGCAGGGTGCTGTGGGGTGGGCACTGGGGGCCGGGTGGGGTGTGGGGTGCTACTGGGTGGGGACTTGGCATCAATTAGGGTATCAGTCAGGGGGGACCTGAGGCCGGTGTCTCAATGGGGTGCTGTGGGGTACTGGGGGGCAGTGGGGAGGGTGGGGGTGAGGTGTGGGCTAAGGTGGGCGTGACGGGCGAGAGAAAGCCCTACAAAAGGCATCTCCCACCTGAGCTGGGCGTTGGGGCAAGCCCCCTCCCTGCACCCCAACCCTGGGGGGGGCTCCAAAGGGACGTGACACTGTTTACACTGTCACTAACCTCCAAACGAGTTGGTTTAATTACTGGGGTGAAGATTTTCCTCTCTAATCCTTCACGTTAGCTTATATGGGAGCCCCTGGGGAAAGAGGGTGACACATCCTGGTCCCCCAAACGGGCTCACGGGCAGCAGGGCACAGCCGGGGCGCGGGGAGGAGGGGGCAGAGCCATCAGTACATCCACGAGGCATCGAACCCCACTGCCCCTTCCCTTTCTCCTTGGGCCATTGCCCTAAATCACGGGGCGAGGGCTTTCATGGGGCCACCGGCTGGCCCAGGGACAGAAAATCAGGATTAAAACACTCCCGGGGCACACGTGGGACTTCAGATCTGACCTGCTGGAGCGAGGGAGTATTTAACATCCTCGAGCAAAACAAGAGAATATATTTCTTTTCTTATATGTATATTTTTAATTCCCATTCGCTCCGATAAAAAGCTCAAATGTCAACAAAGCCCCGTTTTCCTTGGATTCATTTTTATATTAAAGTTCTCAGTCACTGTAATACATCAAATCACAGAAACAAACACTTGCTACCCCAGAAAAACACCCAAAAAACCCCCTCACCCTCACCAACACCGTAACACCGACTTTCTAACCACTGGCTGTGCCAGGGCAGCCCAGCCTCGTGCTCTTGTGCCACCGACCGATTCCCGGCGGGCGGTTGTTCATCCGGCTGCCTTGGATGTCTGGCCGCTCCATTCCCTCCTGGCACAGCATGTCCCCAGGCCATCACGCACCCTGCACCCCCCGAGCCCTCCCACGCCACACCCGACCCTAAATCCTCTCCGGGGAGCCCCGGCGGGGCTGGTCTCGCTCCGCTTCCCCCCGTTAGTGGCTCCCCACGTCCATCCAGAGGCGAGGCTCATGCGTCAGATCCCCTTTGAGCAAAACATCACGTTCAAACAAGAAACCACAGGTTGGGTTTATTCGCTGTTGTGTTTTCGGAGCTTGAAGAGGGGGCGCGGGTCAAACCCCGTTGGTTCCCGTTGGCATTCGGACCCTCCCGGGACGGGCACCCCTCGCCCCGCGGGTCTGCGGCAGCACCCAGCCGTCACCCCCGCCTCCCAGCACCACGATGCGAACCCTAAATCACCTCAAAACCCCCTGAAATCCCCCACCCCGCAGCAGCCTCGCCTTGGCCGACGGCGAATTCGCCACCCCACGCCCCGGCGAGAGGGATGGGCTTTGCCTGCAGGAGCCTGGGCTCACCCGGGGCGCTGGATTTAGCCCTTAGCATCCCGGCGAGGGAAAGCTCGCCCCCAAAACCCCGGCGTTCCTCGGGGGGGGCTGCTGGCACGGCCGCACGCACAGGCGGGCTGCAGGCAGGGCTGCAGGCAGGGCTGCAGGCAGGAGGCGGCTGCCTGCCCGATCGATCGCTCTGCGGAGCTCAGCCAGGGCGGGAGCGGAGGTCCCTTACCCAGACAGGGCAGGGGGGGTTCGAGGGATCCCCAATGTCCTATGACCCCCCACCCCCTGCCCTCCCCAGGCCCCCTCTCTGCCACCTTCGGGCTCCTCTGTGCCACATTTCCATCGCAGCCTCATTCATGGGTGGCCTCCAGCTCTCCAGCAAAAAAATCCTGGGATGTTCAAGGCTCTGTGAGGGATTTCTGCAGGGAAAGCTGCGTCGGGGCTGTCTCCCGAGCCGGCATCCTGCAGCCTTTATTCTCCCAGTGGCGCTGATACGATTTTCCAGTCTTACCAGTGCTCCCGGCAGCTGCGGGGTGCCGACAAGGCGACTCCAGGGCCGCAGCACCCTGCCCCTCCGAATTTGGGTGGCCTCTCCCAAAAAGCGAGGCTGAGCGAGCCCAGGGGCATCCCGGTGCCGGCAGCAGAGCCGGGCAGGCAGTGTGCCGGCATCCCGCACGGCCGGGATGCTGAGGGAAAGCAGGTGGCGGCAGGAGACGTGCCCAAAATCCCTCCTGCAGCTCCTGGCACGGCACCCTGTTTTCTGCGGTGCATGTGGGCGCATCGATGGTGCTTCTCCCCACTGGGCTGCAGCATCCCAGCAGGGGTCACCACCCCACCCCGGCTCCCACCATCCCCTCATGACGCACAGATCACCGTCCTCGGTGACAAACCCCGGATTTTTGGTGGCAAGGTTTTGGCTAAGCCCCTCTGGAAACACTCCAAGCACCCCAGAGCTCGCTCTTCCCTTTTTCAGCGTGAATATATGTCTTTAATTCCCTTCTTCTGTCAGCTCTGGGAAATGTGACTCATCCTTCACTCGTGGCTGGGGTTCCCGTTTCAGCCACGGAGCGAGAAGCCACCAGGGTGGCTGGAAGTGGCTGCCGTGGCGCGGGGTGAGGGCGAGCGGGGCCGGTTGGGTGCTCCCGACCGCCCCGCTCACCCCAGGCAGAGCAAAACCCAAGGGCAGCCTTGCCTGGGATGGACCTGGGCGTCAGAGTCGAGACACAAACCACCCCTATTAAACACACAGGGTGGTAAAACAGCTCATAGCGGAGTCCCACGGACTTCGGCCGAGCCAGGACTGAGGTGAGACGCTCACCAGGTCGTCCCGCAGCCCAGCAGGAACATCCATCAGCTCCCCCACGCTTGTCCTTCCTCCTCCGGCAGCGGCAGCTCCTGCTCCAGGGCCTCTAAACCCTGGAGAAACGATCTTGGAGAGGGAGCGAGGCGAAGCCAGCGCTTACACGGAGCTTTCTCTAACGTCTCAGCCAGGAATAATGATTTTTATCAACCAGAGAAGCCGCCGCCGGGCGATGCACCCTTCCCAGCACCGCCATGAGCAGCGACCCGTCCACCCGTGGGTGGCCACCGTGCCAAACTGGTCCACCACAGGGGGAAACCCCTGGTGTCCCCATCCTCGTGCAACCCGTGGGTGAGCACGTGCGAAGGTGCCGTGCTGGGGGAGGGGATGAGCCCACCCCGGAGCCACCGATGTGTCCGTGTCCTCCCCTTCTCAGTCACGTCGGGGCTGGCTGGCATCAGCAGCTCGAGACCATCCGTATTTTAGGAGTCGTGCTCGGAGCCCACCCGGTGGGTGATTAATCAGCAGAGGGGTTACCCTGCGAGGGGGACAGGGGAATGTGGCCCAAATCCCCCGCGACAGCTCGTGGATGCTGAGCTGTGTCCTCGCAGGAGCAAAATCCCAGCTCAAGGTCCCTGTTCCAGCTCCAGCAAGGCACAGGCTGCTGTGACACCCCACCTCCAGCCTGCGGGAGCTGCTGAAAACCCCCGGCTCTGGACATCGAACCCTCCTCCCCAAAGCCACCGGTGGTTAGAGGGACCACTTGGAGGTGTCGGGAAAATCATGAGAGGAAAAGTCTTTGCTCCTGTGAAGCACTGGGTGCTGTGGAGCTTGCTGGGAGGCAACTGGCCCCGCGGGGAGCAGCGAAGCCCAGCTGGGGCTCTGCAGAGCCCAGCGCCCTTTGCTTTCCAGCCCCTTTCCAGGTTTTTTTTTAGGTAAGAGCATCCCTTTCAGGCATTCAGCTTCCAGCCCTTGCAGAACCCGCTTCTCCCGTATCCCCAGGGAGTCCCCCAACCCCTGTGCCCGGTGAGAAGGGAGGAGGATGGGACATTCCCCTCCGTGGCCACCCAGCACGGAGGTGTGTGGCACCGGTGCTCGGGTGCCAGCCGCCATCCTGGCTCTGCCCCCTGTGTTGGGCCACGGGGTGTGGGCTGGGGACGGGCTCCGAGACCCAAACTGTCCCCAGCGCCGAGGGTGGGCAGCCAGCTCTGGCTGATCTCCCAGGAGGGAATGAGGATGCTCCAAATCCCGAGTGGGAGACGGAAGAATGCAAGTGGCGTTTTCTGTTTCCTGCTGTGAGTCCTCGTCCCCTGGCACCCTGTGAACCAGCCGCTCAGGAAGAAAATGGGATGAGGGTGGCCTTTCCCGGCGGAGCTGGCAGCAAGACGGGCAGGGATGGCAGTGGGGCTGGCAGCAGGGACATGGAGACGGATTGCAGGGACAGAGAGAGGGTTGGCAGTGAGGCCAGCAGTGGGGCTGCAGGGGAGGTTTGCAGCAGGGACGCAGGGCAGGTTTGCTGCAGGGCTGCCAGGAAGGTTTGCAGCAGGGAAGGGTTGCAGCGAGGGAGATTGGCAGCAGGGATGTGGGAAGGTTTACAGCGGGGCTGGTTTGCGATGGGGCTGGTTTGCAGCAGGGATGCGGGGCAGGATTGCAGTGGGGCTGGTTTGCAGCAGGGATGCGGGGCAGGATTGCAATGGGGCTGGTTTGCAGCAGGGATGCAGGGCAGGATTGCGGTGGGGCAGGATTGCAGCGGGGCAGGTTTGCAGCAGGGATGCAGGACAGGTTTGCAACAGGGCTGGTTTGCAGTGGGGATGCACAGCAAGATTGCAATGGGGCAGGTTTGCAGCAGAGCAGCTTTGCAGCAGGGATGCAGGGCAGGATTGCAGTGGGGCTGGTTTGCAGTGGGGCTGCACAGCAGGATTGCAATGGGGCAGGTTTGCGGAGGGGCAAGTTTGCAGCAGGGATGCAGGACAGGATTGCAATGGGACAGGTTTGCAGCAGAGCAGCTTTGCAGCAGGGATGCAGGGCAGGTTGGCAGCAGGGCAGGTTGGCAGCAGGGCAGGTTTGCAGCAGAGATGCAGGGCGGGTTTGCAGCAGGGCAAGTTTGCGATGGGGCAGGTTTGCAGCAGGGATGCGGGGCACGTTTGCAGCGGATCAGGTTTGCAGCAGGGCTGCAGGAGAGGGTTGCAGCAGGGCAGGTTTGCAGTGGGGCAGGTTTGCAGCAGGGATGCAGGACAGGATTGCAATGGGACAGGTTTGCAGCAGAGCAGCTTTGCAGCAGGGATGCAGGGCAGGTTGGCAGCAGGGCAGGTTTGCAGCAGGAGTGCAGGACAGGTTTGCAGCAGGACAGGTTTGCAGCAGGACAGGTTTGCAGCAGGGGTGCAGGACAGGTTTGCAGCAGGGCAGGTGTGCAGCAGGGATGCAGGACAGGTTTGCAGCAGGACAGGTTTGCAGCAGGGATGCAGGGCACATTTGCAGCGGATCAGGTTTGCAGCTTTGCAGCAGGACAGGTTTGCAGCAGGGCAGGTTCGCAGCGGGGCAGGTTTGCAGCGGGGCAGGTTTGCAGCGGGGCAGGTTCGCAGCGGGGGTGCAGGACAGGTTTGCAGCAGGGCAGGTGTGCAGCAGGACAGGTTCGCAGCAGGGCAGATTCACAGCGGGGCAGGTTCGCAGCGGGGCAGCTTTGCAGCGGGGCAGCTTTGCAGCAAGACAGGTTTGCAGCAGGGCAGCATTGCATCAGGGCAGCTTTGCAGCAGGACAGGTTCGCAGCAGGGCAGCATTGCAGCAGGGCAGCTTTGCAGCAGGGCAGGTTCGCAGCAGGGCAGCTTTGCAGCAGGACAGGTTCGCAGCAGGGCAGCATTGCAGCAGGGCAGCTTTGCAGCAGGGCAGGTTCGCAGCGGGGCAGGCTCGCAGCGCTGCTGCCGGCCCCCAGCGAGTGGCGCTGCCGACCCGGGAAAGCCGGGAGCGGCGGGAGCAGCGAGTCCCGGCTCCGCCAGCCCCGCACCGGTCCCGCCCGGCCCTGGCAGGGTCCCCCCGGGCTCGGCCGGAGGTCGTTTGGGCTGAAACCCCGATGCCCGGCACAGAAACAGAGCGGGGAGCAGCAGCGGTGCCTGCGGAGCGGATTCGTCCCCCTCTGTCGCACCGGAATGTGATGGGGACCCATTTGCACCCACCGGGGGTGCTTCGTCCCCTGGCCAGTGCAGAGCTGGGGGTGCAGGATGACACCCCAGAGCCTGGACGAGGGAGGTGACAGCAGCTCGGCGACACATACTGAATGACGGCTGCCTCCAGCCCCAGCCCTCCCCGCACGCCACCGTGCCAGCGCTGCAGCCTGGCTGCATTTCAAGGACTCAAATGCTCCAGCAGCCGGTTGGGATGTAAAGCCCAGGGTGCCCAGAGCCTGCAGCTCCCCCGGGATAAGCCCAGTTTGTCCCCGGTGACACCCCAGATCTCACTCTTCGATCCAAAAGCTTATTACCTGCTGCAAAGGAGCAGAGGGCTGGGCGCTCCTCTGCCCCCCACCTTGCCGAGAGCTTTCCCTCTGCAGGCATCGAGCTGATTTTTGGAGGGACTCTGGCTCCCAGCCACCGGCGGGATGGCTCCTGGCCCTCCAGGGACCCAAAGGTGCCCGCCTCAGAGCCCAGCCGGGTGCTGGCAGGGTGCAAAGCTGCGTTTTAGGGGAACACACGGCTGCAAAAGCAGTTCTCAGCGCCCTGAAATGGCAACGCCACGCGTGTGCCTCGATGACGGTGTCTGTCCCACAGCAGTGACCCGGTGGCACGGGCTGGCAGCCCCGGCAGGGCTGGGCACGGTGTGGGTTACGCGAGGAAGCAGGGCTGGCGCCGGGCGCAGCTGGTGCCGGGGGATATTTTGGGCTCCATGGGCAGGACACATTCTGTTCCCATGAGCTAAGGCAGCGAGCGGGGGCCGGTCCCTTCCCACCCACCCACCGCCCCGCAAAACCCCTCACTGGGGTCCCTGGGCGGCTCCAGGGCTCCACTGCTGGAAAGAGGCTGGGAGGGATTGGGAGCACTGGGGCTGCGGAGCTCAGCTCCAGCGCAGTCTGGCTGGAAAGGGGCTGGGAGGGACTGGGAGCACTGGGGCCGTGGGGCTCAACGCCAGCGCAGTCTGGCTGGAAAGGGGCTGGGAGGGACTGGGAGCACTGGGGCCGTGGGGCTCAACGCCAGCGCAGTCTGGCTGGAAAGGGGCTGGGAGGGACTGGGAGCACTGGGGCCGTGGGGCTCAACGCCAGCGCAGTCTGGATGGAAACGTGTGACCCCACGGGAGACACGGGGCACTGCCCACGGCTGTGCTGACACGGGCACTGGGCAAAGCCACCACCACCGCTCGCTTGAGCTGACCCTCCACATCCACCTCGCCCTCAAAGAGCTGCCGTGTTTCCAGTCCGGATCCATCCCCAGCCCACGCAGCGGGTCCAGGCGTCTGCTCGCAGCCGTGGGGCCACCACTAGTCCTCCTCACCCCCAGCCCCGCACGGGCTGAGCCCCGTCCCAGCCAACTTCCAGAGCAGGGACATCCCCGGCTGCTCAGATCTCTCCTGCAGCTCCACCGGGCGCTGGGCTCGGTGAGAGACCACCCTCGGCCCGGCCCGATGCCGCTGCACCCACCCCGTATTACAGCCCAGCAAGGGCAGCTCAGCCCCAGTAATGCCCAGTTTGCAAAGTGCTTTGGACTCCATCAGCCTAAAGCTCTCCTTCAGCACAGCCCGCGATTCTTAATTCTTATTCCTCTTCCTTATTCTTATTCCTAATTCCTTATTCCTTATTCTTATTCTTATTCCTTATTCTTATTCTTATTCCTTATTCTTATTCCTTATTCCTTATTTCTTATTCCTTATTCTTATTCCTTATTTCTTATTCCTTATTCCTTATTCTTATTCTTATTCCTTATTCTTATTCCTTATTCTTTATTTCTTATTCCTTATTTCTTATTCCTTATTCCTTATTCTTATTCTTATTCCTTATTCTTATTCCTTATTCTTTATTTCTTATTCCTTATTTCTTATTCCTTATTCTTATTCCTTATTCTTATTCTTCTTATTCCTTATTCTTCTTATTCCTTATTCCTATTCCTTATTCCTTATTCCTACTCCTTATTCCTTATTCCTACTCCTTATTCCTATTCCTTATTATTCTTTTCCCATGGCATTGCTGCATTTTGGACAGCACTAACACGTTCTGTTTGTGAATTGAGGGCAACTGTAGTGCAAAAAAAATCGGGTAGGTTGGGGATCCTAACTATCAGCTGCAGGTAGGGAGACGATTAACGCGCCTTCTGCCCTGCGACACAGACAGCACAAGCTGCTGAGGAATTATCCCCACGCATACACACGGCAGGCCTCGGTGAAACACAGGGTGAGGAATTTATTGGTTTATAATTGTGACCCCCTAAAAAGGAAGGGGGTTAAACTGATGCAACGAGCCAGGCGCTGAGCTAAAGGGGGCCCACGGCGCCAGCTTAGCCCCGAGCTAGTTGTTGCTGTGGCGGAAAAACAGGGAGGAAAATCAAGTAAGGGGCTGGAACCCAAGCTGAGACTTGCTGCTAAGGCCAAGCTTTGCAAGAATGTAGGGGAAAAGGGAAAAAAATAGGTTAAAAATAACCCTTTCGAGAGCCACCTTGCTTTGCAGCTCCAAGAGCGGGGCTCAGGGCAGCGCTGGCTCCCTCCTGGGCTGCACCCTGGGGACTGGGGAGCTGCTGGGTCCTGGGCTCACCCCTTGGCTCCACGAGCCCCCTTTTCTCTCTGAGGCTGTAACACCCCCACCTCAATAGGGCCCCGCTGGGGGAGAGGGGCAGAGGAGCAGCAAAGATGGGGTGGACGAGGGGCAGAGAGCAGCTGTCCCACCCAGCCCGGGTCACCCCACGTCTTCTGGGGTTTAAACACGAGCCTGGCTTGAGTCTGCAGGGGTGTAGGTTGGGTGCTGGGGTGGCATCACCGCTCCCTGGGTGCCCCGGGACGCGGCTGGACTCGGTCTCATCCCAGTTATTTGCTGGGAAAAGCAAGACAGGGTGGGGACGCAGAGTGGTGACCCCGTAGGATGCCGGTGCCGATCTCCCCAGACGCACCAGGGTGAAACTGCAGCAAAGGAGGTTGGTTTTTTTTTTTCCAAAGGCTCGGCCCCTCTCAGCATGGCTTTGTGATCAGAAACAGCACCTTTACTCGGAGGGTTTCTTCCATTTGAACAAAACATTTTGGATGCCCCAAAAAGAGCCAGAAGGCAGCAGGAACAATCCCTCCTTGGATAGAATCTCCCCCTTGACTTGACCCTTTTCTAATGATTGTCACTGAGCTGTCTCTCAAAGGTGACATTTTCTCACTGCTTTTGAAAAACCAAGACACAAACAGAATTTTCCCCTCTTTGCAGCTGGAACTGCCGGTGCCATCCCACCAGGACCTCCAGCTGCACTGGCTCCCCACAGCCAGACCCCTCCGTATATATACGGCACAAAAGCCACCAGCATCAAAAATTTCAAAGCACCTGCCCCAAAATCACACTAAACGCACTTAAAAATAAGCTCCCAGTTGCCATTCCCAGTATATTCAGGGAATAAACCCCCCACCCCCTGGGGCAGAGCGCTGTCACCCTGGCAGGGGCTGCCCTAGGGATCCCCAAGCACCCACAGGTTCCTGCACGGTGTTGTCCCCTCTCTGACTGAGTATTACAGGGTGACACCCTAAAAATACAGTATTTTGGGGTCGGGGCACCTTTGCTCTTCTCTCCACAGCCCAAAGGCACCGTTGGGTGGCTCAGCCTCCCCGGCCAGGGCTGGAAAACCCCGCTCCAAACCCCCAGCAGACCCTCACCACGCTGGTGGTGCCCCAGCCCCTTCCAGCCTCACGTCCCCTCTCGGCCAGGCAGCACGGGGGGGTCCTACCTGTCTGCGGGGGGCTGGGGGGTCCGGACACCCCCAGAGCCAGGATCTGGCTCCTCGCTGCTTCTCGGGTGCAGAGATGGGGGCTGGAGCAGGGGGACGGGCTGGCCTCTCCTCGGGGATCTTATCGGCAGCTGCCAGGGGGTGCTGCCCGCACCCTGATAAGTGCTGAGCTCCCCAGCGCGGGGCTGGAGTGCTCCCAGCGCTGCTCCCCCCCCCTCCTCAGCTCCACCGCAGCTTCATTCCAGCAGCAGGACCGGAGCATCCCATGGGACACCCCCGTTGGGCTGTCAGTGCCCCAAATCCTGCCTTTCCCACAGGGTGCTGCCCCCAGGAGAGGTTAGGAACGGTCGCTGCAAGGAGGGTGCACAGGAGCCGAGCCCAGACCCCCCCCTCAGACACACCCCCCCCCCCCCCTCTTTGGACCCTTCGACGACCCAGGGCTGCTCCCAGCCACCCCCAGAGCAGCGGGATGCCCCCCCCCCCACCCCGTGCTGCACTACGCAGGATCAGTCCCTGGGGCTGAGCAAGGGGAAAGGGAAGGTGCATCTCACACCCGCTTGCTTGGCAGCGCTGCCCTGCAGAGGCATTTGGGGAAGAGAAGAAAAAAAAAAAAGAAAAAGGAAAAAGAAAAATCAAAGAACAATTTTATTTTTTCAAACGAGATCTGTAGCAAAGTCCCGGTGGCATTTCCACGTCCAGTCAGGAGTAAATACACCCAAAACCAACAACAACAACAAAAAAGAAATAACTTAACTGGAAATACGGTTCAGCAGAGACCAACCAAGAGGGGCCGAGCAGCAGGCGACGGCGCTGGACCCAGAGCTCTGCTCCAGCCCCTCCCCGGCGACCCGCGCCGCTGGGAAATGCTTTGGCACATCTGGGGTGAAGGTAGGGCCACCCCACGTCCCACCCCGTCACCCTCAGAGCAGGCAGGAGAGCAGGCAGGAGGGCAGGCAGGGGGCAGCCCCAGGCCCCAGCCCAGCTCCCCACCTCAGCCACGCAGGTCGAGGCAGCAGAGACGGGCCAGTGGCTGAAAAATGACGCGTAAAAATGGGTGTGAAGCCCTTCCCCACCCCTGCTGTGGTGCCTTCCTTGGGTGCGAGTCAGGGGTGGGGAGGGGGTGCCAGGGCAGCACCCCCGCCAGCAGCAGCACAAGACCCAAGGAGCGGGAGCAAAGCCCCCGATACCCCTCTTCGGCGATCTTTGGCACGAGGACAACCCTCGGTGGCAGCCGTCCGGGTGCCGGGCCGTGGCACAGAGGTGTCACACCAGCACCGCACGGCAAAGGCAGCGCCCACGAGCACCCCAGTTTGGCTCACCCCCGAAAAAAGGCACGGAGCGGTCAAGTATCACCCGCTCTGCCAAGCCCAGGACAGCACTCTGGGGTCTTCCTGGCACTGGTGGCTTCTTGGGGGGGGTCCCATCTCCTGGGATGAGGGGCAGGGAAGCCCTGCCCCCCCCCCCCCCCCCCTTTCCTTCTAGGCCCCTTGAGGGGGGAGGCAATATTCCAGCAAAGTCTTTAAGATCCCAGCTCCCCCCTGGCCTTTCCCCCAAACCTGGGGCAGGAGGAGGAGGAGGAGGGAGCAGAGGAAGGTCAGGTCATGTAGCGGGTGACGGCTCTCAGGGCGTAGAGCAGAGCCGCCTGCATCCGAGCCTCCAGCAAGAGCAGGTTGATGTGCACCTACGCAGGGAGAGCGGGGTCAGGGCGTGGGGGGCTCAGCATCCCCCCCCCCCCCCCCCAGACCCCACCAGGAGGGGAAGGGATGGGGCA
Organism: Leptosomus discolor; assembly: GCF_034619465.1. Taxonomy (NCBI): domain Eukaryota; kingdom Metazoa; phylum Chordata; class Aves; order Leptosomiformes; family Leptosomidae; genus Leptosomus; species Leptosomus discolor. Next base: position 3,505,052 of record NC_141419.1, read on the forward strand.
GCACCTTCTCTGAGTGCTTGAAGTGTCTCCAGAACTGGGTGTACGTCCGCTTGGTCGTCTTCTCCGGGTAGCAAGCCACCGTCTTGATGTAGATCTTCAAGCTGCGCTCCAGGAGCTGGTTCACCTCCCCGTAGTCGTAGTCATCATAGCTGGGGGCAGGGGGAGGAAGAGAGGAGGGTGCATTACTCCAAGCACAACCCTTGCCCATCCCCACAACCCGGGGGTCTTTCCAGACCTAAGCCAAGCCCCTCAACAGCATCCCTTGACCTTAGTCTACGCAACCACAAGAGTCTCACCAAGACCCCGTGGCTGGACCCGCTCACGGGCTCTACCCAAGGTGGAGACCAGGCTCCGGCCTCCGGCTCGAGGACCTACCGGATGCCGAAGACGCAGTGGACGTAGTTCCAGATGGCCCTGCGCAGCATGGACGTGTCCACGCCGCAGTGCATGGCGATGGTGTTGTAGGTCAGGTTGTAGACGACCTGGAACTTCTCATCCAGGAGCTGCCCCACGTCGGGGTAGAGGCGGTTGATCAGCGAGTAGCCGTGGTCCTCCCAGGTGTAATCCTGCCGGAGGAAGGGGCTTGACAGGGAAACGTGGGGTCTCCTCAAAGCCAGGGACAGAAGCTGGGGTCTCTCAGGACCTGCCACCCCATCCCCTCGGGCTGGTGCGGGACCGGGAGCACCCACCTGCGCCCGGAAAGTGGGGGGCGCCTGCTCGCCCCTCCGTGTGAAGTCCTTGTAGCCGAACTCGGGGTCCTCCACGAAGCAGAGGACGTTGGACTGCAGGGAGTGATCCGCAAGATCTGCAAGGCACCATCGCGGCGGCCGTGAGCGCCGCGTGACCCCAGACAGAACCAGCCCTGCCGCTGGGGGCCTGATCCTGCTCCCACCCAGGCACATGCTGGCTCTTTCCCCCCTCCTCCAGCCCATGGGAACCCCATCCCCAGCCAGCTGCACCCCTACACCCCCCTCACCTGAGGGAGCGACCAGCAAACTCTCCGTCTTCTCCAGCTCAAAGCGCGTCGCCATCTCCTCCTGGGTGACCCCCTCCTCCTCCAGCTGGCTCTCCTGCAGCAGCTTCATCCTCTCCATCAGCGCCTCCACCTCCCGCATGGCGTCTTTGCCCTGGCGAAGCAGAGGGCAGAATCAACCCTGCCCCAGGTCCGGCAAGGTTGCAGCGAGGTTGCAAGCCCAGAGCAGCAAGGAGCCGCTCTCAGCTCTGCTGGCACTTGGAGCAGCCCCCAGGGCTGTGTCCTGCCCAGCCCCCAGCTGCTCTTCTGCCTTATCCTGGCGACTGGGAGGAGGGGGAAGCCCTGCGGAGGGTGTTTGGGCACGGAGGGTGCTACGGCACCGCTCTAAAGCATCTGCTGTTCCCAATAAAAAAGCCTTGGGGCACCAGAAAGCAGACCAGCACCCCCCAAACCTTCCCTTCCTCCCTTACCCCGGAGCTCCCCATGCTGTCGTCAGAGGCAGGGCTGCTGTCGCTGTGGGGCGAGGGGGGCCGGCAGCCGTGCTCCCCGTCTTGCTCCTCTTCGGGGTTGATGCCGCAGCCGAAGACGAAGGAGGCAAGCGAGTGGTAGTGGGTGAGGAGCACCAGGGCCTGCACCAGCTCCGCCAGCGACCAGCTGTTCTCCCCCGTCTTCAGCAGAGCCTGCAAAGCACATGGGGTTGGAAAGACCCCCTCCAGCCCCCTCCCCTGGCTCCCCAGAGCCTGGGTAAACCAAGGGCAGGGAGACAGGAGGGTGTTTGGGATGTGCCTCCCCGATAAACCAGCTGCAAGTCACCCCTGCTCCATCCATCAGGAGCAGCGCAGACCCTGCCCTCCAGCTCAGAGACTCGCTCAGCCCTGAAAGGGTTAAGTCTGGGGGGTGGGTGGGATTCAACAATTGGGGTTAAGCCCCCCCAAAACCAGAGTGTACTCTGGGGAGGGAGGGATCTGCACCGGCAGCATCAGCTCTCACCTCGATGTGCTCCTTGGTGATGAGCCAGGGCCGGTGTGCCAGCAGCTTGTTGATCTCATTGAGGTTTCGGAGTTTTGGGGGGGCACAGTGCAGCCCCTGCAGCCACGCCGGGTTACCCCCCACCTGCAGGAACTCCGCCATGTGCAAGCCCACCAGGTAGGAGCACTGGTGCCGGGCTGCTGCCTGCGGGGACAGCCGGGCAGTCAGCCCCCCAGCACTGGCCAGGGGGCCCCCAACCCTGCTACAAGCCCTTGGAGAAGCCAAGGTGGGGAGCCACCCCCCACCCCATCGCTCCTGGGGGGCTTTCCCTGGGGATGAGAGTCCAGACAGGGGTCTCTGACCCCCCTCCCACAATCAATGCCAGTCCCCAGGGGCCCTGGAGGGGAGCGGTGCTGGGGTACCCTGGCTGGGCACCATAGGACCAACCCCAAAGGGGCTTCCAAGCCCCTGGGATCCCAGATCCAAGGGGAACCCCATCTGTGGAGTCCAAACACCTTCCCACCTCCGGGCAAAAACCCAGCGGAGGTGCTGGGACCACAGAGACCCCCACGGGACGCCCACACCCCAAGGGACCCCCCCCCTCCTCACCATGATGGCAATGTAGTGGCGCTTGTGGTAGGGCAGGGGCCCGTCCATGCGCAGCAGGAGGTACTGGGTCTTCCAGAAGCTGCTGAGATACTGGGGGTGCAGCCCCATGACCATGGTGATGTTGTCCACCCTGCCCGCCGAGACGAAGGCCTCGATTAGGCGCTGGCGCCCGCTGCTCTCCGCGCCTTCCTGCAAGATCTGCCGGGACAGGGAGAGGAGGGGCGGTGAAGGGCTGTGTGCTGCAGCCCCCCAACTCCTCCACAGCACCCCCCTCAACCTAGAGGGAGACCACCCCCATCAAGCAGTCGTGGCCAGCAGGATGCAGAAGCACCCGTCCCACCGCAGCGGGTGCTCACCCTCCTCGCTGCCGCCCGGTACGGACACCGCCGGCAGCCCCCGCTGTCCATCTCCCCACTCCCGGGGGGCAGGGGGTGACGGGGGGTCTCCATGCCAGACCCCGCACAGCCCGGCCAGCTCAGCCTGCGGGTTGGGGTGTTTATTTGGGCGCTAGTGCGCAGCGGGGAGGAGATGGGGCTCAGCTGCCCCCGCCCCCCCCCCCCCAGCCTCTCCACCCCTGCAATGGTGACGAAACCATGGCGCTATCTCTGCCGAAGGAGGAACCATCTGGGACACCGGCGCCGGGTGCCGAGATAGGGCTGAGGGTGCTCCGGTACGGGGAGCTCCAGGGATTTCAGGGCACAGTTTTTGGGGTGGGGGGGGTGGGGGAGCAGGGCAGGATGGGGGCTGCTTTTACAGAGGAAAGGTGTTTGGATGAGCGGGGAAACTGAGGCACGGGCAGGGCAGCGACTCCGGGCAGGAAAACACCAGGGCGAAACGACACAAGCGCTCCCCCCATCCTCCCAAAAAACACACCCCCCTCGCTGCCACAGGGATACCCCCAGGCTGCGCCACCCTTCCTTATCCCCCTCTCCCTCCCCAACAGCCCCCCCCCCCCAAGCTGGGCACTAGCAATCGGGGTGGCAATCCTTCCTTAACAGCCCCCTATCCCGTCCCCCCCCCCCCAGGGCAGCGAGGGGTGGGGGACCCCCTCCCCCCAGCAGGTAGGGACGCACCCCCCAAAGACGGTTCCCCCCCCGCCTTACCTCTCCCAGGGGGATGAAGGCGCTGGGGCCCTTCCCCAGCTGCTGGGTGACCTTGACCCCTCTGTCCTGGGAAGGCAAAAGCAGCAGCTTTAACCCAGCACCGGGGCAGCCGGGAGCCAACCGAGCAGCCGCCGGCGGTGGGACGAGCGCGACGGCACCGGAAAGGGGTGACTCAAGTGGCCACCCCACGCGGGCCACCGAGCCACGCGGCCATCGCCCCCGCGCCCTTGCGTCAGGCCCGGCAGCGCCTGATGAAATCGGGCAGGAGCGTTGCTCCGCGGAGGTGTGACACGCCGGGACCGTGCCAGGACAGCGGGAGCTGCGGCAGCGCCGGCCGGGAGAGCGGAGACACCCCCGGCAGCCGCTTTAGCAACCTCCGGGGAAAACCAGAGAGGGGAAAACCAGAGCGGCAGCGGGGTCCCCGGAGCAGCGCGGCTGTGGTTTGCCATCGCCAGCATAAACATGGCACTCGGGGGTCCCGCTAACCCCCCCGGCCCCGGCCCAAAATACCAATAAACACCAGGTTTCCCCACCCCACACTCCCCAAATCTGTTAAGGCAGTTAAAGCAGGAGCGAGCTGCCCCGTTGAAAGTAACTGTCGCTCTCCACACTCCAGGCACAGGGCTCCGCTGTTTTCTGATCCCCCCCCCCCCGCCCCCCCAAATCTCCACCTCCCCAGGGAAGAGCATTTCCACGCTCTGTTTTCTCCAAACAGCTCTTTTTCCCCCCTCTCTGCTGGCAGGTGGGGGCTGGCTGCCCCCAACCAGAGCACGCACACACGGAGGCAGTAATGGGGAATGCTGCAAGCTGGAGCCCCCCCCCAGTTCAGACCACAACGGAACCAGCGCCCTCCCAGCCCTCCTGCTGCAGGGGTGGCTCAGTGCCCACGGGGACCGCCGGCCAGCCCCAGAGCTGAAAGGCAGGGATGCAGCAGAGCCTGAATCCTTCCCCCCCCGTCCCACTTTGGCACCGCAGCATCCCACCGGTTTGCAAGTCGCAGCGGCGCAGGGGAGACGTCTCTGCCTGCAGCACAGCAGCACCCACAGGTGCCAACCGCAGGCAGGGCGGGGGATGCAGCACCCGGCCCCGAGAGCTACAAATCATCCTCCCGAAACACCTACAGAGAACCCAGAACCTGGTTTGGGGCGGGGAGAAAAGAAGGTGGAAGAGGATTCAAGTGCTCCCAGCCCTGGGGAGGAGGCGAGGGGGAAGGGGGAGCTGGTGCAGGGTGTCCCCCCCCAGATACAGGGGGGACACGGTGCTTGTGTGAAACCAGGACTGAGACGGGGCAGCGGTAGCAGAAGGGACGTTCATGCAGCAGACGAACACCCACAGCATCGTTTCCTCCAACCCCAAGCTCCAGTGCCAGTGGTGGCACCCACTGCTGCAGCGGAGGGGGTGCTCAGGACCCCCACTTTGGGGGAAGCACCAGCCTCCTCGTCCCATTCCCTGCAGAAATCCCCCAGGTCCCTCCACCAGCAGGAGCTGGGGTGACACTGGGAAGCTGAGACTTGTCCCTGAGCACAGGCTGGGCTGTGTCACCTCCACCAGGAACTTCGGAATGGGAGCCCAGCACCAACCGTGTAGGCAGGACGTGAGCCCAGGGGTGTGGATCTGCCCACCCGGGGAGCGGGCAGGGTCGCAGCCCCCCGGGATGCCCACGACCACCCTGCTCCATCCCCTGGCACGCGGTGCAAACCCAGCAGCGGTGCTACCGAGAAGGGGGGGGCAGCAGCAGCCATGCCCACGGTGTCAGACACAGCCAAGCTCCGTCACACGGACGCTTCAGCCGGCGGAGACCTGCACCCTGTTTTGCTCTGGGTGCAGGGAGGGATGCGCAGGGCACCAGTCACCCCCGCTCACACTGCTGGTGACCCCATCACAGTGACTCCCACAGGCTCTTGCTGTCCTGGGGAGGAGGGGGGGGCAAGGGCACGACCTTCATTTTATTGCCCTCCTCCCTCCCATGGCTCAGCCAGGGAGATGCCCCCAGCATCCCATCGGCCCCACTGCACCGAGGCAGTTCCCCAGCGACCCCTGTTCTCCCTTCCCAGTGTCACCTCCAGCACCCAGCGGCGTTTTCCAAAACCAACGGCAGGATCGGACCCACGTCTCCCAGCCCATTAATGACAGGGGAGCCCTAAGGGCGGCTCTGTCCCCAAACCTGCCCTCCTCCCATGCTCAGCACCCGGCACTGCACCCAGCACCACGCTCCCAGCCTCCTGCCACCGTGCACAAGAGGTGGCAGCGAGGGTCCCGCTGCCGGGATTCACCTGGGGGAGACGGGACATGTCACCAGCGAGGACGGTGGCAGCAGGAGGAGGGTGCCTGGACACACACAACCAGAGGACGGCAGGTCCTGCTCTCCACCCACGGAGCGATGGGGCAGGGGGCTGCTTCCCCCAGGGGTCTTTTCACGGCGCCCCATGAAGGGACGAGCCCTGGCGTTGCCAGCCGGCTTCACCAGGAGAGATACCCGAGAGCCAGAGCTGGGCACAGCCCAGGTGTTGGTGGGTGCCTCCTCCTGCCGGCTGCCCCCAAACCAGTACCAAGGTGGTGGGCGCAGCCTGGCACCCTCTCCCGAGCGGGGAAGGGGTGTGGGATGGCACAAGGTGACCACGCAGCAGCTGTCGGCGCGTCCACACGCTCCCCACGTGTGGGTCACGGCACGCCACGGGCTCGCACCGGCACCGGCTTGCGGCCACCCCGGCCAAGCGAGCGCCCGACGGCTCCCAGGGCTCTGAGCACAGGGGCTGCTCCTGCCCCGAGTCACCAGGAAGGGAGACCGGGGTGACAGCGGGAGCAGGCTCATGCCACCGCTGCTCCAGGGGCTGAGCTGGCCCCGCGCTGACTCACGGTTTGGGGAGAAGGAGCTTCTCTGGGGCTCCAAGAGGCTCCTTGGGAGGGGGCAGCAATGGAAAGACCCCGGCAAGACACATCCATGGGATGCAGACGGCAGGACTTCCAGCCGCGAAGGCAGCGAGGAGCCCAGCCCAGCCCAGCCTGCCCCGCCGCCGCTTTTCGGTGACAGCTCAGGGTGACCTTTGAAGGTGCAATTTAATCATCATTACGCAGAGGCTCGTTACGTTTTGCTGCATTAAGCAATCCTCAGGGGTGCTGCAGTTAACCCTCGCCACGCCAACACCGGCTCATCACCTCCCGCTTCCGCTGACGGGGAAACTGAGGCACGGAGGCGATGCTCCAACCCACGTCGGCCGCACAACCCGCTCCCAGGCTTCAGCCGGCACAGGGCAGGCGGGGGGGTCTTGGAGGCACCAGGGGAAGGAGTTAAGCCCCTGGGAACAGACAGACGGGTGTGCTGAGCACCGAGCTCCCCCCCCCCCGACTGGTGCCAGTGCTTAGTCAGGGATTGGAAAATCATTCCTGATAAGATGAGGTTAAACAAACACCGTTGCAGCCACCCAGCAGAGCAGGTTTGCCCCTCATAACTGTGCTCCTGCCAAAAACCAGGCTGTCCCTGGGCCGTACCGGGGCGGGGAGGGGGGGGCGAGAGCAGCACCGGGGCTCGGCCCCGCTGACGCACGGAGCCAACGCACGAACACAACCCCCTTGGCAAGAGCTGCCCCCGCTGCAACCCCAGTCTCGCTCCTGGAAAGCAAAGCTGGCCGCCAGCACGCTCCAGCAAGGAGGGCAACGGGATCCCCAAATCCCACCTTGCCTCGTCCGGAAAACCTGGAGGGGTTTCACGGAGAAGAGCGGAGCTGCCGTCGGCTAGACAGCCCCCGTCACAAACCCCATGTCACAGCACGCAGGAACGAAACCGAGGTGGGTTATGAAGGTGCCAGCCCACGGAGTTTCAGTGGTACCCGCTAGACATCGGTGGCCATGGTCTAAGGTGTCCCCCTCCCACCTCTGGCTTCCCCCCAGCCTGCTCCAAAGCACCAATTTTGGGTTTCAGCTCACGTCAGGACAAGTGCCGGAGCGAGCTCCCCCGCAGCGCTGCGGTCTTGGGTTTTCCAGCTTCCAGCCCACATCAGGAGCAACCATCCCCGCAGCTACACCGAGGTGGCACAGCTATTTGGGGAGCCACCAACTCCCCTGCAAGCAAAGCCCCGAGCTGCGGAGCAACCCCTGGGGAAACCTGAGGGAAGGGGAATGCAGGAGCAAGAGGAAAAACTGCAAAAGTTGTTTTTTTTTTTTTCCCCAGAGGGGAAAGCAAGTCTTAGAAATAGGAGAATTCCCAACTTTTCAGGAGACTCAGTGTGCTGGTGGACCGAAACTGCAGACCGTTTCGATTCTGTGGGAGGGACAGGCATGTCCTGCAAAGCTCCACGGACACCTCGGCACTCCAGTTTTGCACACTGGACTCCAAATGCAAAAGCCCTGGGTAATGTGAGATGTTTCCCAGACCTTTGGGTTAACGGGGACATCAACGAGATCCCATGTCCAGCCCAGGAACAGCAGCACAAGCCGAATAACTGGATGGAGCCCGCGGAGCCCCCCAGCCTCTTACCCCCGACCCCAGCGGGCATGTCCCACCGCCAGCCCCTGCCTCAGCTTCCCTTCACCTCCCGGCCCATGCCTGCACGGCCTGGCTCCCTCCCACATCGCAGCTCCTGGTGGGCTCAGGAGACACAGCCCCCCCCCCCCCCCCCCGAGATCTCCCCACCCCAACATCCCCCTGCCAGGACAGGGCCACCTCACCCCCAGGGTGGGGGCTCCCCCCACCCCAGCACCCTTATTTTAAGCCTCGTTGCAACTGAACAAGGGGGTTCTTTTGGCAGCCCGGCCCTCGTTCCTCCGCCGGGCCCGACGCGGCCCTGCTTCTCCCCTCGCTGCAACCGGCCGAGGCGGGGATGGGCCCCGGGGGGGGGGGTTGCGGGGGCCGGGACAGCGGTCCCGAGGCAGAGGGGACCCCCCCAGCCCCTCTCCCCGAGGGGCAGCGCCTCATCCCACCCCGGGGAGGGATGGGGGGGGGGGGGTGGGGTGTGTGATACCCCCTCGGGCAGGCGAGCACCGAGCCGAGCCCTTACCTCGCCGCCCCGCCGGGCCCCGCAGCCCCGGTACTCCTCCAGCCCCGCGGGGCGGCACGGCGAGCCGGCCACCAGCATGGCAGCGCGGCGGCTAAGCGGCGGGCATGGCTCCGGGCCCCTTCCCCCTTCCCCCGCCCCGGGCTCTGGGGCCGGGGGTCCCCGGACGCCCCCCGGGCTCTAGAACGTTCCCCGGTGCCCCGGCGCCCGCCCCGCTTTCATAGAGCGGCGGTAGGCGGGGAACGGGAGGCAGCCCCGCCCACCCGCCTAGTCGTCGCCAATGGCAGCGCGGGGGCTTGGCCAACGTGCGCTCCCGTCAGCCAATAGGGAGCGGCGGCGCGGGGGGTGCTGGGGGTTGTAGTTCGCGGGGGGTTCCGGGGTGGGGGTCGCTGAGGGTTGAGGAGGGGGGGTGCGGAGGCTGCGGGGCCTGATGGGCCGGGCTGGGCCGTACTGGGCCGTACTGGGCCCTGCTGGGCCCTGCTGGGCCCTCGGGCTGGCAGCAGTGTGAGCCCCCCCCCCCGCCGCCAGACACCCCCGGGGGGGGGGGACAAGGTGCTGGCTGAGGGGACTGCCATGGCGGGGAGGTGAGGGGGGGTCTTGCACCCCTGTGTGCATCCTCTCTGCTCCGAGGGGAAGGACAGGATCCCTCCTGCGACTCTTTCCCGAGCCTTTGAGACAGGGAACAATGGAAAAATGTCTTTTTTTTTTTGGGGGGGGGGGGGGTGGGGGGTGTCAAAGGGAAAAGAAACCTGATGGAAAAGGCACGGCGAGGAGGCTGGGTGCGTTGAGGGGCAGTGATGTCGGTCCAAAATGGCTGAGCAGCCCTGGTGTTACCTTGTGTGGCTACCAACAGCCACTGTGTCCCCCCTCCTGCCACCCTGCTGCTCCCCCCCTGGCTTTGCACGGAGCAGTTTGATTAACCCAGTGCAGAAGAGCCCCCAGAGCTGCAGAGCAGCTTCCCTCTCTGGTGTACAGCCCTGTGCCAGCTCCTGGCCGTTTGAACCACAACCCCCCAAACCCAATAAAACAGGGTGAAAGAAGGCCAAAAAAAACTCTCCAAAAAAAAAAACCCCCAAACCCCATCCCACAACCGCAGGCGGCCCCAGCCAGCAGCGCTGATAACAATCTGGTGCTGCTCGACAGCCTGCACACGGCAAAGTCCAGCGAAGCAGCGTCGCTGCGCAAACAACTCGGGTTTTGCCTGGCAACAGCCTCCTCCAGCTCCGGCCCTGAGCTCCTGCCAACGAAGTGAGCGTGTGCCGGTGGCACGGCCGACGGCCGGCACGCCACGGCACGTCACGGCACGCTCGCAGCTGCGTTGGCCTCTGCGGGGAGAGAAGACAGAAGGGGTCTCAAATGCTCCCCCCCGGTCGGCTGCTCCTTCTCCTCGTCGGCTTCCCGGTGCACCGCAGCCACCAAACACCCTGCGCTATTTTTAGGGGGTGTTTTGCAAGCGCGGCTTTGCGCCGAGGGCGTGGGGTCTGGGCGGCTCTGGCTGCCCTGAGGTGTCTGCTTCTGTGTTTGCACTTGAGAGGAACAATTTGGGGTTTTCATCCGAGGTCCAGGTGGCGCCTGCTCCGAGGGGAACCTGGTCCCACGCTCCCCAGGAGCCAGAGATGTTGTTTCAGCCCCTGTCACCCCCGTCCAGCTCTGTCACCTGCTCCTTTGGCCCCGTCACACCCCACAGAGGGGCCCAGAGCTGCCTTATGTGGGGCAAGAGCCAAGATGCTGCCTGGTCCCCAGCCAGTGCCGGGGCTGTGGCTACCTCATACCGTGAGCTCTGGCCGAACACATCAGCCTGGGGTCAAAAAGCCGTCTCTTGCTTTGCAGCAGCGAAGGCAACACGGTGTAAGCAACCCAGAGGCGGGGGCTGCCTCTGTTCTCCCCTTTCTGCCCCCCCCCAAAGCTCTGGACACGATGGGGAGAGGCTGAGACGGACCTGGGGACCCCAGGGCTGTGGGCGTGTGTCAGACTGGAGGCACTGCCAAATATTTAATATAAAAATATCCCATCAGAAGACACCGAGGGATGTGCCAGAAGAACTTTGGCCCTGGAGCTGGCAGGGCTGGCCAGAGCAGGGACAGGAGGGACGGAGCACGGCCAGGTGGTCGCCGGGATGGGCAGCGCACTCGCTCGGCAACACGGAGCACCCCAGGATCCCCCGTCTGCTCCCGGGTCAGCCCAGCCCGGCTGATTAGAGGCAGCGGGGAGGTTACGTGCAGCCTCAGCACTTTTCCTGGCCTGTTTGCAACGCTCCTGCCCACGGAGCAGCCGGCTCACGGCTGTCGGCAGCGTCTCCCCTCATCGACAGCAGCCTGGCGAAAGGAGATGACCTGCTGCCACCTCTGAGCTGCCGGGGGCTCGTACCCTCCCGCGCTGTGTGCCAGAAATGGGGGATACTGGGCAGCACCAAAGCGGCTTCAGCATCTCAAGTCCTTTCGTCCCACAAGGCTCACCCAAGGGCTCTTGAGGTCTCACCTTTTGTCCCAGTTTGAGCTCAGCAGAGCTGGTTCTTCAAGAAACCACGGCTGCAGGAGGGTTTCTCCGTGCTGGCTCATTCCCAGGGGTCTACCTGAGCACACAGCAGCGTTGCAGCTGGGCTCATTACAGTATTCATTGGGAAAAAAAGGGTGGCAAAGGAGAGGCAAAATTTCCTCGAGAGAGGAGCCCAAGAGCTGAACCCAAACACCCTGTTTCCAGAAACACCAATTATGGGAAACATGTAACAGCTCAGTAATTATTTAGGGATTGACAGTGCCCTAGTTATCAAGATGCTGACTGTACGAGTCTGCAGGAGCGCTGAATGGGAAGGCAGGGCCGATTGCTTAAGGGAAGTCGCCTCAGAGCAAACACCGAGGTTCACTGGGGACAACCGTTGCCTTGTCCGGCCTTTTGGGACCTCACCGGCCTGGTGGTTTTGGCCAGCCCAGACCCCGAGGACAAAGGGAAGCAGCAGAAAACCATACAGGGAGCTACTGGGGCATCTGGAACAGATAAGACACGCACTGTTGTTTCCTTCCCTTACGTGCTCTGCTCCTGTCTGAAGATCGGGGAGCTGGATTGCCACCACGGCTGGTCACCCCACACCTCCCCACGGACAGTCTCCGGTGGGAAAACCCACTAGCAACCTGGCTTTGGTGGGCTGGAAGAAGGAAGCTCGGAGTATTTGGGGGGTGGAGAAGGGAATTCCTCTGCAGCTGCATCCTTTGGAGGGAAAGTGACCCCCAACGTGGTCCTCGGCACCGTCGCAGCTCCTGGGACAGCACCTCGCTCCATCAGGGTCTGCGCTGCAGGCAGACGGATGTGGCTTGGGCAGGATAAACGCATTAGAAACAATGGGTTGTACTGGTTTGTACTGGTGAGCGATCCTCGTTCCTCTGGAGCCCAAGTCTCCTTGGACAGCTTCTCTGCCCCGCTCACCCAACAAAGCTTGTGCTCACCTCTCCTGGCTCAGCTACAAAACACCAGTTACTAAAGCTTTAAAGGATTTTAAAATCCTTAAGTCTTTTTTTTTTATTATTTATTTTCAAAGACAATTTTAGAGCCTGTTGCCCCCAGGGTGTGCTGCCTGAGCCAGTGCTCCCAGAAAGCCCCAGCAATTAGGGAGGGAGCGTGTTTGTGGGTAATTACCGGCTGGTTAAGTCGGCTTACTTCTGCTGCGGGTACACGCTGTCAGGCTGTGAAAGAGTTTATATTCATTTGCCTACTGAAGTTTCAGATCCTTGCCAGGGGCCCTGCAAGTTTGGAAAGGAGATATTTATTCAAGTAATTACTTAAAAAAAAAAAAAGGATTTAATCCTCTTGGTTAGTAGATCTCAGGAAATGCTTTGCAAGAGGTTTTCGTTGTGCTCCGAAAACCCAACCACCTCCAGCTCCCCAGGTCAGCGCTCTGGTAACTTGGAGCTTCTGCACCTTCAGGAGAGATTTCTGCTGGAAGCAGGCAAGGGGCAGCCGAACATCAGGTCACCTGAAAGGAGTGGAATGGGGAAAAGCACTGACCAAAAAACTGGAAGTCTCGTTTTTGCCCTTGATTTCATTACTAGCAGGTGGCTGAGATCAGTGTGTAACATTCGAGTGTGCTCAGTTACTGTCACGACCGTATTTTCCTAAAGCTTTGAAACAGAAATAAAGCAATCGCAACCCAAAATAAACAAAATGTACAACCTCCTGCAAACACTCAAACTGCTTTAGGGGCAGCGGATAAACCCCAGAGAGAAGGAAGCCCGTGCTAGCAGACAAAGGCAGGAGCCAGCCATTTCTTACCCAAGGGCTGGCCGGGAAATGCCGAAATTGCCTGCGACCCCTTTGAAATCCTCCCCGCGGCTCTGCCAGGGCCGAGACAGAGCACGGCACGGGAGGATTTTCGGCTGGCTCCAGCTCTACCCGCCGAGCCGGAGCCCAGCCTTGGGCAGCTCGGCTCTCATCTGTCTCCTGACCTGCTGTGAAGGAGGATCATCGGGCCCGGGCCAGGCCAGGTTTGTGCTGCGCTCAGCAGAGATAACGCGCCCTGTCGGCGCTGAGCGCCGCTGGCACGCTCGGGTGGCACCACGGGAACGAGGAGCCGAGCTCACCCGCTCGCGGGGGACCCAGCCTTGGCCGTCGTGGCAAGCCGTGGTTTTTTCTTCATCCGAAAACGAGCCTGAGGAGGAGGGACGAGGAGCTGCTCGGGGCCACGGGTGCAAAGCTCAGCTCAGGAAACCTCCAAGGCACCCGGTGCGAAGGATGCGCTGAGCAAACCGCGCTGGTTTTGCACCCGCTCCCCCAGTATCCCCAGCAGCCTCCGCTCTGGGTCGAGGGCACCAGCCCAGTTTGGGCCTGACCCAGCACAGGCGTTTGTACGAGGCATCGCCCTGGGCTGCAGAATCTCCAGCGAGGCTGGAGCGGCTTCAGCGCTCGAAGGAGGGTATCGCCGCCTCGCCAGGGCTCTCCGCTGGCGTAGGGGGGGGGCTGAAATCCAGCAAATTCGGGAGGAAAATTCCGAGCAGTGGACACCAGCCTCTGCTTTCACAGGCGGAAGAAGCCAAAGAGATCGGAAGAATAACAGAGATCGGAAGAACAGCACCGAGGAGAAAGATTTCACTGAAACTCTTTTTCTTCCCCGCGTGCAACTATGAATTTGGGTATTTGTCCCAACTAACAACCCCCAGAAAAACGGCTATTTTCTGTGTGCAACTCCGGGCTTTGAAAAATATAATATGGAAAGATTATCCCGAGCTGGAAAAGCTGCAGTGGTGTTCCAGCAGAGCGAGGGCTTGCCTTTTCCCGCCCTGCGCTACCGGCAGCGCTCTGGGAACAGACGTTCAAGGACGCGGCGGCTCCCCTGCCCCGCCGGAGGAAAGCATGGCCCGCCCCGGCGCTGCTGGTCTCACCGGGAACCCGCAGCGGCGGCGGGCGAGGAAAACACCACGCGCAGAACTACGGCTCCCACAAGGACGGGGACGTTTCCAGATGGAAATCTCCGGAGAGTTTTTCACTCCCAAATTCCTGCTGAAAAACAAAATAACCAAAACCAACCTGTTTTTTTCTCTAGATTGAGATAAGGGGAAGGCTCCAGGGACACACATGGTGTTTACTCCCCGTGTCCGCATTTGTCTCTCCGAAGAATCAACCCCCGTATCCTCACCTTGTTGTTTCTTACCAAGGCCGTGTTGTTTCTGCTTTTGTCCGTGTGGCTGGGGAAGAAAAGGGAGAAGAGATCCCATCGGACCCAGGCGGATGGGTCCTGGGAAGCTGGAGGTAACCAAGGAACGAGGATCCTAGCAACAGGCCCGACGGGGAGGATTTAAAGATAGCAACCAAAGTAGGAGCCAACCAAGCACGAAACAGCTGCCGTCTCCTTCCCATCCACGCCAGACCCCGAAGCGGCACGACCAGGCAGCCACCAGCAGGAGATAAATCAGTTCCCGGCAGGGAAAGGTGCTTTGGTTGCTTTTGGGTTGGGTTTGTTTGGTTTTTTTTTTCCTTTAAAAGGCAAATAGAAAGTAGCAGAGACAGGTGAGGATTTCTTAAAACACTTTTACAGTTGTCAGTTTTGTACAAATCAAAGCATCCCTTTTAAAATCTCCGTTATTACAAACATACAAAGGAACAATGTTATTACTACAAATCATCAGCTACTCGACTGCAGGATCAGTTTATCACAATTAAAAAAAAAAAAAAACAAAAAACCAAACCCCAAACAAACCGTAACAGTATATACAGGGCCCTTCTCCCTCCGTTTATTTCTGTATCTTGAGGGAAGCGAAAAAAGCAAAGCCCCCATTTAAAAAAGAAAAAAAAAAATCCCACCAATGCACCTCATTTTCTAAAAACGTGTGAAGTATAAAATTAGGTGAGGACTTTCCTGCTGTCACACTCTGGCAAAGTGTAACAACTTTTTTTTTTTTTTTTCTTGTTTTCACATCAGAAGTCTCTTAAAAGAACACAAAAACCACATGGCAGAGTGTCTGATGCTGCAACGTGCTCCTTCCGTGCCGGAAGCCAACATCATCAAAAAAAGTGCCTTTGAGTAAAGTCATCTTTAGTAACAAAAAAAAGGATGAAAAAAAAACCATCATTAAAAAAAAAAAAATCACAATCTCTAGTTAAAATCTCAATAAAAACCCTGACAGGGCAGCCGGCCCTGCCTCAAAAGGGCGGTTTCTCCTCTTCGCTGCCCACCTCCAGCGCCGCTCCAGACCAAGGTTTCATCGACTCCTCCATCCCGAGGGTCTCCGAGATGTTTCTCCCCCTCCAGGAGCCGGGATGCCGAGGAGCCCCCCTGCCAGCCGGGAGCTGGGCGGTGCTTTCCCCCCCCCACCGCAGCGGCCCCAGCGCTTTTTATCCCTCCGCCCCGAAAGACGGAGCCTGGGGAGCGCCCACCCCAGCTGGCCTGGCTGGAAGGGGCTGTGGTCTCTTGTGCTGTTTCTGAGAAGCACGTCCCTGTTACAGGGAACTTTCGTAGCCCTTTGATTCTGCTGGCTTTTCATCAGCAGTGAGAAATGTCCCTGGAGAGCCCCAAAAAAACACTCCCTGGCTTGAGTCGTTGCCTGAGTAAGCGCTTTCCTGGAGCCAACCTGGCTTCTGCATCTGGAAGGGAGCAGCGGGGCAGGGAAAGGGGGTGAAGAGGGTGAGCTCGATGCAGGGACTGAGGGGAGCCGAGGGAAACCTCCAAGCCCTGAATTCTCCTCGTGTGAAGAAATGGAGTAAGAGACGCTTGATCACACCAAGCTGCAGAAGTCCTCTGAGCCCCAAAGGTCACCAAGTAACCGGGGGGTGCGGGCGGGATATGGGGTGGGTTTGGGTCTGTGTCGTTACACTCTGGCTCCCAACCCCAAAGCTATCCTAAGAAAACAAGGAAACACAAAACCGGGCAGCTCGGTTTGCCAAGTCGACATAGAGAAGAAGAAAAACAAAACCAGAACCACTTCCAAGATAAACACAAAGCCCCCATTTTGGAAGCATCTTCAAAACGCTGGATCCACCGTTCTCAGCGGTGGCACAACCTTCCAGGAACATCTGTCGGGCTGGTGAGGTACCGGCTTCTTTTTGAAGAGGGAAGAGTTCAAGACAAACCAAGCTCCCACCACACGCAGCTCCCGTCTTATCCGCGTAACGACCGGCCACGGCTGCTGCCTCACAGCAGCAGGTGGGGAACCGGCAAAAAGGCTCGAGCAGAGCAGGTTCCTGTGGGTTGGCAGTGGTAGTAACTGGTGAGGAAATAAAAAAAAAAACCCTTCTTTCAGAAAGCAGTACGTTGTGGGGGGCGGGGGGGGGGGAATTTAGGACGGCTGGGACCTCTCCCCCTGGATCGCCGTGACACAGAGCGGGTGTTCAGCGGAGAGCCAGCGCAGACACGCTCGAGCCTGCTGTCGGAAGGCAACACACACACCAGGCGTTTCCATCGAGGCCACGGCGGTGGGAGAGTGACAACACGGAGGTTTTGGCTTCCAGCGATCAGGCGGGTCCTCCTAGCCTCCTTGGCTAATGCTGGGGAAAGCTCCCGGATGGGGGTGGGGGGGGGGTTGGTTTTAAGGGGAGGTTATTGCTCCCGACTTCTCAGGCTTTTTGCCCTTCGATAGGGCAGCTGCTTGCTTCAGGAGTTCTCTGTTCTTGGCCTGGAAACACAGTGAAAACGGGTATTTAATGGCACGGATCATCGTAAGTCCTTGGGATCCTAGAACTGCCCGGCCAGAGGCAGGAGGGAGGTGTTGCTGCGCGGCATCGCAGCCCGGCACCGCAGCTCTAACCACCGAGAACGGGCTCTTCCCATCCCTTCCCCCCTGCTGCGACCGAGAAGTGGGCTGAAAGCGAACAGCTTCCCCGGCGAAAGGTGACAAAACGCGCGACTCAACCAGCCCAGGACAGCCCCCAAGGTCAGCGGGGCTGGCTCGCCTGCCGTCCCCTTCCACCCGCCGCCGTGCTTCGACAGCGTGAGAAACGGCGGAGTAAAGCGCTGGTGACTCAAGCCTCCCTCCTGACCCTTGTTTTAGCGACTTGAAGGGAACTTCCCCTACCCCACGCTCTCACTGGTATCAAAACCCAAGCAGAGCGGAGCAGCTCACTGTTCTCCAGCTTTGCCTCACCCTCGGTTTCTTCACAGGCCACCAGGATTCAGCTCTGTACCGACCCTTTCCGCACCCATCCGAGCGCCAACACGTAGCAACTTACAGTCGCTCTGGTTCGCAGCTAACCAAAAATCACGGCTGCTCACGAACAAGGCTCTCCAGCCCCTTTTACCAAACTCCTGAGCTCGCTCTGCTCTAGCCTAGGAAGTAAATCGGGCTAGAGCTGTGGGCAAAACCTGCGTGAAGCCAGACACAGGTCTTCTGTAGGAGTTTCCAGTGAAAGAAGGATTATGCAAAGGGTTATTAGAGGAATTAAACCCTCTGCTCCAGCGCTGCACGCGGTAAAGCAGCTTCTTTTGCCTCCTGCAGACTGGAAGGAGAGAGGCACCCCTGCTTCCCCCCCCCCACCACCGGTAAGGCAAAAGACAACGTAACAAAACCCAACAGCACGTGCAAAAAAGTGAATCATACGAACACTTCAAGGCACCTACAATACACCGAGAAGATTTGAACTTTTATTTTGGAATCAGTGCAGGACGTTTCCAGCGCCTCGGTCAATCCCAGCTGAAGTCAAACATTCGGACACCCGAGAGGAGGACTTCGGGGCAGTCCCAGTCCCAGTCCCAGTCCCAGCCCACCTAAACTCAGGTGGCTGCGGGCCAACCTGCTCGTGGAGCTGACGCTTCCTCGTTCTTTTCAGAACTGAGCAAGTTTAAGGCTGTTGGAAGGTGTCCGACAGCTTTCGGGGCAGACGTCCTCTTTCAGCTATAGCACAGGCAGCAGCAGGGCACACCGCTGCCTCCCGCACCCGGCACCCAGCGTGCCCTGCCCCCGGGGAAACCACTGCAAGTTGGGGTGGGGGGGGGGTGGGGGGCATCTCCCAGTTAGGGCTCGACCTCACGGCCAAAGGCAACCAAAAAGCGGCGGTTTGGGCTAACGGCAGATTGTTCCAAACGAGAGGAAGAACACTTTGGGTCTTTGCAGGCCACCCAAAGCTACGAGACAGAAACAGCTCGGGGCTGAGGCAGGATGAATACAGCAGAACAGAGACAGAAGGCGCCGGCTGTCAGCAGTCCCTCCGCTACAACCCACCAGTGCCTCCCAGCTCCGGAGGAGCGGGAAGCACGGCCAGCCCTCGGCACACCACACAAGCAGCTCTCGCAACCTTCAGACAGGCTCACGGTGCTCAAGAGCGCGCATTGGGGAAGGGGATCTCGGGGGCACCAGCTTTCTGACCGCAGCTGTGGGCTCCAAAACCTGTCTTCCACTCTGAGAACGGATTTGGGGGTGGGCTGATGGAGGAGGGGCTGCTTTCTCAGGGAGAATATAAGCCTTTTGTCCCATCCCCCTCTCGTTTCTCATCGCTGCGGCTTTAGATCATTAGACACCCCAGACTAATGGGTGCCAAGTTCATTCCTGTGTCTGATTTCTTCCCCGTAACCAGCTCCCCTTTGACCTGATCTCTTTGGTGGCTCAGAGTGTCTGAGTCTGCCCCGGTGTTTCCATGGCCATGACAAGAATCCTGCTCTCCCTGTTCCCTCGAGCTCAGGGACTTCTTGATTTGAACTACAGAGCCACAGCGCTGAGGGAACTGCCAATTGTTTCTTGAGCTTTGTTCGCTCTGGGTCCTGGTCACATAAATCACATTAAAAGCTCCGTGGGGCAGGGAGCTGACAAAGGTTCTGCCGGCTGGAAAACCAGGTTCAAACCCGATTTTGGGAATAGGTAAAATGAGTTTGCTGGTTCCCATCTCATCCGCAGGGGACACAACACAGCACTTTACGACACAATACATCTGAGCCCGAGTAGAGAGCAGCAAGGAGGATATAAACAGGGGTTATGGTGCACTGCAGCCCGGTACAGAGCCGGGGAGGGGCTTGCCTGGCAGAGCAGAGAGGCTGTAGGACAGGGCTGAGAAGCGTCAGCAGAGCTGTGTGCGCAGAGGCTCCCGGGGTGTTGCGATCAGGAGTGTCCTCAGTCACTCCTGGGGACAGCACAGCTCAGCAAATTAAAACAAAAATGCCGTCACCTGTAACTGCTCCATGACCTCCTTGTGTGTCTTCTCCATTTGGTTCATCTTTGCCCTCATCTGCGACTCCTGGTACTGGAGGTCGGCTTTCAGCTCTGTGATCTGCAGAGAAACCAGGAAGGAGCAAGTGAGCTGGAAGAAGACATTAATGCCTTCACCCCAGACGCACCCGGCCAAAGAAAATGCCTCTGCAGAAGCTGTGGGAGACGGGACGCGTTCAGAAACACGCTGGGGTGAGCTGGGGGAGTGCAAGGAGATCAGAACCGTCTCACTGAGCGGCACAGAGAAGCAGGAGCGGGCAGGACTGTCTTTCTGCGAGGAGCAGCATGGGGTTTTTCCCCTCAGTCTTGCCCCCACACGGAGGTCTCCAAGACAGCGGTCAGCAAATGACCCCGTATGAAATGAGATCTCCAGGGTGGGTCCAGAAAGCCTCTTCAGCTTTGGAAAGGAGGCAGCCTGGAGACAGCCAGAAACTCTCTTGCTCCCTCCAAGATAAAAAGCCAGACTCCGTTGGGAGTGTGATCTGTGTGAACACGTCAGCATGCCGTGGGGGGAAGGAAGCCAAGGGCTGTACCTTCTTCTCCTTCTCCAAAATCATCTGATCTTTCTGGTGCAGCATCTTCTTTAAAGTAGCCACTTCTTCCTTCAGCTGGGCAATGATAACAAAGTGGTCAGTGCCAGGAGAGTCCAGGGCGAGGTCTGGAGAAAAACTGCAGCAAAGAACAGGGAAAAGACTCTCATCACGGCCCCGTCTCGTCACTGAGGCAGGGAAACTCCCACAGATGGCACTCGAGGGGGAACGGGAAACACTTCCCGACACACGTTGTGTCCTCCAAACACCCCCTGAGTGCAGGTGTTGCCTGAATCCCTGCCCTGGATGCCACGTGGAATTTGGGAAACACATGGTATGACAGGCCACAGGGATGATCTACTGAGTTGTATTATGGCACGGTCAGCAGGGACACGGGACTGCTATGGGTGACCACCGGCCCGTCTCTGCAGCAACCACTCCAGTGACAAGGATCCTTTTTCAAACCCAAGAGGTGAGGACAGCAATGGGAGAGCTAGTGAAACTCACTGCAACCACTTCAGAACTCTCTCTGCTCACAGGCAGCCCTTGGACGTGCATTCACTAAATGTAAACAAACGTTCTGGCAAGGAGGGAACATGGAAAGAGAAACAAATAACCCCCGAGTTAAACAAACAACGCAAAGGGAGACCCCTAGATTGAAGTCAGCACTGTCCTCAGCAGGGAAAAGGGGTACAAAGGCAGGCTGGACTTTTATATTTTGATCCCACCACGACAGAGCAATTTAGGAAAAAGCTTCATTACCGCTTCAGAGCGGAAAGACTCTCTCCAGGAAGACAGAGACACCACTTGTACACCACCAGGTACTCTAAACCTAAGCAACCAGCTGAAGAAACTTAATCTGGACGTGAGTCACTCCCCTGCACCGGGAATTCACAAATCTCCCTGCGAGCCACCCAGTGATCCGGGCAGCCACTACAGTAATATTTCAGATCCTCAGATAGGATAAGCTGCAGCCACAGGCGCAGGGAGCTCACCTGATCTTTCCCTGCCTCCCGCTCCTCACCGCCGGAACGGGGAGCCTGTTTGTGATCTCTCGGTGCTAAAAGGGCAGCACACACCCAGCCACACACGGCCGAAATGGCCCCATAAAAATTTAACAGCCACAAGGCAACAAAGCTTCACCTACGAGATGACTTCGCGTCTGGCCGTTATCGGGCAGCGCTGCCGCTATCAAGATAAACAGCCAGTTTTACCTGAAGCCTGGCATTTTTTTAAAGCCACCACAGTAGGTCAACACGTGCCCTAAAGCCTGCCTTCAGCTCGAAAGCTGGGAGCTGCAGCTGACAGGGGAAGGTCTGAACCCAAATCAGTGCCTCTCTCCGTGCTAATCTTCTGCCGTGCATCCAGTCCCCCATCTGGACACCGAGGCAGGCAGCACCGGCGGCTCACCTCATGTCGGGATCTCCTCCAGTGCCTGGAAATAATCCATTTCCTAATTAAAAGCACAGCCTGCATGGATTGGCCTGGTTAGCAAGGATGTGGCAGAAGAAAAGGCTCTTTCCACCCCTGCGCTGGGGGATCTACAGAGGGAAACTAAGCAAGGGCAGCTCCACAGATCTGAAAGTCACGGGACGACCCCGCGGCAGCGGGAGAGAAAGCTTGGCAAAGGCCAACTCAGAACTGAAGGTCTGTAGGAGACAGCCCACGGTGGAAGAGCCTTGCAGGGTTCAAACAGGCTGAGAGCAGAGCCCACACCATAAGATGAGGTAGGGCTCTGGGGATGCTGGATCGTACTGGGCAGCTCTCGAGTGCAGAAGAGGCTCAGACACGCGCAGGAGCGGAGAACACGTCCATTTTAAAACTGTTCCCCCAAGGGGAGGCTGTGCCAGGTGATGGTGGGTGCTCCAGCACGTGTGCAGGCATGTTCCTAACAGTAGCTTTCATTTCCCACTCAGTGCAAATATGCTGGGGAGGAGAGAAAGAAAGGGAGGGAAAAAAAAAAAGCAGCCTCCACAAAGGAAAAAAAAAAAGTCTTCCCCACTGATTCCCTCTGGCTAAGAACAACCTCTTGCTTACACCATCCCTCTGCCCAGGCAAGCTTCCCTCCTGCCATATCCTGGGGTGACAGAGAGTGCCGGGAGATGCTCATATTCCCCCGTGCAGCTCCAGCAGGAAAAATTCCCTCCTTGGCAGCTCCTGTTGCAGAGCAGACTGCGGAGCCGGGAAGGTGAGAGCCGGCCCTGCCACCCAGCGGGGAGAAGGGACAGGCGGGGCCACCAGCCTCCCACAGAGCCGTGCTCCCGCTCGGCAGGATCCCAGAGCTTCGAGGGCCTCCTCCTGCCCCTGGGGTCGGCACCCGCAGCGGGTAAGGGTGGGCTCAGAGTGGCCAGGCACCCCCTCCTGTCAGGTACGTGAGCACAGGCAGGAGCTTCCCTGTCCAGTTGCTGCAAAATGCACCCTCCAATGTGCCAAGGTGCTAATTACAGGAGCAGGTTTTTTCTCTCCTTGTATTTCTTTTGCTGAAAGATTGACAAGTCAGGAATGAAAGGTTTCTCTGTCTTTAACCCCGCGTCAAGGAAGCAGCCTGAGACTCCAAAATTGGAAGGAAAACTGCTAAATACAAGTCCTTCCATTCCTTTAACAAACAGATTAAGAACTAAAACAACCAACCAAGCAACAAAAAAGCCATTTCCCTTAGAAATAACCTCCATACCCAGGATCCCAGCTCCCTGGGATAGGTCAGGGGACACGTGCTCTCTCCATGTCTGAACAGCCTAAAATGCACGCCTCTAATTAAAGTGAATTGATGAGCTCCCGTTGCTTTCAACGGAGATGGAGGGGAAAAATGGAGCTGTTCCAAAGACACCTGCCTCTACTGAGTGGAAAAGAAACCAAAATGACTGCCTTAAACTCCACACCTGTCAAATGGCTGAAATTAGGCAAAACAAACGCCAAGCTTCAAGATTTTGCTATTCAACTCAGGCTAGCATAAAGAGGCACAGACCAGGCTGACCGAACCAGCACCCCAAGTTTCACCTTAGACAAAAACAACCACCCCCACATGCAAAAAAAACCACCCAGGCCAAGAGGAACCAGCGCCTGAACTGACACTTCCTCTACCACCACCCAAAGCAGGCGTGGTTCAGCCCAAGTCCCAGTGCTTTAAACGCACACCAGGACTTTTCCAGGCAAATCAGAACCTTTTTTACTAAATTAACTTTGCTGCTCAGCACCTTCTGGCATCGCTGCTCTCCCCCAGCCAGCTCAGGCATCGCCTGGTGTTAAAAGCACAATTTAGCACCTTGTCTACAGTCACAGGAGAAGGGACCGCAGCACGGTCACCTGCAGTCTGTAACAGCAAAACCCTTCTGGCAGGGCTTGCACAAGAGGATGAGGACACCAAGCGCTGCCCAGGTGAGGACCAGCACAGCACCGGAGGCTGGAGGTGAAGCTGGGGTGCTCACACACGCAGGGGCAGCCCAGGACTGGCTGAGGGGGGCAGGATTAGCAGGGCAAGGTCTGCTGCAAGACGTGCTGAGAGTCACTGCAGGGGAAAGCTACGCCACATGCAGCAGGGCCAGGGCTGTCAGCTCCTCGCAGAGCTCAACCGGAACGAGCCGCTCGACACCAGCCATTCAATGACCCTTGGAAACGGCTCAGCCCCCCCAAATCGCAGCCATTGGGAGCAACACCCCCTCCAAAATATGTCAACAAAAACATTCGGAGAGAATTCAGTAAGACACAGTAAAGGAATTCCTACCGTATCCAAAAACAAGCCACAATTTCAGATAAGCTGGACCCTGTTGGAGGTGTTGCCAAAGTCAACGGAGCTCAACGGGCCCAAATTTTGCCCCCCCGGAGGCCGCAGCAGAAGTTTGGCTGGAGCCAAGACACTTTGTACAGAAACTTGCAGCTGAGCTCAGCAGCGAAGAGGTGCTGGTTGTGTATCACCTCACCCCAGCCTACGCTGCTGCTGCTGCTGCTGCAAACGTCCTTGCGCTGCGGCAGACAGTCTTACAGAAAATGGTGCAAAAGGGGAGGGTTTTGGGGGCTTCATCCTCACCAAAAAAGAACCCCCCCAGCAACGCCAAAAGCACACTTAATGAACCACCATTGTTATTCCTCTCAAGAGACAGAGCCGTGTGTCTATTTAAGGCCGCTGCAACTTGCCTTTTCTACAGCACGTTACTGGAGCTCTTCAGTAGTTGCTAAAATTACACACAGTTTGTTACTGGGATTCATCAAAAAAACCCCCGTGGCCGGGACCACAGCCTTGACAGGAGCCAGGCCGACAACATCTGACCCAAGAGCAAAATGAAGGCATTTGGTTCCTCTAATACTTGCCTCTGTTTTTTGTGGGGGACCTTTTGCTTCTTGGGTATTTTCAAGCCAGCAGGGGTGTTACAACGAGTTGTTAGGTCTCAGCCCAGGCTTTAGGGAGCAGATAAAAATACCTGGTGCTGCCCTAAAGCCCAGAGAGCAGCCTCAGTGGGTGAGCAAGGAGCCTCTCTAGAGGGGAAAGCTGCAGCAAGACTGATGGGCTGCAGGGACCTGTCTCCAGTCTCTCCTGTGGCTCCACCAGCACTGAAGGCAGTCAGACGAATTCTCTGACCACTCCACGCTCAGCCACAGCTCCCAAGCCACAGTTAATCCTTCAATTTTTTCCCAACTTTTAACTGAAAACACTGTTCAGACGATAAACGGTCTTGTAGACCACTCTGTAGGAACCACTACCCTACAAAATTGGTTTATTTCCCATCGTAGCATTTCACATATTAAGAAACATTGACAAGGTGTCAATAATATCTATAGGAGAGATGTGATCTGTGACCTCAAAGAGCCATCCGAGGCAGGCAGTGATTAATTAATTACCCTTTAACAGACCCTTGGACACTAACAAGTCTATGCTCTGGTCCATGCTCCCAATTCACTGCTGTTTGGAAAGAGATCCACCGAGAGGGAGAGTTTCCACGTATGAGGCAGTTCCCAGGGAAGGAGGGCAACGGGAGGGGGGGGGGGGGGGAGAAAACAACAGGTAATCTCACTTCAGGATGTCAGTGCCGTGAGAAACAGGACAATGGTGGGCACCGAGACTCTGTTGGGAAGCAGCCCACTGCGCCAAGGTGGACGGGGCACTCTGGATAGGGGGACAAAGCATCTCGGGAGAGGAAGGAACGCTGAGGATCAGAGAGGAAAGGCAGGAATGAAAATATGCATGTGCAAGTCCGTAAAAAAAAAAAAAATCAAAATCCCTCTCAATCTCCTCTTTCTGCTAGCGACTCCCGTTCTGCTGCGCCTGCAGCTGCCGTCAACGCAACCCAGCACAAACAGCACAACGGGACTGGGTGCTTTCAAGCAAAGTGGTTCGATGGCTGGTCCCTCCCCCCCGAAGGCAGGAGGGGAAATGGGAGGTGGGTCTTCATCCTCTCCTCTGAGGCCAGCTCCCCGCAGATCAGCCTGACCAGCCCCAGAAGCACAAAACCTGCAGGCCTCAACGCGCCCCCCCCTCTCCCTGGAACCGCAGGGCGAGGATCAGGCTGGTCAGGCCGTGGGTTTTTCTGACTGTTGGGGAGCTCAGCCAACAAGCAGTTTGTTTTCTAGCAGGTACAGGCACTAGGTACCCCTTTCCTCTTCAAACCTACGTCCAAGTGCCAAGTCACACTGGCCTGCCAGGTCCTGGAAAGCTGCTAATGCAGCCCCTCCAGGTCCTGAAGCCCGAAATCCCTTCTCTAGGGGAAAAGCTTCCTGCCATTCACACAGAACTCTTTTATACCAACCTAGCAAACAAGACAGCCCACCCACCATTTCCCCACGTAACAGGCTCACCTGTCACCGTTGGCAGATATGGCATCAAACTTGGCTTTCTTCTTTGGGATTTCGTTCTGAATGGAAGAGGTGGATAAGGTTTTCTGGCTAGAAAAAAAAAAAGGAGGAAACTGTACGTCAGAACCTGAATGACTTGCAGTCTAAGACAGAGCAGCAGATAAATATTCCCACCCACTTTGAACCTATTAAAACAATACTTCCTAGCACAAGAAAGAACGATAAAAATTTCACTCTTTGAAGAGCAGCTGGAGACTAAAAATAAACAGAAAACAATGCGTCAGTCAGATCAGTACGTAGGTGAAGAACTTGTGCTTAATATCCACATTTCAATCATTAAATTTTACAAACGCAATTTAGCTCTAATTGTGTACAAGTTCAGCGAGCTGAATCACTGAGCAGCACTGGGGGACTACAAGCCTACTCCAGCCCAGTGGGGTTTGCAAACGAGCAAAGCTCAACTACACCAGGTTCTCCTGCACAACAACCAACCGCCAAAACCCAGCACCAAGGCACCCGGTCCCCAGGCACTTCTCCCAGTCACTTTAGGAAGCGCACCCAAAGAGCGGGGAGCAGCCAGGCACCCTGTTGGCTCGCCCCAGAGGCAAACCTCACCCTGCACAAGAGAGAAACAAACTGGTGCAGGTGACCTGTTATAGTGGCTGCCACTGCTGAGCCTACTGTACTGTTCCTTCTCTTGCAGGCTGGCCCGGGAAGAGCTGCTCAGGTGTTTGCACTGCTCTTTGGTCTTCTGTAGGACCCGCTTATAGGACAGCGTGCACAACCAGCACAGCAGCTTTCCATCCACCTGGAAGGCGAGAAAGGAAGAGAGGGGGAGAAGTTTTGGTCTTGCTTCCTGCCCACAAACCAACCAGAGAGAAGACAAGAAGCGCCGTCAGGCTTAACGCCACGTCTGAAGAAGCAGCGGCTCAAAAAGGGTCCCTCGAGCGCGCGGAAAGGGTCAGAAGTGCCTCTGGCACGGCTGGTGCAAGGCAAGAAATAGCAGCTTATCTATGGTAACTCCAGCCCTGGCCAAGCTTTGCTTACAGACAGGTTTAGGGCGCCTGTTTGCTGGGACAGGCCAGCTCCCGCGGGATTTCTGTCGCAGCAGGGCCAAGGAGCCGTCGCTGGAGACCAAAACAAGGGTCTCTGCCCCAGGAGGATCAGCAGGAGGACAGGGATCATCAGTGCAGCACCCCACATGAACAGCAGGCGTTTACAGCCTGCAGGAAGCAGGCCTTCGAGACACACACCTCCTACGGAGCTGCTGTTTGCAAAGGGGGTGCAGAAGCCCCAGAAAGGGTTTCCTGGAGGAGGTGGGAGCTTCCAGCTCCTCAGGCTACAGCACAAATGCTGTTCCTCATCCCTCTCCCCAAGCAGACACCTCACTTTTCACTGGGAGGCCCCTTCTCCTTTCCCAGCCCACCTTAGGCCAAGTTCAAGAGATCTTCCTCAGTCGATCCAGGCAAAGGAGCAGAGGGGCTCAAAGGGGCTCCAAAGCCCAGCTCCCACAGCAAAGCCCAACTCCAGAAAAACCACTTTACAACCCAGAGACACCCCCTTTGGAACCGCTAGAGAATATGTCAAGGAGAGGGGACAGGCTGTGATCAGCCCTGTGTCCTTTTTTGGCCTCCTTTGACAGAGATACCGACCTTCTTTCTGTCATCCTTGCGGTCGAACGCGCACTGCTGCTTGCACTGCTCGCACGAGTGCGGCGGGCCGTACTTCTTCTCGGAGTTGGTGCAACGCTGGCACTTGTTGCCAATAAACGCTGCGATGATGTTGCAGTACTGGCAGGGTTTGGGCTTTAAGAAACAAGAACAACGGATACAACACGATATTACACGAATACTTGCTCTTCCCCGTTCTCCCCGTCACTTCCAAACCTTCATTTCCCCATTCCAAGCGAATCATTAACGCTGATGCCAGCGCTGGATTTGGAGCCCTGGTCTCCAGCTAAGTGTACGGAGCCACGGCACCCAGATCATTTATCAAGCGCTATGAAATCTTTAGAAAACGCATAGCACCAAAATAGAAATCATCAAAATTGCTTTTTCAGGTTTTAGGCAAGCAGGGAAGATTTATCCCTGCTTCCTGCAGCAACCTCAGCCGGTGTAAGCACGCTCGTGTTGCTGTTGGATATCGAATAGTTCATTTCCCGGCCTCAAATGATGCAGAGCTGCTCTTTTCTGTACTCAAGAAAAGGTAAAAGCTTCACGCTTGAGGGACCCGCGTTATTATTGATCGGTCATGCTATTACAGCAGAGCCAGCCCACAAACCGCTCTGGGATCCAGCAGGATAAAGACAAGAAAGATGAAAGGAAAAGAGGCTGGTGAGAACGAGCCCTGCTCACTTACTGTTCCGTAGAGCTTCACGTTCTGGGCACACTTCTTGCATATTGTGTTGGTTTTGCTGTTAAAAAGAAGGACGGATCACTCTGATTAACCCTTCCCCAAAGAAAATCAAACCTCTGTGGTTAGGATCCCAGCCTTCCCTGGGCTCCGTCTCGGGTGGCAAGGCTGTATTCATCTTCACTAGGGACCCAAATATCAAAGTGCATTTCCTATCCCCATCTGGGTGAGGCTAATTTGCCAAAAAGTGGTATTGCTACGAGGTATCTTTTAACTGAGGCATCCCCAGATGACACCAGGTTTTTTGTCCTCATAAAGACAGGAGTCTGACCACTGGCCGCTTGGCAGCAGGCGTGATTCAGCGCTGGTGACAGCCTCACTTCTGGAGGAGGGCTGCTCTGGATGACGAGGTTAGGGCAGGTCAGGACAGAGGTGTATTTGTCCAACCACCCCAGGAAAGAACACCTCACACAATGCCCATACACAGCTACGGGGTTTACCAACCCTTCCTCTGTAAGCTACGGGACTTGCAAAAAGACCAAAGCACAGCTAAAGGAAACACGCTGGGAAATAATCTTTGGAGACCAGAAATCAGGTAAGAGGAAAACTCGTGGGAAGATGCACCTAGATCCTTCCCTGGAAGATGCCTCTGAGCCCCGACCAAAAATAAAAACCAAACAAAAGGTGCCAATCTGAGGGCAATGCAGAGGCACACCGACTTGCCCAGCAGACCTTTGAAGAAGGCCAAGGGTCCCCCAACTCTTCCACAGCAACAACCTACAGGTTCAGGCTCAGTCAGCGAAGGTGTGGGAACATCACGGTTCCCCGGGCGCGTCTGCTCTAAAGGCAACGTCAGTCTCCCCAGCTCAGCGGGCATTTACCTTTCCTGCTGGAATTCGGTCCTGCAGTAAGTGCATTTAACAATGGGATGGGCAATCCGGCACTCCTGCAACAACAGAAGCGTTGGGGGAGATGCGGCGCCTCTCCCGCACACCCCTTCCCAAAATCCCAGGTCCCCTGCTGACCTCCACTCCCACCACCCGCACACACCCCCTGCGGAACTCCAAACATTTCCTCCCCGTGCAGTCACGCCGCTGTTACAGAGCAGAGGGAGGCTGACAGGGATGGCGTGTGTCAGAGGTGAGCCAGAAGTACACCCCGATCCGTAATGAGGGATTATGTGCGCCCAACGCCCACAGACAAGGGTCACGGCGGTTGGTTTCACCTCCCAGGGCAGGAACGCGGAGTCCTGCCACAGTTATTCACACCTCTGCCCTCCACGAGCCTCCAGCCTGGCTCTCCTCCCACCCTGTGCCTCGTAGGTTCCCCTCTCCTCACCTGCTCTGCCCCATCCACCTCCGCAATCCCAGGCTACTCCATTTCCTGCCCCGCTATTCCCACCCTGTCTCATCCCTGAGCTCGTTCTCCCCCCACCCCCAAACTGCCCCACCCACCCAGTCTGGCCCCCAAAACACACCTGCCTCCTTCAAGACACCCTAAAACCTCTCGCAAATGTCCCCAGACCTTCCCAAATACCCCGGGATCCCCCAAATGCCCCAGGCCTTTCCCCTTGCTAACAGCCTCCCTCACAAACAGCCCTTCCCTCATGACCAGTGCGCACCTCCCCCCCCAATTCCCCCCTCAATGGCCCCATGTCTCCCTCTCCAACGCCCTCCAAATACCCCCCAAGCAGCCTTCAGTGCCCTCAGGTCCCCCTGACAAGCAGCTCCCTCGAGTAACCCCTCAATATCACACCTCCACAACACCCCCCAGGTGCCCCCACACCTCCAGCCCCTCAAAACCTCCCAAACGCTCCCAGGGCCCCAACCACCCGGCCCCTAACTATCCACTACCTCAGGCCTCACACTGCCCCCCCCCCCCCCCCCCCAGGCCCCAGAACCCCTAGATATCTCCCCATAAACAGCCTCCCCCCCTCAACTACCCCCAGTTCCTCTAAAAGCCCTCAGACCCCTTAAAAACACCCCCTCCCTCCCAACCACGGCTTTGGGACCCTTTACCCCCTCAGCCGCCCCCCCCCCAGCAGCTCCCTCAGAGACAGCCCCCCACCCCCGCCAGTCCCCTTCCCCCAGGCGCCCCCACCGGCCGCCCTTGGGCCCCGCCGGCCACCCCGGACCTTGCAGAGCTGCTGGCCCTGGCTGAGCGCCTCGAAGGGGAAGCGCTGGTGGCACTTGGTGCAGGCGTAGAGCGCCGCCATCCCGCCGCCCCGCTGACAGGCGCAGCCCAGCCCGCTCCGGCCACCCGGCCGCCCAGGCCCCGCCCCCTCCCCGCCGCACCGCCCTCGCTATTGGCCACCAGACGCATCACTCACCCCGTAGCCGCTTTTCATTGGTCAAAGCGCCGTCACTCCTGGGAAGGGGGGGGGGCGGACGGAGCGGGGCGTCCTTCTCCCCCCGCCCCCCCCCCCCCCCCCCGCCCTTTCCCTCCGCGGGCGCTGGGGGAGCGTTAACGTCACGCAGGGAGCGCTGCGCGCACGGCGGTGATGCAACAGCCCCGCTCGCCCCGCCCCCGCCGTGTGACGCGTCGCGGGGGGGGGGGGGGGGGGGGGGGGGGGGGGGGCGTGCGCGAGCGCGCGCGCGGCGCTGGGGAGGTCGCGCGAGATCGCGCAGGGGAGGGGGGGGGGGGGGGTTGTCCCACAAGGCCTTGCGGGAGGGAACCCGGAAGTGGGGCCGGGCCAGGCCAGGCTAGGCCGGGCCTGGGGAAGGGGCTGAGCTGGGCCGAGCCGAGCCGGGCCGGACCTGGGGAAGGGGCTGAGCTGAGCTGTGCTGAGCTGGGCCGAGCCGAGCTGGGCCGGGCCTGGGGAAGGGGCTGAGCTGAGCTGGGCCTGGGGAAGGGGCTGAGCTGGGCCGAGCTGAGCTGGGCCGAGCCGAGCTGGGCCGGGCCTGGGGAAGGGGCTGGGCTGAGCTGGGCCTGGGGAAGGGGCTGAGCTGAGCTGGGCCGAGCCGAGCCGAGCCGGGCCGGGCCTGGGGAAGGGGCTGAGCTGGGCCGGGCCGAGCCGAGCCTGGGGAAGGGGCTGAGCTGAGCTGGGCTGGGCTGGGCTGGGCTGAGCTGAGCTGGCTTGGGGAAGGGGCTGAGCTGAGCTGGGCCTGAGGAAGGGGCTGAGCTGAGCCGGGCTGGGCCTGGGGAAGGGGCTGAGCTAAGCTGGGCCGGGCCTGGGGAAGGGGCTGAGCTGAGCCGGGCCGGGTCAGGCCAGCCCAGAGCCCGGGAAAGGGACTGAGCTTAGCTGGACTGGGCCGGGCCAAGGCTGAGGGAAGCGGCTGAGCTGGGCCAGGGCCAGGGGAAGGAGTGGAGCTGAGCTTTCAGCTAGGATGGGCCAGGGCTGGGGGAAGGTGCTGAGCTGGGCCAAGGGAGGGAGCGGAGCTGAGCTCTTAGCTAGGGTGGGCCAGGGCTGGAGGAAGGTGCTGAGCCGAGCTGAGCTTAGCTGGGCCGGGCCAGGGCCAGGAGTGGAGCAGAGCTGAGCTTAGCTGGGCCGGGCTAGGGGCTGAGCTGGGCCAGACCAAAGTTGGGGTAAGGAGCAGAGCTGAGCTCTTAGCTAGGGTGAGCCAGGGCTGGGGGAAGGCACTGAGCTCAGCTTAGCTGTGCTGGGCCAGGGCTGAGGGAAAGGGCTGAGCTAAGGTGAAGTGAGTTGGGCTGGGCCAGGCCAAGGCCAGAGTAAAGGCTTGAGCTGAGCTTGGCTGGGCCAGGAGCAGGGGAAGGGTGAAGGAGGAAGGGCAGGGCTAAACCAGGGCAAGGGAAAGGGGGATCTGTAGGTGGGGGGTGTGAGGGGAGGGCAGGGAGAGGGGGATGAGGGGCCAGGAGGAGGAAGAAGAGGAGGAAGGGAAGCTGGATTAGGGCAGGGCTCCAGGGCTGGGGAGATGAGGAGCTGCTGCAGGGAGGGGAAGGAGTGTGCGGAGGTGGGTGAAGGAGGGTCAGGTCTGGAGGAAGGAAGGGAGCAGAAGACTCTGAGGAGGAGAAGGTGTCTCCGCCTTGAAGAGTGGAGCTGAGGGGGAGCCGAGCCACAAGGGCTGGAGACAGAGGGGAAAACCTTGCCTGAAAGGTTGAGAGAAAGAGAATTGGAGGAAAAGGAAGGGAGAATGAGGTAGGAGGTAGCGTCTGTAGCGAAAGGAAAACCTTCATGTGAACTTATTTCCCCCCTTTGCGCCGGCTCCAGCAGCTGCTGGCTCTGCTGTTGGGGCAGCTGCTCGCCTGCCAGTCCCAGGCACAGCCAAGGCTGTGGTTTTGCATGGGTGGCTCTGCCTCTGGTTTGGGGCAGCGTTGCAAACTGCAGCTGGTGGCGTTGACACCGCGCCCTGGGTGCTGGAGTTGGCAGCTCCAGTCGCCGGGGAGGTTTTCCCCCCCCTTTGAGTTCAGGTTTTGAGGTTGGACTCGAGGCGCTGCAGCAAGGGCAGGTCATACACGGCGCACACTGAATAATTGCTCTTTTTTTTTTTTATCAAGTAGTTGTTTTTTCCCAGTGTGACACCCAACAGGTGCTGTGAGCTTCCGTGTACCCTGCCTGCCCGAACAAATGGGGGAATTCAAGCATTTTGGAGTTAAACCTTCGCTCTCTAGATCCAAGACAGAGTGAACAAAAGGCAGTAACTACTCGCAGTTGTGCTGATAAACCCCCAGGGGTGTGATCTGGTCCCTTTTTGTGCCTGTGTTGCCTGCCATTGCTGCCTTCTCTCTCTCAGCCCCTAAGGGGTACCTTGAAATCTTTGGGAAACTTCTTTCCCCACCTTTTTTTGTTGTTGTTGGGTTTTTTTTTTCCCCACACCAGATGACAGAGTATTCCCAGTCCTACCTTGTGCAAGTGGTGAAGCTGAAATGTGAGCTGCTCGCTGCAGTGCTCGGTCTTTCCCAAGAAGGACCGGGGGAGTGTCTTGGGTTTTTAGTCAGGCTGCGTGGGTGTGCATATTAAACTGAAATTCTGCTGCGCTTGGCTACCTCGGGGACTACTTATAATCACCGGGCAAATATGCTGTGTGTAGGAGAAATACTTAATTTCATGAAATTCGTGGCGTTGTGCTGGATGTGAGATGGTGATTGGGAAACACCAGGCGGGGAAAGCAGAAGGCAGAGCTTGGCAGAGGCGGCGGATGGCTCGAAACAAAACCTTCCTCGCTGCTCAGGGGCTGCGATGCTCCGAGGAGACGTTCTTGGGGGAAA
This sequence comes from Leptosomus discolor, assembly GCF_034619465.1. Taxonomy (NCBI): domain Eukaryota; kingdom Metazoa; phylum Chordata; class Aves; order Leptosomiformes; family Leptosomidae; genus Leptosomus; species Leptosomus discolor. The sequence goes on from NC_141419.1 coordinate 3,538,145, forward strand.
TCAGGCGGAGGTGGAGGGCTGGGGCTGCCCAGCTTGCTGGGGTTTGACGGGGCACCTGGAAAACATAAACCGCTGCGAGCGATCCGTTATGAGAAATAAACCCTCCTAAAAGTCGGGGCGGGGGGGGGGGTGGGGGTGGGGAGTGCCTCTGTGTGTGTGGCAGGGGGGGGAGCTGCAAATCTCTTGAGCTGAAGGAAAAGGAGCGATTTTGTTTCGGAACGTGAACAACAAACCTGCCAGAGCAGTCACGATCGCCAAGGGAAAAACATTTGGCGAAGGAAGAGCATTTGTAAAGCTGCTACCGAAAGGAGTGTAACAAGAAACGTTTAGAAAGCCGCTGCCTCGGTGATTTTCCAGGATAGCCTCGCTAGCAGCGAAGCAGTTTCCAGCTTTGCAGAGCTTGGAAGACCATTCAGATCGCGTTGGATGCCACCATTTGTACCCCAAAAAAAGCTCTGGTTACTGTATTAGGGAGCAAAAGCGAGATGGCCTCCCCCTGGGTCGTAGCCTTTGCCATCCTAAAGCCTCAGGGCTCTGCAACGCGTGTCCTTTCCCTCCGTGAACCACCCAGCTCTGTCCTGACCCGGGTCTGGAGACCCACATCCCCAGGAGCTGCTTCCCCCGGGGTGTAGGAGTGTTGTTGGGAGCTGGTGATCAGCCCCCGCCGGGTCGTCTGGAGCATTTGGGAGCCAAGAAGTTGCCAAAGCAAGTTTGATTCAGCTGCTGTGCTTTGACACCGTCTGTGGTTCTCTGTAAATCACTAACAGATAATATTTTCATATTCTGGCTCTCTCCACGTCCCCTGCTTTCTGAATAATTACCTTGTTTTGTGCGAGCTCGAAGAGGTTTTTCACAGATAATTCATCCAGCGCTGAAAAGCAGCCAGCTTTTGGGCTGGAGCGCATTTTCTGGCCACCTGGCACGGCTGCACAGAGGTCTGCGCTGGAGCTGCAGCTGCCTCCGGAGGGAAGCGCCGTCGCCAGGACAGCCGAGGGCAGGGTGGAAAAAAAACAACCCCAAACCCAGCTTGAAATCCCAACCGCCCTTCCTCGGAGAATCATCGAGCTTGGCGAATTCGGCCCACCCGGAATTTCTGGCGGTGTGGAGAGATGGATGCCGCGGATCTGGATGCTCTCCCCGGCCGAAAGGCCCTTTCGCTGGAAGCAAAACGCCGCTCGGGAGGCGTTGGTGGCGGTGGGCTCTTGCCTCCGCTCGCCCCCCGCGTCCTGGCCGGGTTCTGCGGGAGTGGGTGGGTCGGAGGCCAGCGTGGAGCCGGGATTGCCCCGAGGTTTCCCATCCCAGGGGATGAGTCGAGGCAGGGCGGCCAGGAGGAGCGGTTGTCCCCGCGCCAGCTGCTCTCGGCGACTCCCAGAACCAGGCCACCGAAGACGCCGGGGGGGATGGCCGGCGGCGCTGTGCGGAGGGGCTGCCGTGAGACGGCGGCGGCGGCCCCGGCCTACGGCCTCCGTCACCCTGATGGAGAGCGGGGGGTTCCTCGTCTTTGATCCGGGCCACCGGCGTCTTCGTCGCGGACGGGGGCGTCGTAGCCACAGTCAGGGCCGCTCGCCCGGGAGGCGATGACTTTCGCCACCGTTTGGTGAGCGTCTTCGCGGACGAATTCTTAAAGAAGCACGAAGAGAGCAACAGGCAGGAGGAGCGAGCGGCTCGGAGGCTGGGGAAAGCCTGCGAGGTAGCCAAACGGCCTCCCGCCTCCGCCGTGAAAGCCCCCAGCAGCTCGGGCTGCCTCTGAAGGGGTCAGCGTGCGGGCAGACACCACCCGTGTGCCCAGTTTAAGCGCCCGAGCGCCAACCTCTTGGTTGGCAGATGCCGAGAAGGGGTGGCTGAACGAGGAGGAGAGCCTGAAGGTAGCACAGGACCGTGAGAAGTACCGAGCAGAGGACAGGGTGCAGGACTGGAAGCTGGCCACCGAGGACTACCTCTGGTCCTGGGCTTTCAGCATGAAGCTGACCTCAGGAGACGTCTTGAGCTACCTCATCCTGAGACCAAGAAGGTTTTCAAGGGGGCATACGGGAGATAGGTGCCAAATCCTCTCAGCTTGCACTCTCCAGGCAGTCCTTGCTCCCTGTAAAGCACCAACCTCAGTTGGTATTTTACCATCTGGGTAACGAATTTGGGGAGTTTCCACACACATCCTGCATTTCCAGCTCGCCAGTTATGCAGGCAGCGTGCCTCTTCCAAAGGAAACCTGAAAGGCATACCTTTAGGCCAGCTTTGCTTCTTCCAATCAAAAGCAGGGCTCAGAGCGGTTGTGCTTTGCTGTGCTCGGCAAAACCTGGAGCATCTCTGAGGTTTGGGAGCTGAGGGAAGTCTGGAGGTCGCGGCTCACCCGGGCTGGGAGCCAGAAGCCAAGGCTGGCTCTGGAAACAGCAAATTTCTCTTTCAGGTATGTCCTTTCTTATTTTCTCCTTTTTTTCCAACTAGAAGAAGTGGATCTTTTTTTTTTTTGAAGTTCCCAGCCATCCTTAACTACCCACGCTCAGAACTGCTTTCCCTAATGCCACAACCGCGAAATTTCAGGCTCCTGTGAAATGCTTCCTGGGGGTGCAAAACCTCCAGCTCCCAGAGCCACCTGCGTGTTCAGCAGCGAATTCAGAACATCACCTATCCAAGGGGAGCCTGAAAGTCACGGTTCCCTGAAAGTCAAAGCGTGTTTTATTGACTGCAGTCAAGAGAATCAAAAGATCTGGAGACCTGAACTCCCACAGAATAAACCCCATTATTCCTGCGCGGTGATCGTTTCTCTCCCAGACGTGAATTCGAGTCAGCGCCCCTGCTGAGAATGATTAAAGACCACTTCAGAAATCAGCGCAGCAAATTGTAAAATAAGCAGGCGAACAAGTGAAAGAAAAAAACCAAGAAAATATGATGACCTGCCTCCCCTCAACCGGGAGCGATCACGTCTCCCTGGGTGCCGTCGGGGAGGAAGCGCGGTGGCTGAACCCCGGCCATTTGCTGTACGACATAAGGGGGTAGCCGTGGGGGCACGTTGCTTCTCAACTACCAGAAACCCATTTTGGGGGAAAATGCAGCCCGTGCACATGCTGATACAAGCCAGGGAAGACTTTTCTCCATTTTTTTAGGCTCCCCTCGTCAGCTGCCCGGCTGCTAATGGGGCTCTCAGGTTGGGAAGCAACGCCAGCAGCTCTCACCGGGGAGTTCTGGTGCTGCCTGCCCGGCTCTGTCCCCAGGGTGGGTGTGAGCAGGGCACCAGAGCCCCAAAAAACCTCACACCACGCTGATATCCAGCCTGGACACCCCAAAAGCAACCAACCCCTCAGCCCTCACTCAGGCTTCCCCCCCCCCCCCGTGGCCGTGCGGTTTTGGGGTGAAGCGCTGGAGCAAGGGGAGATGAAAGGAGCACGGCAGCTCTGGGGCAGCAGCTCCGAGCCCGGCTGCTCCCCAGGAGGTTGGGGAACCCCACCCCACCCCCCCCCAAGACTCCTTGCTGAAATGAGCTTTGGATCTCCTTTGGGTCTGTTTGGGCACCTTCCACCCCAAAGGCTGCTGGCAGCGGCGTGGAAACCCCCAGAAGCTCTGCTTTCCCCCCAGCTGGGTGGGGAAACTGAGTCACTAAGCACTGACCCACGTCGGAGCACAGGACTCGGGTGGCCCGAGGCTCTGGGGACCGCTCCCCCTGGTGGGGGACAGCTCCCTTGTTCCCAGTGTGACGCCAGCTGCTGGGACTGGGCAGAGTCCCGTTGGGAACAGGAGGGCCCTGAGCCCAGCTCAGCTTCTGAGAGTGGATTCAGGCTCCGTCCTGCTGCTGGCGAAGGGGGTGTCGGGCACTTCTGGGGGTGGCACTGAAACCTCTGGGGTTAGGGCGCACGTAACCCAAACAGGGGTGAGCCTGGGCTGAGCGTTGGGTGAAACTCATCACACAGAGGGCTGCAGAAGGCAGTCGTGGCAAGGGCTGTGGCTGGCAGAGGACACCCCAGCATGACAGACGAGGTCGCTTCTACAGGCTTTTATTGCCAAAATGGTAAAATGCCTCTCCAGAGGGCTGGGAAGATCGTCTGACCTCTTGGCTGAGCTGCCCCCCTCTGCCCCAAAGCCACCTCCCGGGGTCCCGCATCCCTCTGTCAGCCCCCCCTCCATCTGGAGCTGCCCAGGGGGACAGGGAGGGGACAGGACACATGTAGGGCCGTGCCCCATCAGGCCAGGATGGGGAAAGAGGCGGCGGTAGCCACGCCACAGTTGTTGTCCTTCATGGCCATGAGGATGTAGCCATCGTTGCCCCAGTACGTGGACCAGGAGTTCTTGATGAGCCAGTAGCTCTTCCCGTGCAGGACCCCGTAGCCCACGGCCAGCACGGCGTGGTCCAGCGCCGACATCTCGTTTCCTGGCCGGGAGGAGAGAAGAAAATAGTCTCAGTCCCCATCCCTTGGAGCTGGGGGTTGTTCCCGATGCAGCGAGTGGCCCCATGGCCCCGTATCCCCTGGCCGGGAGCTTAGCGGGGAGGTAAATCCCACCCTGCGAATATTGGTGCCTATCCCAGCCCCAGTGAGCAGGACCTGGAGCCTCCTGGGTTGACTGGACTCACCGCAGCGGGGCTCCTCGTAGACCCCGTTGGCGTAGAAGGCGAAGGACTTGTGCGAGGCGTCGATGTTGACGGCCACGGGGCCGTGCTTGACCAGCGCCGCCTTCAGCGCCGCGGCGCTGCCCGGCTCCACGCTGGCGTAGCCGGCGAGTTGGGCCACCAGCTCCGACTGGTTGCAGTGGCAGTAACCGTTCTGGGGGGAGAGGGTGGGATGCTGAGGTGGCACCGGGGTCCCGGGGCAGGTAGGGGGGATCTGACCCACCCCAACAAGGGGGAAGGTGGGAGGGGGGCGGCTCGGATGGAGCATCCATAAACCAAAGTGGAGCCTCCATCCGCTGCCAAAGGGCTGATGGCTGATTTGGGAGAGCCTGGAGGGGAAGGAGTGGGGAGGGGGTGGCACTGCCCGCCTTCCCCGGGGGGCACTGGGACACCCTCACCTGGCCCAGGTAGGGCCCGTAGGACTCGGTGCTGGCGATGCCACCGTGCTTCATGATCCACTCGTAGGCTCGCCACTCCTCGCCCCCGTCGCACGCCTGGTTCCCGAAGCCCCAGGAGCAGTCGATGAGGACTTGTTGGGACAAGGGGGTCAGCACGCCGGTCTGTGGGGGGACACACGGTGCAGGAATGGGGACCAGCACCCTCCGGGCACCCCGGCCATCCCTGGGGGGCACGGCCCCGCTCTCACCTTGAGGAAAAGGGCACCTTCCATCGCGCCCGTGGTAGCGAAGCTCCAGCAGGACCCGCAGACAGCCTGGTCCTTCACGGGGGTCACAGCGCCTGGGGACAGCGGGACGGGGACACGTTTACCAGAGCGGTGGAAGACGCCCGCCGTCCCCGCGCCAACCTCGGCGTGCAGAGCTGACCCCACGCTCTGGGCTCGCGCGCCGGTGGCACCGGCTCCCTCCTCACCGTACAGCCGCCAGTCGAGGCTCTCGGGCAGGATGAGGCCGGCGTAGAGCTGGGTGGGGAAGGGCTGCCCGCGGTTGGGAGCCCCGCTCCGCCGGCGGCCCCGCAGGGCGGCCAGCTCCTGGGGCGTGCGGTCGGCCAAGTGGTTCAAGGCCAGCGTGTAGGAGAGCGCGGCGCGGTTCCTCGAGTGCACGAACCTGCCGCCGAGCAGAGACGCTGCCAGAGGGGAGCGGGGGGACACGCTGCAGCGGCCACCCCACCCCTCTGCACCCTTTCCCCCGGCATCCCGTACCGCATGTTGTGGATGAAGGTGTGCTTGCGGTGCTCGTGCTCCTCCTCGCTGCCGTAGCTCTTCCCGAACCGTTCCTTGTAGTGGTGGAAGAGGCGGTGGTGGACGTGGGCTGTCTCCCGTGCCCTCCCCACAAACTCTTGCATGGGGTTGGCCACGATGCGGTGCTCGGGGCCGGCCGCGGGCCACTGCTCGCACTGCACCCCTGCCACGAGGCACGGGCGGTGACTGGTGCCTCCTGAGCTGGGACGAGCTCTCCCAGCCCCCAGCTGGGCCGCACGGCATGGTCACCCCCAAAAACCACCGGGGTTATCCATCCCGTAGAGACACGTGCGTGCAGGGGGGACCCGCACCCACCCCAGAGCTGGCTCCTGAGCACCCACTATCCCTCCCAGCACCCAGTGCTCTGGCACGGAGGAGCCAGCGCTGAGAAAGCACCTGCATTGCTCCAGCTAGCAATATTAACTACTTTTCTCCCCTGCTTTTATGCCAGCCAAACCGATTCACCCAAATTATCAGGCTCTTGCAAAAAAAAACCCAAAACAACCCCCAAAAAACCCCCGATTAAATAGGTGGAAGGGGTGCTGGGACGCTCACCCTCGGGGAGGTGGAAGACGCCGGGGGGGAAGCGGTGGCTGAAGGAGGAGTAGTCGATCTCGTACTTGTCGTAGTGGGAGCCCAGGAGGCTGTTGAAGCCGTGCACCTCGTAGTGGAGGGGCACGGGGCCGTGGGCCGAGCTGCCCACCCGCAGCGTGTAGACGTTCTTCTTGGGCCCCCAGTAGGAGACGTTCTGCCAGACGGCGCAGCGCTGCCCGCGGAAGCGCTCCTCCCGCACCCGCTGGGCACAGCGCACGCGTCGGGGACCGGGGGTGCCACACCGGCACCGCGTCCCCGGTGAGCCGGGGCGCCCCGCGGTGATGGCGTCCCATCCTGCGTGGTGCCGCGCTGGAGGCAACCCCTTCGCCGCTATCACCCCTACCCTTGTATCCACCCGTTCCCAGCCAGGGAAGGCTGCTCTGCCCTCGCAGGGTGCTGTCAGACACCCTGTACCCACGGGGGTCCCTTGTCCCCTCCCTTACCCCATCCCACATCCTAGAGGACCATGCCGAGGGCTCACCTTGAAGTTCTCCAGGCTGGGGAAGACGCTCTGCGGGGCGATGAGGTCCCCGTCGGTGCCGTTGATGCGGAAGCACTTGCGGACGTTGACCTCCGTCTCCGTGGTCTCGGGCGTCACCTTGAAGCTGGCGCCGAAGGGTTCGATGGAGCCAAACTGGTAGGTGACCACTTGGCCTGGAAACGGCGACAGGGCTAAGGTCAAGCCAAGCCCCAGGGTCCTGGCATGGTGATGGCTCCCAGGGCATTTTTTTGAGGTGCCCGAAGGTGCTGGGGCAGAAGGAGGGGGATGATAAAGGGTCGGGGGGATGGACCCCGTTCTGCACCCACCGCCGTAGTACTCGATGCGGCTCTTTCCCCCGGTGAGGTTGTACCAGGCTTCGAAGGGCTCCCTGATCTCTGCGTAGGGCAGGCTGATGACTCCTGCAGGCACAGAGGGGCTGGGCTCGGGGGGGTTGCGGGGGGCCAAACCCCAGGGCCATCCTCCACCCCAGAGCCTGTGGCCGGGAGGGGAGCAGAGGGTAGGCAGGGAGCACCCCAGGGCCCCACAGCATCACCCCCCTCCTTCTCCCACCCACGGCCACCACCGGCAGCCCCCCGCGGCAGCGATGCGCCCCAGCCCCTGGGTTTCGTGGGGGAATCGGAGCCTCCTCGGCTCGAGCACGTCGGGTGGGAGCCGGTGGCTGGGGGTGCAGGACCCCCGTGGGCAGCACAGCGGTGGCCACCGTCCCAGCGGAGTGGCCCGTCCACGGGCAGTACCTGTGACGTGGTAGATGTCCCCGAACGCGGGTGTCTCTAGAGGAACTTTGCACTCTGCTCCTAGAAAAAAGCCAAAACCAAACCCCAAACCCCTTCATGCTGCTCGTTACCCAACTCTCCACGGCGGGCGCTGGCAGCGGCGCTGGTCCCCGGCTCGCTGTCCCCCAGCAGATGGGGACAGACCTAGGGGAGCCTGTGCTGGTGGCAGGACTGGGAGGGCTCCCACCTGCACGGGCAGGGCAGAGACCGGGGGTCCTCACTCCACCACCAGCTCTCTGGCTGACCCAGAGCCCCCCCCCCCACCCCGTACCCCATCCCTGCTCTCCCTAGGGTGCAGCCAGCTCAGGGGCACCCCAAAGCCCCCACGCATGTCCCAGGGGCAACTGTATGAACCCCCATATGCCGCACACAGAGCGTGCCCACTGCCCCGGGCATGGGGACAGGGACAGAGCAGCCCCCTCCCGGGGCAAGGACCCCCACAGCAACCCAGGACCACCTTAGTGCCCAGGTTAAGGGGCACGAAGGCATCCCTGGGACAGGGGCACAGTGTCTGTGTGTCGTGTCCCCCCCCCCAAGCTCACCCAGCAGCACGGCAGCCCCCAGCACCAGCAGCCACTGCAGCCCCTCCATCCTGCGCAGCCCGGCCCACGCCGCTGCCCTGCACCCACGGGTGCCTTAAATGCCGCTGGAGGGTGGGCAGGGAGCTGCAGGCAGCCAACGGGCAAAGCCCCGTCCTTCCCCTTGGCTGGGGTGAGACCAAGGGGGAGGCGTGGCTTTACGTTGCCCCCCCCTGCCCCACCGTGGGCACCCACGGGTGCCTTTCCCACCCGCGCCGCGGCGGGTGCCGATGCCGTGTGCTTGGGGAGCAGCTTGGGGACCCAGACTCCTGTGGGGCAAGACCCTCCCCTAGGGCAAGAGTGGGTGCTCTAGGGAATCAGGGGCTTGGTGAGGGGTGCTGGGGGGGGGGGGGGTGTCCCTGTGCTCCCACCCACCCTGCGTGGCAGTTTGCAGCCGGGCTTTGCTGCTGCGAGCAGGGGGAGCATCTGCAGCCGCCTGGGGCAGCGAGGTGCAGTGAAACCCTGCCAGACGCCCCAGAGCCCCTCGGGGTGCTCCCTGCCTTCCTGGGACAGGAGCTGCGGTGTCGCCACCAAAGGCAGCGCTGGGCAGTTGCGGGGAGGTGGGGGTCATTGGCATCCCTGCATCCTTCCCGAGGTACCACCAGGGCAAGCCCAGGACTGTAATTAGATGGGGTTAATTGGAAAAAGGGGAAAAGATGCAGATGCCATGTCAGGAGCTGCGTGGAAAAACCAGGGCCCGGGAGGAGAGCAGTGCTGTCACCGCAGCGGAGTGGCCTTCACCCCTCCCGCTTGCTGCGCATCCAGCTGGCCCCCAGCCCAAGGTGACAGCGAGCACCCCTGGGGCTGCCCGAGCCCAAAACAAAGCTGATAAGGGCTTGGTGTGGGCTGGCTGCACGCGCCGCCAGGGACAAGTTGGGCCGCATTCAGCTGCACCCCTGGGTGCAGGGCTGGGCTGATGCACCCCCCCCCCCCGCAGTGCTGCAGCACTTCTCCAGGGACCACCACCACTGTCATCGCAGCACACTGGTGTGGAGGTGCACCCTGCCCCCCAGGGATGTCCCAGCCAAGATGGGAGACCACCAGGGTCAGGGCAGAGAGACCTTCCCACCTTGTTTGCAGGACCCTCGTGCGCTGACCCCGCTCCCCCAGGAGGGCTCGAATCCAAACTGGGAGGACTTGGGTGAACCACGGTGTAAAGTGCCTTTCCCCAGAGGGGAGCAGCCCCCCGGGGGGTGAAGGGGAGCCTGGCTCGTGGCATTGGCAAACACCGCCGGTGACATCCCCACCCGTAGCCACAACAGGGACCGGGGCAGTGGGGCAGAGGGTGGATGCCTTCCCTCCGCTTCCCAACACCCTGCGCCAGGAATTTCTCATCTCAGCAGAAATCCCTGGGGTTGTTTGTGCTCCACCTCGAGAGGCAGGGCTGGAAAAGCCGCTCCCCTCACCCTGGGTGTCTGGGACTGTCTGCGAGAGCCAGCTGGCTCTGCCAGGAGGGCACCGTCCCCTCCCCGGGAGGCCCCTGCTGTCCCACAAGACAAAGAAAACAAACCTGGGGACAGGGACCTGTGCAGGGGACAGATGTGTCACACGCTGCGAGCACTGGGGCCTGCAAAGGGGGCAGAGCTGGGTGGGCAGCCGTTGGATCCCTCCTGTAACAGCAAACCAGTATTTTTCCAGGGTCTTTATTGGCGAGGCCACAGCTGGGTCCCCATCCTGCTCCTCGTCCAGCACCCCGTGGCCCTGTCCCACCGCGTCCCCAGCTTCCCGCTGCAGGATGGCTCACACCGAAGGGGCTGATCCAGGGATGAATGCCAGGAGTATTGCCAAGGGCTCTTCCCGCAGAGCCGAGAGGTGAGTCAGGCCAAGATGGGGTAGGTGGCTTCGGTGGCCACGCCGCAGTTGTTGTCCTTCATGGCCATGAGGATGTAGCCATCGTTGCCCCAGTACGTGGACCAAGAGTTCTTGATGAGCCAGTAGGTCTCTCCCTGCAGGACCCCGTAGCCCACGGCCAGCACGGCGTGGTCCAGCATTCCCGGCTCATTCCCTGCAGGGGACGACATGGGAGATGGCTCCTCCAGAGAGTGTCCCTGTCTGGAGAGCATCCCTGCTCTCGGGGCTGCCGGCAGCGCTGGGGCCGGTTCCCTCCTCCACCCCTGCCCCAGCTGCTTGCCAGCAAGGAGGGGAACCCGGGGAAGTCCTGGCACCTCCCTGGGCACCCCTGTCCTCCTGTGCCCCCCGTGCCACCCGACTCACCGCACTTGGGCTCGTAGTAGATGCCGTTGGAGTAGAAGGAGAAGGTCTTGTGCGAGGCGTCGATGCTGACGGCCACGGGGCCGTGCTTGTAGATGGCGGCTTTGACCGCCGTGATGTTGCCCGAGGTGACGTTGACGTAGCCCGTGATCTTGGCCAGCATCTCGGACTGGTTGTAGTGGCACAAGCCGTTCTGCAGCCCCGAGGTGAGGTGGTGGGGGGGGTGACACTGTGTCATCAGGAGCCCACAGGTCCCCTCGCTGGGACCCTCCCCCCCGTGGCTGCCCCCGTGCAGCTCTGCTCGGATGCAAGGAGTGATCTGGGACTCGGGGTGTGACAGTATCCCAGCTCTGCCCCCTCTGTCCTGCCCTGCCCACCATGGTGGGGACATTTTCCCGGTTGCTGCAGGGATGAGCAATGCCCACACGCAGCACAGGGAGCTGGCTCTGCACCCCAAGCCCCGGGGGGGGGGGGCTGTTGACTGCATCTTGCAGCCACATCCCTGTCCCTGGGCAGCCCTGCTCCATCCCAGCACCTCAGGGTACGGAGGGATCCATGGCACCACCTGTGAGTGGAGGAGCCTTATCCCTGTTTTGCAAGAAGAGAAACTGAGGCACACGGTGATGAAACCGCCCAGCTGAGCCCTGGGGCTTGGCTTTGGACTCGGCTTTGAACCGCAGGGAGCCTGGTGCCTTGGGGACAAGCTGACATCCCCATCTCCAGAGCCTGTTACCACCTCTGACCCATCCTGATCGGCCCCATCGTGGCTTTGAAGCCCCAGGGGGCACATCCTGACACTTGGGGGACCCCAGCAGGGAACACTGGGACACCCTCACCTGCCCCTTGTAGGTGCCGTAGGACTCGGTGCTGGCGATGCCACCGTGCTTCTTGATCCACTCGTAGGCTCGCCACTCCTCGCCCCCATCGCAGGCGTAGTTCCCGAAGCCCCAGGAGCAGTCGATGAGGACTTGTTGGGACAAGGGGGTCAGCACACCGGTCTGTGGGGGGACACAGTGCAGGGATGGGGACCAGCACCCTCCGGGCACCCCGGCCATCCCTGGGGGGCACGGCCCCGCTCTCACCTTGAGGAAAAGGGCACCTTCCATCGCGCCCGTGGTAGCGAAGCTCCAGCAGGACCCGCAGACAGCCTGGTCCTTCACGGGGGTCACAGCGCCTGGGGACAGCGGGATGTGGGGTGAAAGGCTGGGGTGACACCGGGGGGATGAGGGCAAGTGGAAGGGAAACTGAGGCAGGAGTCAAGGACTTGCTGTGCCCCCAGAGGCAGCCAGGGCTCGGTGCTAAATCAGGGTGGGGGTGAATGTACCAGCGATGCTTGGGCTGGGGCAAGCTCTGGGGGTGCCAGTCCCGGCTGATGGGGACATGGGAGAAGCCGGACGTGACTTCAGATGTCACATCTGTCCCTGGGGCGCCAGACTGAAGGAAGGCCAAGCGCCGAGCGAGCTGCCTTTTGCCAGCGAAGCCCCGCTTTGATCGTCCAGTTGCCGAGCAGAGCGGGGACCCCTGGGCCGCGTGGATCCCAGGGGACAGCCCAGCCCCGTGGGCTCCCCAGCGCGGGGCGGCTCGGTTGGGCTTTGCGCTGGCCCGGATGAGGGGCGCTCCGCACCCTCCTTACACCCCCCCCCACCAGCGAGACCCCGTCCCCCCACCCTCCGACCCTCGCACCTACCGTACATGCGCCAGTCGAGGCTCTCGGGCAGGATGAGGCCGGCGTAGAGCTGGGTGGGGAAGGGCTGCCCGCGGTTGGGAGCCCCGCTCCGCCGGCGGCCCCGCAGGGCGGCCAGCTCCTGGGGCGTGCGGTCGGCCAAGTGGTTCAAGGCCAGCGTGTAGGAGAGCGCGGCGCGGTTCCTCGAGTGCACGAACCTGCCGCCGCGGCGGGGACGGCGTCAGCCGGCACCGGCGCCGTCTCCCACCGCGGCGGGGGTAGCTGGGGGGGGAGGGGAAGGGTGGGCATCCCCCCTATCTGCCTGTACCTCATGTTGTGCACAAAGATGCTCTGCCTGCGCTCCAGCTCCCGCGCCGAGCCGTACCGCCGCCCCAGCCGCCGCCGGTAGTGATGGAAGACCTCGTGGGCCCACGGTTGGTGCCGTCCCACCAGGTCCTCCATGGGGTTCGCCAGCACCCGGTGCTCAGCCGCGCTCCCCGGTAGGACCCCGCACTTCTTCGTCTCTGGGGAGCGATTAGGGGGTGCCGTCAGCCTGAGCCCCACGGGTTGGGGGGGGGGGGGGAGGGGGGCAGGGTGGCCCAACCCAGCTCACCGTTGACGGGGAGGTCGAAGATGGAGGGGGGGAAGCTGTTGTCGAAGTCGGTGTAGGCGATCTCGTACTTGTCGTAGTGGGAGCCCAGCAGGCTGTTGTAGCCCCTCATCTCGTAGTGGACGGGGGCCACCCCGCAGCTGGAGTTGGTCACCCACAAGGTGTAGACGTTCTTCTTCTGCGCCCAGTGGGTGACGTTCTGCCAGACGGCGCAGTACCGGCCCTGGTAGTACTCCTCCCGCAGGAACTGGGAAGGATGTGGCATCAGGGATGGGGGCTCTGAGTGGGGACCTTCCCCACCCCCCCATATGCTCCTCCCCACCCAGCCCCTTTGCACGAGCCCCATTGCTCCCAGTGCGCGTACAGCACCTTGCGCCCAGCCCGAACTGGGTTCTGGGGCCAGATCCGGCAGCTCCGTGGCCATTAGCACGCAGCCGTGCATGGCATGAAAAGCGGGGCAAGGATTCAGGATGCAACACAGGACAGACCCCCCCCGCCCAGCTCAGTGGTGCCCAGGGGACACCCCACCATGCACGGTGCTGGATGGACACCCATAGTGAGGGGGGCTGGCTGCACCCCCCTGCAAAAGGCTCCGAGTTTTCCATGTGTGTTTCCAAGCTCTCACCCTGCAGGTGCATGTCCGGCTCGATGTCCAGCTTGGTGACAGCTTGCTGTCCCCACACGCACACACACACACGCTGCACCCCTCCTGCTGCACCCAGCCCTGCCAGAGGCTGAGGCCAGCGGGAGCTGAGCCACCGTGCAGCGACTTGCCCGAGCCGCCCCAAAACACCGGCATTCATGTGGGCTGCGACACGTCCCAACACGGCTGCTGGGGTTGGGAAAGGAGCCGGGAGTCCGGCCCCGATCCGGGTGGAGAAGTGACCCTCCCTATGCCCTGGGGTGCGGGGGCATGTCCTGGCCTGTCCCAGCACCCTGCACCCCCTGGGATGAAGAGGAGCATCTCCAGCTTGCCCAGCATCCCCACCCAGGGCCTGAAGATGCTCCGGGCAGCGGGTCAGACCCACGCTCCCACGTTTCTCACCTTGAAGCCGTCGATGCTGGGGAAGACGCTCTGAGCCTTGACCACGTCCTCCTTGGAGCCGGGCAGCTGGAAGCATTTCCTGGTGTTCACCTCCTTCTCGGTGGTCTCCGGCGTGATCTTGTACCGCATCCCGTAGGGCTTCACCGCTGCCAGCTGGTAGGTTATCACCTGCCCTGTGCCAGCGGGAAGGGGAAACTGAGGCACGGTGGTCATGCCCACGGCCTCCCTTTGCACAGGGACGGGACCGGTGTGGGATGGGCACAGCCCGGAGCAGATGGATGCCCTCCTGCTTACCCCCGTAATACTGGATTCGGCTCTTGTTTCCTGTCTGGTTGTACCAGGCTTCGAAGGGCTCCTCAATCTCAGCGTAGGGCAGGTTAATGACACCTGCAAGGCCCCCGGCATGGGACATGGGTCAGCCCCAAGCCCTCAGCACCCCGACATCCCTTCCCGAGCCCCCTCAGCACCCACAGAGCCTGCAGACCTGCAGCTGCTCTCCCCGTGGGTGCCAGGTCAAGGAGAGGCACCCGGCTGTGGGAAGCTGCCCCAGTTTGGCACTGGGACAGCCTGGTCCTGCCCGGTGCTGAGCATCCTCCGCTCTGTCCCCCTCACCATGGCAAAGGGTGCTGTGGGGTCCCATTACCTCGGACGTGGTAGATGGAGCCAAAATGAGGGGGTGGGCGGGAGACCCCATAGTCCTGTCCTGAAAGGCAGAGAGGGGCAGGGGTGAGTAGGGGGGCTGTTCTCCCCCCACGGCCAAGCTGGGGACGGGGCGGTTGGGGTAGGAGGCTGCTCAAGCCAGAGCCCCTGCTTCCCTCCAGCCCCTCCTGTGCAGGGCAGTGGGGGGCTTGGCCGAAAGCAGCTCCAGTGCCCACCGGTGGGACGCCGACGCGCTGACCCTCTCCCAGGGTCGGCCCCGTGCCATGACCTGCTGCTACACCGGAGCGAGCCCTGTGGTGTTGCGTCCCTGGGGAACCCCACCTGATGGGGTAACTGTTGGGGTGATGTCCCCATGGGAGGCAGTGTCACCCCCTCAGGGCTGGTGGCCGCGGCTTTAGATGGTGTTTTCCAAGGGAGGAGGCAGCCAAGCTGTCCCCCGACAAGCAGGGCACACGGTTGAGGGGTGCCAGGGAGCTGGCTGGTCCTGCCTGGCGTCTCCCAGTGACCTTCCCAACCTCCCTCTGGGCTCCCAGCTTGTGCAACCCCACGCCAACACACCCGCCGCTGGGAACGGGCCCTTCCCTCCGTCAGCATCTTCCTCCTCGCCGGGACCAAGGAGTCGGCAGCTCCTGCCCCGCTCCCAGCCCCGGGCAGCTGGGGCCAGACCTGGCGCTGCTTCTGCACCCGAAACCTGGCGCAGGCAGGGACTGGCAGCCCCCGCTGCCTGCACCCCAGGCCACCCCATGGGTGCCCGTGGCTCTGAGCACCCGCAGGTGGTGCCTGGGGTGGGAGGAGCAGCGATGGATCCAGCAACCCCACCACCCTGCTCGACTTTACAGCCACCTGGAAAGGGGGTCCCGCAGGGGAACAGCCCCCCCCCCCCCCCTCGTCCCCTCCTGCTGCTTCCAACAACAGCCTGCCTGGCTCCCCTGCCTGCTTTTTTGCAGGCAGCAAAGCCAGGGAAGCAGCTTGGGCTTGTGCACGGGTTAAAGCCCATCTGGCTCAATTGAGCCTTGTTTTCACACCCCCAGCACCGCCGAGCCCTCAAGGCACGTCCCTCCCATCTCTTTCCCACCCCACCCCGCCTCTCTCTCGAGGGAACTGCAGATTTGGGGACCCAACAAGCAAGAAACCCCTTCCCCAGCCTGCCTGCCCTGCGATCCCAGCAAGGCAGTGGGGAGGCAAGACCAGCCTGGGCGCCCCCAGCTCCCAAACCCAGGATGTCCCCAGTGGGGACAGACTCACCCCGGATGGTGACGAAGAGCGCAGAGGCCACGAGCCAGCGGAGAGCACCCATCCTCGCCGCCCCGGCTCGCCCAGCGCCAGCTCGCACCTTTAAACTGGAGCTGGCGGTGGTGAAACCCAGTGGAGCCAATGCAGAAGCTGGGGCCCTCCCCGGAGGAGGGAAGGAACCGGCATCATGTGGTGCTTGGCGGGGTGCGCGGGGGGCCGGGCACCCCGGGGTGCTCGGCAGGGAGAGCGTGTCCCGGCAGGGTCCCTCCGGAGGGAGATGGAGCAACGCTGGGTGCTGCAGGGGGACGGGAGGTGCAGGGTGAGTCCCAAAGAGCCGGGGTTGGGGTGCAGACTGGAGGGATCGATGGGGTGCCCCCCCGCCTCCCAACCTGACAGGGTGATGGGGTGGTTGGGTCTTTGTGTCCCCCTCCTTGTGCAGGGGTGCAACGGGAGAGCCTCCCTGCGGCCAGGAAGGTCTTTGCCAGACAGCCCTGACGCCAGGGTGATGGGCAGAAAGCAGTGCCCTAGCAAAGAGCAGGGGCTGCCCAGCGTTAATGAACCAGGCCCGGAGACTGGGAGCACTGGGAACCCCTTTGCGGGGGGCCTTGAGGGGAAAGAGGACTGAGCCAGTCATGGGGTGCAGGGAAACGTGGGAACCCCACAGCCAGCCCTGAGGGGACCACCCCAGCCCCCAGGGTTTGGGCAGGGGGCTGGAAATGGTGCGTGTCACCCCACACTCGCTGCTCAGCCTCTCTGACCTCAAGGAGGGAAACTGAGGCACGGGGCAGCAGCCGGGCTGAAAGGGAGAGCCTCGTCTAGCAAAGCAAGGCAGCGTTTCCCCCAGCAACACACTGAAACCACCCGCCTCCCCCCACACCCCCTGAGGGCTTTGGGGGCTCCCCTGCCCCTCACTGCTGGGGCTCCAGCCTCCCCAAGCAGTGGGGGTAGAGCTGGGGACACTCCTCGGGGGGGAATTATATGCCACCACCCCTGTTTCCATCATCACATAGGGAGCAGGCTGGGACCCCTCTTGGCAAGGCTGCACCCCCCCACACACCCCACCGAGGGGTTGCCCCACGCCAGGCTGCGACCCCCAGGGATGGGGGAACCCATGGCAGCCCCTTCCCCCATGGTTTGCCACACTCAGCCCCGCTCCCCACGCGCTGCCTGCTCCCAGGGGCCGGGTGCTCAGCATCTCTGAGACCCCAGCACCCACCCTGACTCGTGCCAGAGCACCCTGCTTGGGGGTGGGCAGCTGCAGGGGGCAGGGCTGGGGCAGCTCTTTTTAAGGTGGAGGGTGATTGTCCTCCCTGAAGCCGGCCAGAAACACCTGGGACCGCATTTTGGGAAGGGTCCTAGGAGGCCAGGAGGGGCTCATTGCTCTGCAGGTGCCCACTGATGAGCAGCCCCTGTCCCTGCTGTGCCCTGTCCCCTCCCAGGAACGCTGGCAGGGCTGGCTCCATCCCCAGCAGGGTCTCAATCCCCGCCGACCACCACCACCACCAGCAAGTCCCAGAGAGCCCTGAAAGCCCCCAAAGCCGGGATTAAAGGGGAGCTGTGATCACGGGGGTGACAAAGCGAGAGTGGCCTCAGCCCAGCGGGCATGTCCCCATCTCAGTGGGGACCCAGGACCTCCACCAGCTCTGGCCACCCCTCCGTGAGAACAGGAAACTGAGGCCGGACTCACTGTCACGCAGGAAAGAGGTCAGCCTTCGAGGGCTAACCGCAGGGCGAGGAGGAGGAGGAGGAGGAAGGCTCCAGAGAGATGGGGAAGGACCCCCCCCCCCCCCATCCACCAGCGTGCAATCCGGCCTGGCTGCATGGGGAGACGGGATGGCCAAGCTGGGATGTGGCCAGCTCCAGGCTGGAGCACGATCGCAGCCCCCTGCCCGTCCTGTGCACCCTCACCCCCCTCCTTGGGAGCACGGCCCCATGCCGGAAACTGTGGTGGGGTGGTGAGGGGCATAATAATATCACCAGCCCCTCGCTGACACTGTCCCCGGTGGTGGAAGAGCAGCTGGGGGCCAAGGGGGGGACTGTGCAGGATCGGGCCCAGGCGGAGCTGCAGGGGGTATTTCCATCTGGGGAGGTTTTGCCTTGGAGGGGTGGCTGCCCGGCAGCTGGATTGGCATGGGGGTCCCCCTTGTGAGGGACCGCCACCGAGACCCCCTTGATCTGGGCGGTTGGGGTGCCAAAAGCTTGAGGTGCTCTCTGCAGGGTGGGTGCCCCAGCGCCCCGGACCAGGAGTCCAGACACAGGGTGCTGGGGGGCTCAGGCAGGGTGCTGGGGGGCTCAGGCAGAGTGTAGGGGTCCCAGGCAGGGTGCTGGAGGGCTCTGACATGGTGCAGGGAGTCTCAGGCAGGGTGCTGGGGGGCTCAGGCAGAGTGTAGGGGTCCCAGGCAGGGTGCTGGAGGGCTCTGACATGGTGCAGGGAGTCTCAGGCAGGGTGCTGGGGGGCTCAGGCAGGATGCTGGAGGGCTCAGGCAGGGTGCAGGGGTCCCAGGCAGGGTGTTGAGGGTCAGGTAGGGTGCAGGGAGTCTCAGGCAGGGTGCTGGGGGGCTCAGGCACGGTGCTGGGGGGCTCAAGCAGGGTGCTGGGGGGCTCAGACAGGGTGCTGGGGGGCTCAGGCAGGGTGCAGAGGGCTCAGGCTGAGTGCTGAGGGCTCAGGCAGGGTGCTGGGGGGCTCAGGCAGGGTGCAGGGAGTCTCAGGCAGGGTGCTGGGGGGCTCAGGCAGGGTGCTGGGGGGCTCAGGCAGGGTGCAGAGGGCTCAGGCTGGGTGCTGAGGGGCTCAAGCTGGGTGCTGAGGGGCTCAAGCTGGGTGCTGGGGTCTCGGGCAGGTTGCAGGGGAGGAGCCACCCCCTCTCCCAGAGCTTGCTGAATTTTGGGGATCAGTGCGACCAATGCCACATCTTGAGGTGGTCCCACCAGCAACTTCGTCTGGACAAGGAGTCAATAAGGGTCCGGTAGCTGGTGGGCTATCGGCGGCCACAGCAACTGCTTGAGCTGGCCGGGAGCTGCCCCCTGTGCTGGGGGGACAGGCGGGAGCCCCCCTGGAACAGCGTCCCGAGCTCCCTGCCATCCGCCGGGCAAGGTGGGCTGCTCGCCATCCCTCCGTGGCTCTGCCTTGCCCCTTGTCCCGGCAGAGCCACCGCGGCAGAGACCCTTGTGCCAGGCGGGCGGGTGGCTGCGGCGTGTCCTCTGCCACCAGACGGTCACCTCATTCCTGCCCCTCGCAGGGTCACTGTTTGCGACACGCTGCCCCCGTGCCACCCCCTGCCGGGGGGGGGGGGCGATGGGGTGATGCCAGGCTCTGTCTCGCGATGGGTGCAGGCAGCACCCCAGCCCAGCGTGGGCTGCCTCCGGGAGCGGAGCTGGATCCCACAGAGCCTGGTATCCCCCCGCTTAAATCCCGGCTGTGGCAGTGTCCCCCACCCCGTGCTGCTGGGGCCTGGGGACCCCCTGACACCACCCCATCCTATGCCACCTCCATGGGCAAGCGGTGGGCCCTGGCGAGCGGTGCCGGAGGGTGAACCAGCGGCCACCCTGGCTGGGCTGACTGGTACAATGAACCATTGCTGGGAGCTCTGGGAGGAAAGAGGGGGGGGGGGGGGTGAGGGGAGGGGAAGCTCTTGCTCGGCTGCGAGAGCTGCTGAAGAGACAGGGGAAACACACGCACAGGGCGCTCCCGCTCTCCCCGCGGCACCCGCCTCACCCTGCCACCCTCCTCGACACCCCAGCCCCCGGTGCTGGGAGGTTCGGGGTGCTACGGTGGCACCCCAACCTGCGGTTGCCACCGGGAGCAGCGTGGGAGCGAGGGTCCATGCGAGCCGGAGCAGGAGGGCTGACGGTAGGAGGGATGCGTGGGGCTGCACGTGGGGTGCTGGGGTGGTGGGGGGCTCTGCAATGGTGGGTGGGGGGGGTGTCTCTCAATCCCCTTGCCATGCGCTGGTGGGGGTGCTGAGAGCTGCCCCCCCACCCCTGCCATGCGTGGGGTGGCTCTGGGGGCAGGATGGGGCAGTGAGCTGTGGGGCTGGAGGGCCCCGTGCCCATCTGGGGGGCTGCTGGGGGGCTGCCACGGGACCCTGCCCTCCCTGCTCCCCCCCTGGGCAACACCAGCCTCTGCAATGAGCTGGGGGGGGGCGGTGTGGGGGGTGTGTAGGCAAGGAGGCAGGAGACCCCCTGTTCTCGCTGTCGGGGAGGCAGCAGGTCAGCGGAAGGGGGGTCAGCACGCCCGGGGTTGTGGCATGGGGAGGGCTGGGGGGCAGCCACCAGCTCCAGGTCACCCTCCCGGCACTAATCGGTGGCGACGCCGCGGCGGGGAGGCTGCGGAGACAAATGGTGCCTTCACCCGTGCTGGACCCGAGCGCTGGGGATGGGGCAGGTCACGTCACCCCGGGGGACACCGAATAATGCGGAGGGGGCGCACACCCCCCCCCCCCCCACACACACACCTGCTCCCCCCTTGCCCTGCAGTTGCCCATGGTGGGGCAGCCCAGCAAGAGCTCACAGGAGGGATGCTGGTGGCTGAGGTGTCCCCAGCCAAGGCTGGGGGCAGCGGTAGGGGGTTCAGGCCCTGGCCGGAGCGGGTGCTCCCCTGCTGCTCCCTGCAGCTCTGCCTTGTCCCTGCTCCTTGGTGTGTCCCAAGGAGGGACAGGAACTTGCCGCTTCCTGCCCTGCACAATTCCCTCCCCACCCTGCTCCTCCCGGGACATTGTATTTGGAGCCCTGGCCGGCTCCCTCCCTCCACCCCTGCAGCCCCTCGGTTCCGGGAATTGCTCTTCTTCCAGCGGAAATCCTGCTTTCCCAGCCAGCGATGGGGCTGGAAGGCTGGGGGGGGTGGGGGGTGTGTGTATTGGGGGGGAGCTGTGCTGCCTCCACCGTGAGCATCCCCTCCCAGGGTGAGGGGACACCCCTGGTGGGTGGGCTTGTGGGGGCAGATGGCTTTTTGCGGGGGTGGCAAGTCCTTCCTCTTCTACCCCTGGGGTATTGGGGCGGGGGGGGGGGGGGGGGGGGGAGGGGGCAGCACCCTGCCACCTCCTGGGGCTGGCACAGGGACGATGCGCTGGCCATGCCCACCTGGAGCACAGCTAGTTTGGGGGGGGGGGGGGCAGTAGCCCCCTTTGAACTGGGGCAGGGGAAGGGGGTGTCCCTGCAGGCATCGCCGCTGGAGAGTGCCGGGGAGCAGCACTGTGCCACCACCGTGTTGCCAACGGGCACAGCCGGTGCTTCCAGCCCCCTGCGTGCCCCAACCAGGGTGGGATGCCCCGTCGCGGGGACCCTCTTGCGGCTGTCACCCCATCTGCACGTTCCCAGCCGACATCCCATCCTGTCCCACCGCCTCTGCTGGTGTCCCCGCGTCTCGCAGTGGTCTGGAGCTGAATGCTCGTGGTGTCGATCTCTCCGGCCGCAGCAGGACCCTCCCTGTCCCTCCTCGCACCCCCTGTCTTCAGGGAACCTGTGCCCACTGGGGCCAAGCTGGGTCAGAGGCTGCTGGCTCTTCAGGGGACTTGCCAGGCACTGGGTGAACTGGGGGGACTGGAGCAGGAGCATGGCTCTACCCCAGGGCCCTGGCTCTGAGTCGCAGGGCTGGACTTGGGGCTGGGGGCAGCGGGGAAGGAGCGGGGACATGCCACCGCCTGCCACCGTGCTGGGCTGAGGAGCAGGCGACGGAGAGGCAGGATGTGTCCTCTCATCCCCTCCCGTGGTCTGTGGGGGGTCCTGGGCACCGGATGGGGACACAGCTTGGGGTCTTGTGTCCTAACGAGCCACCCAAAAGGAGGCACCTTCCCCTCCTGTGCTGCAGGTGCTTTGTGCCTCAGTTTCCCCCTCTGGGACCAGGGAGGTCCAGAGTCACAGGGTGATGGAGGAGCCCAAGAGGGCTCCGGGCTGTGCAGCAGTCTCGGTTCCTCTTCCCCCGGGGAGGCTGCGGCAGGGCAGCGAGAGCCACCGGGGTGCAGGGCCACCCACAAAAGACAGGGGGGTGCAGGGCGAGGGGGGTGGGACAAGGCACAGGGCCGGGGTGGGGTGGGGGGCACAGAATACCCAAGGGGCTGCAGCCACTGCTCAGCCCCTCTGTGGTCCCTACCCAGCCACCCCAGCTGCCACCGTCCCCAAGGCCTGGGATCCTGCCAGCCCTGAGGTTCCCCTTGGTGGCGGCCGCAGCTCCATGCTCTTCCTCCCCTTCCTCCCCCATGCCGTGCTCCCGCTGCTTCCTCCTCCCGCTGCGTAGGTGCCAGCTGGATTCCTCTGCCAGCTGCCCCTCTGCCACCTGCATGCTCCCCAGGGAGCCGTGGCATGCCTGGGTGCCAGGGACCCACCCTCAGCCTGGCAAATGCCACCCTGGCTTGTCCCCACCGCGCTGGGCACGTGACATTTCCCGCAGCCCCCGTATCTCTCCGTGCAGCTGCATCCCCCTGGGAGCCTGACCCCTCCAGCGCCGTTATCCCCCAGAGGGCAATGGAGGCAGGGGGTTTGGGGGGGATCCCCACGGGGTGCCTCAGCACTGGGGGGTGACACGCAGGGTGACACCGGGACGTCGTGCTCCAGCTCGGAGCTGGGGATGGGGCTGAACTGCCCCATGGCGTGGTGGGGCCGGGGAGCAGATGGACGGGTGACCAGGGATACGGCTGCCTCGCACCCAGCCATGCCCGGTGGGGCGGGGGGCAGCGGCAGGGGTGATGAGTTGGCCGGGTCTCAGCGCGGGGCGGGAGCTGGCAGCTTGGCCAGGACCGGTGCCGGCGAGGCCGATGCGGGAAGGGCTCGGTTGCCATCTGCTCCCAGGCTCCAAGCAGCTCCTTTTCGGGAGAGCCGGGGCCAGACGCCAGCACGCAGCCATCGGACACGGGGCCGGCTGCGTCCCCTCCCCAAGGATACCGCAAGGGGACAGTTTTCATGCCACCCTGCCCGGTTGGGAGGCAGCAGGGACCACCTCGGGGGTTAGGTGGATGCCCAGCGAAGGGCAAACATGGGAGCAGCAGCTAAACCCCACGGTGCTGCAATATCTCGGGCTCGTGCTTGCCTAGAAGATGCTCCTTGCCTGCCCGATCCCTGCCGGCACACGCCCCCGCGCTCAGCACAGAAATTCGGCAAAATGGGAAATTTCTGAGCGCGATGCCAGTAACGGGATGGGTGATTCCTGCCCCAGAGGGGACGGGGTTTGCAAGAGCTAGGGGTGTTCGTCAGCTGAAATAGCCACTTAGCGTCAGCAAAAATAAAACCCCCAGCCGGCCGAGCCCTCTCGGATTTGGCAACGCTGCCCCGTCTGCAACGGCCGTGGCCTTGCCACACTGCTGGTGTCGAAAGCGAAGGTGGAAGGGGGAGAGCCGGGCTCTTTCCACCCACACCCCCCACCCCCTCTTCGCTGAGAAAGAGGAAAGTGAATCAAAGACCGTGACGGGGGAAACCCGCCTGAAACGGCTCATCCGCCCCAAAACCTCCGTCTCCTCCTGCTCTCCGGAGCGCAGAGGGCAGGACGCGGCTGCCGGGCCGAGCATGGCTTCACGGCACCTTCCCTCTGCCAGCAGGCTGGAGCTGGGGCTTCACCGGAAAGCACAGCCCAGTCCAAACTGGCCAGACTGGTGCGGGTAGGTGGCCAGCACCCAGATGAGGTGACAGGGATGGGGACAGAAACATCTCCTTGCAGCCATGGTGGGAGAGGTCCGATTTCCTCCTCCTCCTCCGCGACACCTTCGCTGCCGAGCGCGGCCGCAGCCGGAAGAGCCTGGCCCTGACCGCAGCCAGGCGAGCAGGGCCCTTCCTCCCCCGAGACACCAGTTCCCCTGCCGAGCGGAGGGGATGGGGACGGGGACGCTTCGAGGGCTCCTTGCCACCCAGCCGGGCTCCCTCCAGCCTTGGGGCAGCCGGGGGGTCCCACCCTTGGAGGGAGGGGATCGGTTTCTGGAGGACACGGCAGAAGGAGAACCCTCGCAAGGATGTGGTTTCAGACCCTGCAGGGGTGTTGCAGCCTGTGCAGGGGTGTTTCAGCCCGTGCAGGAGTATTGCAGCCCGTGCAGGGTTCATTTAGCTCATGCAGGGGTGTTTCAACCCGTGCAGGGGTATTACAGCCCATGCAGGGGCATTGCAGCCCGTGCAGGGGTACCACAGCCTGTGCAGGGGTGTTTCAGCCCGTACAGGGGTGTTTTAGCACATGCAGGGGTGTTGCAGCCTGTGCAGGGGTGTTCTAGCTCATGCAGGGGTGTTTTAACTCATGCAGGGGTGTTTCAGCCCACGCAGGGGTGTTTCAGCCTGTGCAGGGGTGTTTCAGCTCATGCAGGGGTGTTTTAGCTCATGCAGGGGTGTTGCAGCTCATGCAGGGGTGTTTCAGCTCATGCAGGGGTGTTTTAGCTCATGCAGGGGTGTTGCAGCCCGTGCAGGGGTACCGCAGCCTGTGCAGGGGTATTTTAGCTCATGCAGGAGTGTTTCAGCCTGTGCAGGGGTCTTGCAGTCCATGCAGGATTGTTTCAGCTCATGCAGGGGTGTTGCAGCCTGCGCAGGGGTGTTTTAACTCATGCAGGGGTGTTGCAGCCTGTGCAGGGGTGTTCTAGCTCATGCAGGGGTGTTTTAGCTCATGCAGGGGTATCACAGCCCATGCAGGGGTGTTGCAGCCCATGCAGGGGTACTGCAGCCTGCGCAGGGGTGTTTTAACTCATGCAGGGGTGTTTTAGCTGATGCAGGAGTGTCACAGCCCATGCAGGGGTGTTGCCCTCTGCCTGACGCCCTCCCCGGTGCCCACAGGTGCCTCTTCCCCTCCCCGAGGTGACATGGAGCAGCTGAAGTGACCCGAGGAGCCGTCGCAGTGAGTGGAGTCGCCGTGGATGGGAGCACCCCTGGGTGCCAGGGGGGGGATGCGGGGTCCCCCTGGGCAGCACACTCCTCCTCACAGCCTGGTCCCTGCCAGCGGCGGTGCCCGCTGGGACCCTGCCGTCCCCATGTCACAGCCCAGGAACCCAGCTGGCTGTGCTGGGAGGGGTGGCAGGACCCCGCTCCTCCTGGGGCCGGCGGGGTGGTGGGCAGGGGCTCACGCGTGCACCCCGGTGCCTCCGACTGGAACCACGTGTGCGCACGCGTGTGCCCCGTGGCGCGGGGCTCACGGTCCCTTTGCCCGCAGGCCGTGCCCAGGATGGGCTGTGTGCACTGCAAAGAGAAGGGGTCCGGCAAAGGGCAGGTCGGGGGTGAGGTGGCCCCCCCCTCGCCCCCCACCTCCCAGTACAACCCCGACCCCACGCAGCCGGGCACCATCTTCACCCGCATCCCCGACTTCAACAACTTCCACGGCCCACCGGTGTCCTCGGCCCCCTGCTTCACGGGGCCGGGGGTCTTCACCTCCAACACGCTGCAAACACGGAGCGGGGGCATCACAGGTCAGCGGGGGAGCTGGGTGCTGGGGCCGGGGGGGGGGGGGAAGATCCGGCTGCACCCTTACAGGTTTTGGGGGAACCCAGGGGCTCACCGTGGTCCCCTCCATGTGCCGCAGGCGGGGGTGTGACACTCTTCATCGCCCTGTACGACTACGAGGCCAGGACGGAGGATGACCTCACCTTCCAGAAAGGGGAGAAATTCCACATCATCAACAACACGTGAGACACACCCCCCACCCCCGGACGCCCTGGCACCCCATGGGTGCCCCCACGCCACCCTGTGCCACGGGTACCTCCCACAGGACCCAGGCTGGGGACTTAAGCTTTGCCTCGGCTCCGTTGCTGGGTACCTGTAAGAGAGCCAGGGCCACACGTGTCATGAGTTGGGCAGCCTCAGCAGGGACGGGTGCCCTCCGCGGCGGGGGAGAGCGGGCTTTGGGGAGGTGCGGGGAGGGGAGGTGCGGGGCAGTCAGGTCTGTCTGTCTGTCCTTCCTCACTCTGTTTCTCTTTCCCCAGGGAGGGTGACTGGTGGGAGGCCAGGTCGCTGAGTTCGGGCACCACGGGCTACATCCCCAGCAACTACGTGGCCCCTGTGGACTCTATCCAGGCAGAAGAGTGAGTACAGGGAGGGGGGGGGGGACAAGGATGGAGGCAGACCCCCAACCCCACCAGCCTTGGGCTCAGGTGTCCTGGCACCTCTGCCAAGCCCCTCGGCGGTGCCCTCCCGGCGCTGAGCCCGGCCCCGCCGCAGGTGGTACTTTGGGAAGATCGGGCGCAAGGATGCGGAGCGGCAGCTCCTGTGCCACAGCAACTGCAGGGGCACCTTCCTCATCCGGGAGAGCGAGACCACGAAAGGTACGGGGACAGGGACGGGGACAGCGGGGGGGGCTGCACCCCACGTCCTTCCCTGACCCACCCGGACCTGCCCCCCCAACGTAGGTGCCTACTCCCTCTCCATCCGGGACTGGGATGAGGCCAAGGGAGACCACGTGAAGCATTATAAGATTCGGAAACTGGACAACGGGGGCTACTACATCACCACCCGCGCCCAGTTTGACACCGTCCAGCAGCTGGTCCAGCACTATATAGGTAGGGTGGGATGGGGGGGGGCACAGAGGGGTGGTGTGGAGGGAGGATGGGGAGGGGTAGGGCAAGCCCAGGAGACCCTTTGAGTGGAGAGAGCCAGCTGGGCTAACTGGGTTTAACTGGAGAAGGAGGGGGCTGTTCTGGTGGTGGCATGAGGAGACCCCCTGAGGGTCCCCCCTCTTCCGTATCCCCGGCGCAGGGAGCACCCGGTCTCTCCAGAGAAGGTAAATTGCCCCTGGGTCTGGGTGGGAATCAGCCACTCAGGGGGGATTGGGGCTCTGGCCCACCCTGAGGGGGTGCAGGGCTGTCCCTGGGGGTGGCGGAGGGCGGGGTGCACCCCATTTATATGTGTGCCTGTTAGCGGGGGGGGGACTGGACCATGCAGGAGCGTGGGCGATGCCTGGGGTAGCGAGTAGGGGCAAAGGGCTGATGGCGGGGGGGGGGGGTGTCTGTGCCCAGGCTGATGCTTGTCCCCCCCCCGCCCCGTGCCACCCCGGTGCCGCAGAGCGGGCGGCCGGGCTGTGCTGTCGCCTGGCCCTGCCGTGCCACAAGGGAACGCCCAAGCTGGCCGACCTCTCGGTCAAAACCAAAGACGTGTGGGAGATCCCCCGCGAGTCCCTCCAGCTCCTCAAGAAATTGGGCAACGGGCAGTTCGGGGAAGTGTGGATGGGTACGGCCCGGCGGGCAAGCCGGGGCGAACAGCGAGGATGGGGGGTGACAGGGGTACCCCCAGGCCTGGCACACCCACACACACCCCCCCCCCCCCCAGGGAAGGGGTCCTGCCTGCTGGGACAGGCTGCGCCACCCCAATTTGCCAGCATGGGGAAATGTCCCATGTCCTGCTCTGGGGTCACAACGGGTACCCCAGGATGCCCCCAACGATGTCCCTGCATGGGCGAGCAGCCCCCGCCCCAGTTTCAGATGGGACCATAAGCAGGAGACGAGACCAGGCCGGGGGGGTTCCCTCTTTGTCATCCTCTTCCTCCGGCGCCCCGCGCTCCCCCCGCTCGGCATGCATGCTGCATTCATCCCATCGCACCCCCTCCCTCCCTCCTCCCCTCCCTGCACCCCCCCACCCCCCCCCCTGCAGAGAATAACGACGGGTTGTGCCATCTGCTAACCCGGGCGTGCCCTGCTATGAAGCCCCAGACCTTGGGATTAGCTAAGGATGCCTGGGAGATAGTGCGGGAATCCATCAGCCTCGACAAGAAACTCGGCATGGGATGTTTCGGAGACGTGTGGATGGGTAAGGCTGGCCCAGCTGGCCAGGGCAGGGGGGTGGGCGTGGGGGGGCAGGAGCGGTCCCGTCCTGCCCTGGCAAGCAGCATCGCGGGGTGCCAGGAGGTACCCGCCGCTGTGGGGGAGATGGCAGCTTGGCACAGGCTTCCCCATGGAGGACTGGGGAGTGGGGTAAGGTCGGGATTAGAAGAGCTCACGGGTGCCTTGTCCCCATGCCATGGGGTGAGGGGGACTCCTTGTTCCTGGGTGGAGTATGGTGGTATCACGTCCCTTCCTTGCCCTGCCCTGATGTCCTTGCTCCATGCATCCCTCCCTCCATCCATCCGTGCAAGCATGCACCCCTCCATCCACGCACCCCTCCATCCACGCACCGCTCCATCCATCCCAGCCCTGCCCAGGGGCTGCCTGTCCCTTGGGCTTGCCGTGACCCCATGTCCCCCGGGGCCCAGGCACGTGGAACGGCACCACGAAGGTGGCGGTGAAGACGCTGAAGCCGGGCACTATGTCACCCGAGGCCTTCCTGGAGGAGGCTCAGATCATGAAGCGGCTGCGGCACGACAAGCTGGTGCAGCTCTACGCCGTGGTGTCCGAGGAGCCCATCTACATCGTCACCGAGTTCATGAGCCAGGGTGAGCGGGTGCCACTACCCAACAGACCCCCTCCCCACCTTCAGCTTTTCTTCCCCCCCAGCTTTTCTGCAAACCTCCCCCCTGCCTGGGCATGGCCGGGGTGGGCAGGGCTGGGAGCTCGCAGGAGAGGGCACCCTTGGGTGGGCACGGCTGGTTCTCGGGCGCTTTGACTCGCCCCCTCTGCCTGCAGGCAGCTTGTTGGATTTCCTAAAGGACGGGGACGGCCGCTACTTGAAGCTACCCCAGCTGGTGGACATGGCTGCCCAGGTACCGGGGAGGCTGGCACGGGGTGAGGGAGCCCCCTAGGAGGTACATCCAGGGGGTTCTCACTGCTTCCCCCCACCCAGATCGCGGCGGGCATGGCCTACATCGAGCGGATGAACTACATCCACCGGGACCTCCGGGCTGCCAACATCCTGGTGGGCGACAACCTGGTGTGCAAGATCGCTGACTTCGGCCTCGCTCGCCTCATCGAGGACAACGAGTACACGGCGCGCCAGGGTGAGCCGGCTTGGTGCCCCGCTGCTGTGGGGACCGCTGCCCCGTCCCCTCCCTCCTGCCTCCCACCCTGGGCCCGGGGATGGTCACCCCCAATGCCGGGTGCCCTGGGTGGTGGGTGTCCTGGGTGATGGGTACCCCCGGGGATGGGTACTCCAGGGGATGGGTACTCCAGGGGATGGGAACCCCAGGGGATGGGTAGCCTGGGTGATAGGTACCCCGAGTGATGGGTGGTACCCCAGTTGATGGGTGGTACCCCAGTTGATGGGTACTCCAGGTGTGGGGTGCCCCCAGTGCAGGTTGCCCTGGGTGCTGGGTACCCCTAGAGCTGGGTGCATCCCCCTAGAGCTGGGTGCATCACGTGCATGACTCGGATGCAGGTGTCCCCGGTGCATGGTGTCGCCGTGCAGGGTGCCATGGGCGCAGGACGCCCTCGGTACAGGGTGCTCCAGGTGCAGGGTGCCTCGGGTGCGAGATGCCCCTAGTGCAGGGTGTCCCCAATACTGGGTGTCCCAGGGGTGGGGTGCCCCAGGGGTGGGTGCAGCGGGGTGCCCAGGCCACAACTCACCTGCCTCCCCTTGCAGGTGCCAAGTTCCCCATCAAGTGGACGGCCCCGGAGGCCGCGCTTTTTGGGAAGTTCACCATCAAGTCGGACGTCTGGTCCTTCGGCGTCCTCCTGACCGAGCTGGTGACCAAAGGCCGGGTGCCCTACCCAGGTACGACCCCACCAGAGCAGCGGGCGCCCTTGGGGTGAGCTGGGCGGCAAACGGGGCAGGGGCGGACCCTCCCCAGCCCTGCCACCAGCAAGGTTTGCGCTGTGCCTCAGTTTCCCCAGCAGAGAGCCCAGCGCTAAGCTAACCACAAGGCAATGCTGCTGCGTCCCGTGTCGTGCCTCACTTTCCCCACTGGTTTGTCCCGTGGGGGTACTGGTGGCTGAGCGGGGGCGGGTCCTTGTCACGCAGGGATGAACAACCGGGAGGTGCTGGAGCGGGTGGAGCGAGGCTACCGCATGCAGTGCCCGGGCAACTGTCCCCCGTCCCTGCACGAGGTGATGGTGCAGTGCTGGAAGCGGGAGCCCGAGGAGCGTCCCACCTTCGAGTACCTCCAGTCCTTCCTCGAGGACTACTTCACCGCCACCGAGCCCCAGTACCAGCCGGGGGACAACCAGTGACCCAGATGGCACCCCCTCAGCCAGGCTCCGGGGTGGCTTTTGGGCAAATCTCCCCCTTTTTGCAGGGGGGGGGGTGTGTTTCTCCTTTTGCCTGTGCCTATGCCACCCCCTAAATACCTGTCGGGGGGTGCTCGGGATGCTCCAGGGAGGACAGGGGGCTTTGCACAAGGATTTTGGACTCAGAGAGGGGGCAAAGCTGTGGCCCCCCAACCCAGCCCCCCTTTCCCCCCCTCTCCTCATTGCCTTCACTCCCAGCTTTGAACCGGAGAAGTGCTTTGGCTGGGGGGAGGAAGGCGGGGTACTGCACTGTGCCCCCCCAGACACCCCGAGCCCCGCAGCAGCCTCAGGGTGGTGGTGGGGGGGTCTCCCCAAGCCAACCCCCATCTCCTCTCCCCCACCTCAGCTCTGTGCACCTGGCGGGGGGTTCAACCCCCCAAATCCTGGTCCTCACCTGGGGATGGTCACCTCAAACACCCTCCCCCCCCTTTTTATATTGTCTTTAATTTATAAGATTTTATACCCCTCACCTCAGCAGCCGTCTCACCCCCAGGTATCCCTGTATTTGGGGGGGGATCCCCTCGTCTCCCACCCCCCTTTTAATCTCCTTTCCTTACAGCAGAGCCAAATCCTGAAAGCCATAAACCTCTGCTTGCACTTGGGGGGGGGGGGGGAACAAGGGGTCCTGGGGGGGGGGGACCAGGGGTCCAAGCTGGGGGAGAGGGGCAGCAGCTCTGCCCCAGGGGCTGTTTCCCACTGCCCCATGTGGGGCAGAAGAGGGGTACGGGATGGGGTCACCCCCATGGCTCTCGGGGTGGGGGGGGTGTCCTTGCTTACAGCAAGCATTAACGGGGGCTGGTGGGGGGACTCGGGGTGCAATGTGAATGTGATGGCCCTGGAGGGGGGGGGGATATGCCACCCTACCGGCTGGCTCCTGGGGGCCGGCTGCCCCCCCTGGCACCCCCTTTTCTGGGTGCTTGTAGTCTCAGGCTTCGCCCCAGCCCTGCTCCCCATGGGCAGGAGCCCCCCCTGCACCCATGGGGCAGGGCTGTGGGTGGGCAGTGCCATCTAGGGCGGGGGGTGAGGGCATGGGAGGGGAGGGATTTGTTGTTTTTTGGGTTTTTTTTAAATCCAGTCTGTAAATAGAGAGAAATAAAACCTTTCTAACAAGCTGCGGGGCGGGGAGGGGGGGAGCCTGGGTCCTTCTGCCCCCCCTCTGAGTGAGAGGGGCTGCCCCAGTTGGGGACAAACACTGGGCAGGGGGGTAGGGTGGGTTGGGTGGGTTGACTAGAGCTGGGGGGACAACCCTGGATTGTAAGACTGGGGGGGAGCACCCATCCCCACCCAGGGGGGCTCCCACTTTGAGCCAAGCCAGGCCTGAGGGCTGTATCCTCACCCCCTCCAGCCCCAGGGAGGCTGGGGGGGGCGGGGGGGAGGGCCACTTCCATGGAGGAGAGCAGAGAAAGACCCCCCCCTACCCCCCCTTAACACACACACACACCCCCCGGGCCATTTGGGGCTGTAGCACCAGCTCCCCTTGTAAATAAAAGCCTGGAAAAGCGAAATTTGGGGTTGCAAAGCTGCCCCCATGCAGCACCCCACAGCCCCCCCCCCCCCAGCAGCCAGCATCCCCACGGAGGGGACAGTCCCCTCCTGCCAGCTCCCAAGCGTGTGTGTTAATGAGGTAGCAGCCTGGGTTTAATTGGGGGGGGGGGGTGGGGTGTCCATGGGCAGTGTCTGGCCGGGGGAGGGGGGCTGCTGGCCCCCTCCTCTGTGTAAGAGCAGAGGTAGCGGGGGGGGGGGGGTGTCTTGTTCTTGGAGGCTGGGGAGGAAGAGGTTAATTTTCCTTGCAGCTTGGCCTCCCCAGCAGGGCCCAGCTGTGGCCAGCTAATGAATTCCCCAGCACTGGTGGGAAGGGGGGACTGGCCCTGGCCCCATCCAGGAGGGGGGGGGGCGGGGGGGGCTCCGGCTGGAGGAGGAGGAGGCCTCGGGCAGGTGGGGAGGGGGGGCACGGGGCCAATGGCAGCGGGTTTGGGGACATGCCAGGGGGCTTGGGGGACATGCCACCGTCCCTGGCCACCTCCCCAGCTCCTGCTTCACCCCAGCACCTACAAGGGCTGCAGATCCCAGGGAAGAGGGACAAATCCCAGGGAAGAGGGACACATCCCAGGGAAGAGGGACACATCTCGGGGAAGAGGGACACATCTCGGGGAAGAGGGACAAATCCCAGGGAAGAGAGACACATCCCAGGGAAGAGAGACAAATCCCAGGGAAGAGGGACAAATCCCAGGGAAGAGAGACACATCCCAAGGAACAGGGACGTGCAGCAGAGCAGGGCTGGATGCGGCCACCCCCCCCACCCCCCCCTTTTTCCCTATCCCAGGGAAAAAAATCCCTCTGGGAAGGGCCAGGCTTGGCCAGGCTTGGCTGGGCAGCGTGGCACAATGCCCGGCACTGGGGGGGGGGTGGGGGGGAGCCAGGGGAGGAGAGCAGATTGCGTGGCACCGCCAGCCGAGGCGAAGAGCCGCTTGGCACCGGACCGAAACGGGCAGAGCCCCGGTGCCAGATTGCAGCCACCGGCTCCGGCCACCCCATGCCTGGAGCTGGGCACCCACGGGCACGCAGGCGTGGGGGGGACGCGGGGGGACGTGGGGCACCCCACGGGCATGGCGGTGGCTCCGTCACCCGCCTCCGGTGGTTTTAGGGCTTGGGGCTGTGGCACCCCCCCGGCCCAGGGCTGCCTGCTCTGTCCACCCGGCTGCCCCCCTGCCCCCCCGCTTCGTATCGCCCCCTTGCACACGCGTGTGCTCAGTGCACACGCACGCTGCCCGTCCTGCGTGTGCCCACGCGTGCACTCGTCGCCCGCAGCTCCCTGCACGCCTGGGCACACGCAGGCACCCCCTAATATTCAGTGCGCGCACCCGGCACCCCAAAACCACTCCCCCTTCGTGTGGGGGGCACACGTCTCGCCCACGCAGTGTGTCCCTCGTCCCCAGGCCCACAGGGACAGGAGTGCTGTCCCTCTCCAGCCCCGTGCGGGGGGCAGAGCCCTCCAGTTTGGGGGAGGAGGGGGGAGCACCCCAGTACAACCCCTGCTCTCCAAGCTGGGCGCAGCACTGCTCGGTGAAACGAAGGTGTGTTGGGGTGGTCCCTGTCCCCCTTGTCCCCCCTGGCACCGATGCTGGGCAGGGTCCATCCTGGAGGGCTTCCACGGAGGTTTCACAGAGCAGAGCTGGTTCGGGGGGGCCCATGGGGACCCCAATCTTGCGGCTGGGAGTGGGGCAGGCAGCATGCTGGCCCCGGGGAGGAGATGGATGCGGCTGCACCGCCGTGGTGGGCACCTGGGCTGGAAAGCGGAGGTGGGTGGGAGGAGGGAGCAGTTGGGGAGGAAGGCTCACCATCGCCTTCGCTGCGCCCACAGGCAGCCCCTCCATCCGGGGTGGGATGGTCTGACGGGTGCTGCCGGACTTGATCTGCCAGCCCCATCTCGATCCCTGACCTGGCAGTTCCCACCAGTGCAAAATTCACTTAAAAAGGAATAAAAATGTAAATCCTGGGGGCCTGGCCTGGTGTGGAGGGGCAGGCTGGCGATGCGGGGGCCCTGCTTTCACCTCCCCACAGCCCGGGCCAGATCCTGCCCTCCTAACTGGAAACGATGCCACACACACCCCACCCCCCCACCCCATGTCCCCAGCTCAGGACCCCGGTCCCCAACGCCGGTGACAGGAGTGGGTCAGGGCCGAGCCAGAGGGTTTGTGCTGGCCGTGCCGTGCCCCGGGGACCCGCATGGATTTGGCCACGTGCTTTTAAATGCAGTTGTTGCCGCAGCCATCCCTGCGGGACCGTGGTCGTGTCACCGTAGCCTGTCCCCAATTTTCCCCTTTGGTGTCATGGATGTGAAAGCTCTTGGGGACAGAGAGCGGGGTCCAAGGTTGCAGGGACCTGTGCGAAGGGGCTGAAGGGAGCGACCCCCATCGTGGCCTCTGTCTTTCTGTCCTTCCCTCCCTCCTCTTCCCCCGTGGGTGCCCCGAGGCAGGGGCGAAGGGGTTAAAGGGTTTCACCCTGGGGTGACCGCAGGCTGGGCAGGGGAGGGGGCATCGATTTTATGTTAATGCTGGGCTGCATCGACCGGGGAAGGAGGGATGGCTGCTGGGGGGCACAGCTACCCGCCCGCTCCCGGGGTCACCCTCTGCAGAGCCCCCACAGCTCCCAGCAGCCCAGGGCAGGGTTGACCCTGGGGTGCCTCCAGCCAGGAGTGACGGGGAAAGAGGCTGCGACCCCCACCCCAAAAGGTGCTGCAGGGCTAATTTTTGCTCCGGAGCTTGGGTTGGATTCTTGAAGGGAACACGGCTGTGGGTGCTGGGGAGAGGGGCAAAGCTCAGCATCCAGACCTGGGGGGGCACTGGCCCCTTCCCCTCCCGGCTGAGCGGGTCCCTGCAGCATCGCAGGCAGCGCCGCAGAGCTGAGCCCTGCCTGCAGCAGCTTCTGGAGAGGAGGCAAAAGCAGCTCAGCATCACCTCCCCTGCCCTCGCCCTGCCTGCAGCCGAGGCCCGAATCCAGCGTGAGGCTGCAGCGTCAGGTCCCCCACCCTGATCCTCCCCAGGACCCCCACCCCCATCATGCCCAGACCTGCCTTTCCTTGCTCCTGCCTGCAAACCCTGCCCGCTCCTGCCCAGCCCACGCGGTCCCGCTCCGGCTGGCTGCTCTGCCCGCGTCGTGCCAGCCTCGGTCCGTGCGAGCGCGGCGGGAGCTGGTGGCCGGGGGGGGGGGGGGGGGTGGGTGTTTCTGGAGCGAACGTGCCCACCCGGTGCCAAGCGTGTGGTGGGCGCAGGTGTGAGACCACTGCAGATGGCCGGCGCTGCAGACCCTGGCACGAGGGAGCCGTGGCACTGCCACCCTCCCCCGGGGTGTGTGTGGGGGGGTCCCTTCACCCGGAGCTGCTACCGTGGGCTCCCTCGTGAGCGGGAAGGAGCCAACCCCACCCAAAACGAGCCGGGAAACCGGGTCGGTCCCCTTTGGCCCGAGCTCCCCAGGGACTGGCAGAGCTTGCAGAGTGCCTGGGTCATGGAATGGAGCCTCATCCCCTCAGCAGTGGTGGCCAGACAACAGTGGAAAATGGCCAAAAATGTGGTGTTAGGCTCGACCAGGCTTGGGACTGCTGGTTCAGACCTGCAGGGAATGTGTCCCCAAAGGGGAAACTGAGGCACAGAGGGATTTATCTGCAGTCACCCAGCAGCTCAGCACCAGTCACTGGGAGGGGACATTTTTTTCCGTGAAAAAAACAACTGACATTTGGGAAGAGCCACGCACCGGCCGCAGCAGCGTCCATAAACAGCAACTGGGGAGCAGCAGGATCTGGGGGATGGAGGTTTCTTGGGCAAAGCAAGGCGTGGGGACGGTCGGGTCACAAGGCAGGCACACGCAGATGGGGAGGAGGCACAGCGGGAGCCTCGTTCCGTCCAGGGCACGGTGCTGCTCAGGGCTGCTCAGAAATGGTTGCATCGGAGAGAAATCTGGCATGGTTTTGCTGCTGCTCCTGGGCAGCACGGAGCTGGAATTCAGGGATGGATGGGTCTCTTCTGCTGCAGTTACATTCACCAAGGCAAAAGCTGGCTGGTCCCAGTCCTCCGTAGACGCTGGAGGGGGAGGATCCCCCCCAAATCCAGCTGGGGTCTCGGGACCACGCTGTCCACCAAGGCAGGTCCCGCATCCCAGAGATGCAT
The DNA here is from genome assembly GCF_034619465.1 of Leptosomus discolor. Classification (NCBI taxonomy): domain Eukaryota; kingdom Metazoa; phylum Chordata; class Aves; order Leptosomiformes; family Leptosomidae; genus Leptosomus; species Leptosomus discolor. The sequence continues at coordinate 3,573,508 of NC_141419.1, forward strand.
CAAACACCTTTCACTGTCCCCCTCGCTCCCCTGTGCCCGTGCGCCCCAGCTCTCCCTCCCCCCTGCCCCCCAGCACACCGCTGCCTCCAAACCCCCTGTTCCCACCCTGGAGAGCTGGTGGCTTTTGGGGGTGCCGACTGCCATCACGACCCAGCCAAGCCAAGCCGAGCTTTCGGGGGACAAACCCAGGCGGGTCACCCGCTGGCTTGATCCTGGCAAGGGTGATGGCGAGCGGGGCCTTCGCCCACCCTGGGTTTGGGGTGCTGGGGGGGGTGTAGGTGGGTTGGACACCCAAGGGTAGCCGCCCGCGGGATGCAGGGACACGGGCTGAGAGCCGGGGACAGCGGTGGCCCCGGCTCGGCAAAGCTGCCACTAGATGGTAGCGTAAGTCCACGCCAACGCTGCTGACACAGCACTTGGCTGGGAGAAGGGACAGGGTACCCGGGTGACCCGGGTGGCCCTGGGGACCCGCCTCCGCCACCCACCTCCCCAGGTAAAAAGAGATACCAGCGGGGCTGAGCACCCGCGGAGTTGTGACATGGGTGCCATGGGCACGGCTCCCCTGCCCCAACGCCCCCAATGCCACGGCCGGGAGCCACCCGTGCTCGCCGGCAGCTCTCCGCACCGGGGAGGAGGAGAGGACCCCGCTCCCAAATCCATCACCTCCCTCTCCCCATCTCCACCCCAAACCACCGAGCTGGGGACGACCGTGGGGCACAAGCCTGACTTGAGGGGGGGGGGGGGACACAAACCCAAGCCTGGGGACGAGAAGGGTGACCTACAAGGCACGCAGCTCAGCGTGGAGGTGCTGGGCACCCATGAGAGCCTGGCAGGGCCGAAGGGCGAGTGTCCCTCTGCAGGGACCACGCTGCAAAGTGCCTCTTTGCTCCTCATCCCTGCTCCCGGCCCTGCCGAGGGCTCCATGCCAGACTGATATATATATTTTATGATAACTATAGAGATGCACTTCAAACCTGACAAAGGACTTTGACAGTTTTAAGCATCTCTTTGATTAATACATGACCTTTTAATGCTTCGGATTAAATTAATAAATCTTTTACATTCTAACCCATTCTGCTTGCAATGTAATGTTTTTTGCACGACCTCCTTGTCTCCCTGCCCGTGCAAGACAGCTGACCCGTCCCTCCGTCCCGCTCCCCCGGCGCGCACGCAGGTACAGCAACACGCAGCCTTGCAATATTCATGGGGCGCAAAGCCCTGCAAGGCGAGAAGGGAGGGATCCTCCTCGTGTTTTTTTGAACCGTGCCCTAAAAATAGCAAGAAAATTCAAAGCTGACATTCAGGGCGAGGGGACGAGGAAGCCTGCAAAGTTGCTCACTCAGCCACCAGCAATTGCAGCGATCCTGTCTGCGTGTGCAGATTCCTCTGCTGACCGGGCTGGAGCTCAGGCCTCCTCTCCGCATCGCTTCCAGGAACGATGCAAACCGGTCCCCGTCCTTCTCCGGGGTGCGCAGAGTCCAGCGGGTCCCCGATCCATCCCGCTGGGGTGCACGGAGCCCCCCAGACAGAGCTGGTGGCTTTTCGGGTGCAATAGTTTCCCGCTGGAAGACAACTCTCAGCTTGACCCCAGTTCATCCCAGTCCGGTAGCGAAGCTGGGGTGCCCAGCGTGTATCCTGAGGACAGAGTCGCTCCTGGCTGCCTGTTGATCCAGAAAACACGCATCCAACCCCAACCTGCACCAGGCAGGCGAGGTGGAGGGCGGCTGTAAAGCCAGGTGCTGTGTCTCTCCCTGCACCCATGTGTTATTTCATCGATGACTCACGTGTTATTAGCAGCCAAGCAATATTCCCAATTCCCTGGAGTTAACCCTTCACTCGTCACTCACAAAAACACAATGTCATAACAAACATCAGTGGGATTATCTGCTTTAATTATATTGTATCTACCCGGGAACGTTAATACCGGCGGAGATTTGAAGGGAAGGTGTTGGGGAGATGCTCGACGGAACCACACGGGGTGTTCAGGGAGCTGGAGGAGCCACCGCTGTCCCAAAGCACCCTTGGTCACCACCTGCCATCCCCTCTGGGACAGAGGGAGAACACACCACCACCTTACCCTAAAGAACGGAGGGGGTGACCAAACAGTTCCCAGGCCCCAGACAGCGCAAAATTAATCCAAAGTGCGGAAAAAAGCAGGAAAAAAAAAAAAAAAAAAAAAAAAGGGGGTGCTGAGTGTCCCTAAGCTGCATCCTCGGGTTTGCCCACCCCCCCGGGATTGCCCCCCCCCCCCCCAAAGTATCCCCCTCCCCCAAAGTATCCCCCTCCCCAAGCAGCGCGCAACGGAGGCGCGCCCGTTTGCGCCCCTCCCTGCGCGCATCGCCGCGACGGGGAGGAGAAAGAGGGGCGGAGGGGGAGGAAGGAGGGGAAAAAAGAAAAAAAAAAAAAAGAGAGAGGAAAAAAAAAAAAAAGGTGGTGGTGGAAAGGGAGGAGGAGGGGGGGGGAAAGGAAGGACTACAAGGCCCGGCATGCCCCGGCGGTGCTGCACGGCTCCCCGGGGTGCCGGATGCTGGCCGTGCCGCTGACAGCGGAGCGAACCGGAGCCGCGGTCCCCGCCGCGTACGGAGAAGGAGAGAAGGGGCAGGGCGCGCCTCGCCGCCGGCTCCGCTCCCCCCTTCTTTTATCCCAGCCCCCACAAAGCCGGGAGCGGCAGAAGGCAAGAGCGAGGGAGGAGGTGGAGGAGGAGGAGGAGGAGGAGGAGGAGAAGGAGGAGGAGGAGGAGGAGGAGGAGGAGGAGGAGGGAGGAGGAGGAGGAAGGGGGGAGGCAGCGGCAAGCCAGGGCTCTGCTGCGCTGTGTCTTTCTTTGCTTTCCGCAGGCGGCGAGCGGCGGAGGCGCAGAGGGGAGGTCGGTTCCCCTCCGCCTCCCGCTCCGCTGCCTTTTGTGTGTGTGAGAGGCGAAGGGGGGGGGGGGGGGGGGGAGAGGAGGAAAAAAAAAAAAAAAAAAAAAAAGGGGGGAAAAAAAAAAGCTAAGCGGTAGAGGGGAGAGAAAAACCCGGAAAAAAAAAAAATAGAGGGGTGGAGGGAAAGGGAGGGGGGGAGAGGGAAGGAGGAAAGCGGAGAGGAAAGAGCAGGCAGGGGACGGAGGAGGGGGCGGGCTGGCAGGAGCGGAGTTGCCTGGGGAGAATGTGAGCAGGAGGCGCTGGAAATGCTCTCGTTGAAGGTGGCGAGCGGTGCCGAAGGCTCCGGGACTCCCGTGGCCGGTCAGGAGGTAGCCCCGTCGGACGGCAGGAGCCTCCCCAAACGGGAGGGTTCCGAGGGGCTCGGAGCGCAGCAGCCGGTGGGTGAGTAACAGGGGACATCTATATCCCTCCCCCCCCCCTCCCTCCCGCCGCCTTTGTGTGGGGCTGGGAGGTGGTGGTGGGGTTGGGGGGGGGGGGGGGAGGACACACGGGACACCCCCTTCGGGCAGAGCGAGAGGGAGGAGGAGGAGGGGGGGGGGGGGAAGGAGGCGGTGTGTGTGTGTGTGTGTGTGTCCCCCGCGCCGTCCCCTCCGCTGAAGTTGCGCGGCGAGTTGGTGCCAAATTGCAGA